>NW_006439192.1:3273664-3320459 GCF_000325575.1 Pteropus alecto
TATGTGTATATATTGTTATTATATATTAATATGCAATTTAATATAATATATAATAATTTAAATGATTATATATTAAATTATTATTATATATTATATGTTTTATACACACACACACACACTTAAGGCCATTCTCCTTGCTTTGATTAGTACTCCCTTTAGTAACCCTTCTATAAATTTTCTGACTTGGCTGTTGAGAATGGCCTAGTTGTTTGTTCTGCTACCTGGAAAATTACAAAATGACTGATTAAATACAAGAATGAAATACAATAATCACAAATTGATAGAACACAAAGAGTTATAGAAAAATCTACTATTTAAGTTGACTATATCAAAAGAATAAGCAGACACAAGAAGCAGCAATGATATAAAATATTTGAAACTCTATTATCCAATTTGACTTAATTGACATTTGTTGAATAACTCACAATTAACTAATCCACATTCTTTTAAAATTTACATGGAGCCATCTATCTCTAATGAACTGTCTAATGGAGAATAAATCTTGTCTCAAAGTGAGTTGAAATGACTTAAACTCATTCAGAGTATGACTGAGACTACAATGGAATTAAATTAAATATTAATAAGAAGAATGTAATTGGAACACTCTTAAATGTATGGAATTTAAATAATACATGGGCATAAAAGAAATCATTATGAAAATAAAAAAATATTTTAAACTGAATATTAATGGAAATTAGATATGTCAAAATATAATATGATAAATACAGTACATTTAAATTTGGTAGTAAATTAGATGAAATTTATAGTTTTAAATGCGTATATATCTTAATATCTTATTAAATTAATAAGATAAACTTCAATTCCTAGGAGCTAGAAAACAAATTACACCCAAATTTGAAAAAAGGAAATGAACACAAAAGCAAAAATCAATGAAATAGAAAATAAACATATAATAGAAAAAAATAAATTCAAAACCAATTTTTTTATAAAGTTAACAAAAACAGTAAATTCCAAGAACATTTTATCATGAATAAAGAGGAAAATCACAAAATACCAACACTGAGAATAAAAAAAGGACTATCTCTACAGATTCCACAGAGCTCAAAAAGATGATAAAGGAGGGAAAGGTGTTTTGAACAACTTTGGCTATATATCTAACATCTCAGAAGAAATGTACAAACTCTGTTGGAAACTGAACTTTCTTTAACACATAAACAAAAGAGAATATCTGAATATAAGTTAGATTTGTAAGTAAAAAAAAAAAAAAAAAACTCAGAAAATTCTAAGCCCAAATCACTCTATTTCTAGATTCTAAAAAACATTAAAGGAAGAAATATTCACAAAATAACACTAACTCTTTCAAAGAATAAAGGATGGGATAACATTTTCCAATTTTTTAAATGAGATCAGTATATCTCTGATACAAAACTTGACAATAAGTTACAATAAAAGAAAATTACAGACAAATACTTCTTATAAAAATATTGATGCAGAAATCCTAAACAAAATCCTGGCAAATCAATGCAGCAAAATATAAAAATATAATACATCATGACCAAATAGAGTATATCCCAGGAATACAAGTTTGTTTTAATACTGGAAATCAATAATTTTAATTTACAACATTAACAGAAAATGGAGAAAACTATGTGAACACCTCAATTTATAAAATTCAATATCCAGAAGATACATATCATAAAATTCCAAAAAAATATGAGAAAAAAGTAAATTTCTGAATATAAATATATATCTACAAAAATTTATTGAATGTAAGCCCTGGTACAGAACATATTTGCAATTATATTCAACAAAGGAATCATATCTAGAATACATTAATAGATTTTATGTACTACAAGAATGAAAAAAGGCTACTCAATCTGCAAACAGACCAAAGTCTCAAATAAACATTTACAAAAGAAGCTATATAAATGGCCAATAAACACATAAAACTGTGTTAAATTAATTTCTGACTTAATAATTAATAATTAAAAATTAACTTAATGATTAACAATGATGAAATGCAAATTAAAACCAAAATTCAGGACATCTACAGGTCCACCAGAATGAATAAAATGAAATAAAAGACAAAAAACAAGTGTAGTCATTGATGTAAAGTGTAATTCTAATACATGACAAATGGGATTACAAATTTGTACAACAGTCTTGGGAAACTCTACTAAAGCATACTCTGATCAAGCAGCTTCACTCTAGTAATATATTCAATAAAATTCACTAATATGTTCACCAAATGACATGTACAAGAAATAAAATAGCTAAATATGATTTTTAATAGCTGCAACTGTAAATGGACCAAATTTTAACAGTAAAATGGAAAAACAGATGGTGTTATATTCATTCAATGTGTAATATACGAAAACAAGGGAAAAACAAAACTATTGCTACTTACAATATGTTTAGATCTTATAATCACCATATTAAGAGAACATAAAAAAGTACATGGTGATTGATTCCATTCATGTAAAGTTCAAAACCAGACAAAATTAATCTATGATATTAGAAGTAACTCTTGTCTGAGGGCCACCATGGTGGTTCTACATTTTATTTCTTGATCTGAATATAGGTGCTAATTATACTGGTTTGTTCACTTGAATATTAGTTGAGCTGTGTGTCTATGGTTTGTAGAAAATATGTTTATGTAACTTCAATTATATACAAATCTTCCTGTTCATTAGCTCATCATTAGTTCATAGTTCATCAAACATGTCCTTTGAGAGTGATTTTGGTCTTTTTTTAGCTTCAAGGCGACTTCAAACTGAGTCGAAGCCTCCTACTGCATATATTTAGGGGCCAAACCCGCCCACATTCAACAGCGAACCGATCCTCCCCATCCCCCATTGCTTGCACGGTCATCTGCCTCTGTCAAGGGGCTCCTCGCGCTTCCAACTGCCTTCTAGCTAAGCCAACTGCCATTATTACGGCTGGGATCCAGGACGTCAAGCCATGCTGTGCTTTCTCCTTCTGCTCATCGGGCTCATCGAGATCCAGACAGACCATGGTAAGTACAAAAACCCCTCCTCTGACCTGTCAAGGTTGTCAACTCTCCTCTGGGGTTCCTCTGAGAGGCTGGATAGCCCCTGGAAAGTGCTTTCTTGCTGGGGAGGCAACTCTGTAAGCTCTAACCCACTCCCACATTGCCACCTTCTTCAACCTATATGCACATTGGATGTGAGGGGGCTTTCCCGCTCATTTTGGGACCGTAGAAAAGATGAGAAATGCCATGCATGGCTTGATTAGATGCTTCCGGATTAGTGTTTCATGCTCTGCATTTTTGACCTCTGGATCTTGTAGTTGGAAGGTCGAAAGAACCTGAGTTTATTAGTACTGAGAGTGCTTGGTCCTATTGCGTCAGGATTACCACAACCTACCCACAAATTAATTTTTCTAAAGCAATGTACTCTTTACAAAGTCTTGTAATCAGTGAAAGACTGTGAATCTAGGGTACTTGAAAAGATAATAAAAATAAGCAGTGGCATATAGAACATTATGAATTTTAGATGAGGAAATAACGAAGGAAGCTATGAGGCAGTGGGTGTTGCTCTAATGAAACATTTTGCACCTTGCAGATTCTCAACGACTACGTGTGCAAATTACAATTCCAGAGAAAATACGGTCACTAACAAGTGAAGGAGTTGAATCACATGTAATTAAGCACTAACATTTTTCACGATCTAAATACAGTGTGACTATTTTGTTACTAAGAAGTAAACCTGACATTTTTCATCCATGCACACTTGCTGAATTTTATATTTATATTCAATTTGTCTTAAGTAAAAAAGCCTTTTGAAAATGAACCAAGATTAACAATGTTTTATAGACATATGGTGCAGTGATGCCTATTATCAAAACCCTAAGTCCCATCTTTTAAATTTGTTTCCCCTTTGAGTGTTTGAATAATCATTGACTGATCCAGCTAGGTTCTCTCCTCACTCAATCAGCAAACTGTATTTGGAAAGAATTGTTATTGTTGTTAAGTAAGCTTATGGATTCCTTATGTGAGGTGATGGCCATTTGATTTAATGAAGTGTTACGTGAATGATTTTTGCATTTCGATTGCAAATATGTCAATCATTAAGACTGTTCTTTTCATGCCATCTTAGTTCATCTTGGTTCAGGTTATTAATTTTTCTCTTTTTGTCTTTAAATTTTTACTGATTTCTAGAACCATTTCTAAAGAAATGAAATGTGTTTTGATACATCTCCCCTCCTTAATTTTCTTTTAGCGGGGTAGTAAATGTTCTGGTAATTTGAATGCAAACACTTCCTTAGCAACTACCCACTTGTCACACTTAGGCGGATATTACAAGCGTAAAATTTGCAATGTATCATTTCAAAGATGAGTGTTTATGAGAATTTCAAGTTTAATTATTTAAATAGAAAAATAACAGATGAAGCATTTAACAGTATTTTTAAAAAGTTTTATCTTTCATGCAAAAATGTGAGTAATTGCTAGGTCATATTAGAAAATATACACAGAATCTACTTAGAGGGCAATATCTTCAGCCAGGCACCACTAGGTTCTGATAGTAATTCCTATAAGACTGTTGAATAAAAATGGCCTGTCTCAACTGTCAAATTCGTGAGGAAAAAAATTTGACTATTTTGTTAATGTCTCTATCTCCAGTGCTTAGAACAGTGCTAAAAATATATTAAGGGGCTAGTAGTATTTTTTGAATCAATAAGCATATTGTATTTCTTGATTCAACAAATGCTACAAACAATATGAAACAGTATATGTTTATAATTATTATAATTAACAAAGAAAGAATAGAGATCATAGAAGAGAATATTCAACTTCAAAAAACTAGAAACTTTTTAAAAAATAACTAAATGAAACTTCTAGATATGAAAAATATAGTATGAAAGTAAAAAAAAAAAAAATCAAGAATTAACAGTAGACCAGGGACAGCTGAAGAGACTAAATAGATGCAACATATAAATGGCTAAGGGGAAAAGTAGGATAGAATTAGAGGCTCAAGTATAGAATATTTGGAATTCCTGAAAAAGAGAAATAAAAAACCTGAAAAGGTTATATTAAACATATATTAACTGAGAAATATTTTTAAAAGAATCCTCAGACCAGGTATCACAGCATTGAGTATATAAAAATCAAGTAAAACTTGACCGGCTGAAATCAGAATACCAAAGCAAAGAAAATATCTTAAAGGCAGCCAAGTAAAAGATCCTCACATCGAAATAATAAATACACTAATAAACTTTCAAAAACAACAACAGAGATGAGACAATAGTGAAATAAAAGCTTTGATTTTCTTAATTTAAATAATTTTGTATTATAGTATTATTCAAATGAAATTTCATTCAGAAATTAGGGTATGTGAATAATTTTCAGTTACAAGAGAAAAAAATCATTAAGTACTTCAGAAGGTAGAAACTGAAACTAAACCAAAGAATAACAAAAACAGGAGCTAGTTAAAAAGTAGTGTATATGTATAACTTAAAACAAATTGAATGTACAATTGAAATTATAACAAGTAAAATAATAGAAAAGTATGTGTCTCAATCTAATAAGCAAAATAAAATTTAAATAAAACTGTTAAATAAAAATTAATTGGTTAAATTTATCATAAATGATATATTTCAAATTCAATTTAAAAATATGTGAGAAACACCTAAATTATATGAAAATAGAATTCTAACACAAAAATAAGTAAAATTATACCAAATTGTAACCAACAATGAGCTTGTTAACTATATTTTTATCAGGCAAAAATAGTTTTAAGGCAACACAAAATAAAAGTATAAAGAAGATTACTAATAAGGGTGGAAAAGTTGACACAGTGATATATAGAATAGAAATTTTAAAAGTAAAAAAATGAATAAATGTTTCAAGAAACTTGAAAACCTTGAAGAGATAAGAAATTTTATAGAATAACAAACTCATAGGAAATGGGGAAATGACCAAGACTTAAAAAAATTTGAATCTGCGTACAAAAGTATCTTCTTAATAGTAAAACTAATAATAAATCATAAATAGAATTTCTTTGACTTATGAATGAAAGAAGGATGGCTATTATGACCTTTTCTTTTCAACATTACAGTTAATATTATAACCAAGGAGTAAGATGAGGAAAAAGTATAAAACACTCAAATATTAAAAATAAGGAAAAATATAGAACAAAAATAAGAGAAAACATAAACAAACATATATAGATATATATTTACACACATATTTAATAATATTTATGGGTAAATAATTCATATTTTTGATAAAGTGTGAGTATTGTATATATACATATACATGTATGCATGTGTGTATATATACATATACACATATATGAAATACACACTTTTGCTACAAATGACTTAATTACCAATAAATATAAGACCTCTTTAGGATATAGTTTTATTGAACCACTGATAAAATTGGAGAGATAGATCATGTTGTCAGTGAAGAATACTAAGTATTTTCTGAGGTTACTTTTCAAATCTATAGATTGACTACAGTTCCAATAAGGAATTTCATGGAGAATGGCAGGTTGATTCTAACATTCATATGGAATGATAAAAGGTCAAAAATTGTTTATTTTGGAAAATAAAAAGGTGATTCACATCAAAGTATATTTTAAAATTTTAGTAAATAATATAATATATTGTCTAAAGACCGACTAATAAATTAATAGAACTGAATAGAGCACCTCCGAAATAACCACACATATAAAAAAACTTTTCAATGCAATGGTAGCATTGAAATCACTGAATAAAGAATGGGCTAGTTAATAAATGGTGAAAAGCAGTTAATTAACAATATAGAATAATAATAAACTACATTAATGCCACATTATACACCAAAATTATTTACGATAATTTAAAAGCATACATCGAGAGTAAAATAGTAAACATTTAGAAGGCAAGAGAAGATTATTTTATAATCTATTTTATAATAAGGAAGGATTGAACCAAAAAAAAAAAAAGCACAAATTCTTAAGATAAAGACTAAGGGACATCTAGATGTAACTACATAAATAAATAGCTACCATAAACAAAGTGTAAAAGGTTCCAGACTCACATGTGCAATCTATATAATACAACACGCAAAGAATATTCAGAATATATCAAGTATTCATACAAATCAATAATATAAAAAACAAACAACAAAATAGAAACATGTACAAAGTTAATTAATTATTAAACTTGAGTAACAGAAAAATCAAATATACAAATTGAGACATTTACAGGGAATTGTCAAATAAACACAATAGGGTACTATTTTATGTCATTAATGACAAATTTAACAAAACAAAATATGATATGATAGGATATGAATAAAAGGATAATATTTACTGTTCATGAATGCCGACATTAGTACAATGAATTTGAAGATTAATTGTAAATTTCAAGTGAAGTTGTGTAAGTACTTATCTTTTAATAAAATAAGTCCGCTCATCGGTTTAGTTTAACATAAACGTAACGAATATTCATAAGGAGACACGTCCAAGATTATTGTTGGAGTTTTGCTTAAAATAGTAAAAAAAAAAAAGAACTAAACATCCATAACAGTATAGATGAATAAATTGTGCTATATTTAAAAAATAGAATATTATACCACAAAGAAATTCATGATAAAGCTACATGTATTGGTGATGATAATAGCAAATGTTTGTATGCTTACGATGTCTGAGGGAGTGTTTTAAGCACCAGATGTGATTCAGCAGTGAAATATTTAACTTGTAGAGGACTACGTCAGTTAAAGATAAAATTTATGCAAAACAAAACCATTACTTAAATACCCATAATTAGTATAAATATAAAAATATATAGGAAATAATAAATATAAAATTCAGGATGTTAGCTAGAGTGTGAGAAACGGAAGTAACTCTGGGAGTGGCACTGAGAATACTTAAAATTGTTTTCAAATGCTTGTAATATTTTTATTTTTAATGTAAAAATTGGTGACAAGTCATTTCATATAGTTTTCTTTAATGTTTCTATCCCTGAAACATGTAATGATTAAAATAATAGTCATTGGTGGCTTATAGAGAAGTTCAAATGCCTTTGAAAAAAAAATCATGCATAAAGTTGAAATATTGAAGGCTTTCCTCCTGAGATCAAGAAAGAGACAGTGATGCACCCTATTATATTTTCTATTTATCTTTGTCCTGGACGTAGTAGCCAGTTCGATAAGGAGAGAAAAAAAAATTTAAAATAGGCTTAATAATCGAAAAAATAGAAATGACACTATTATTATTTACAGATAAAATGATTGTTTGCAAAATTAAATCCAAAATAATCTAGATAAAATTTAAAATAACAAAATAATTCAGTAAGTTTTCCAGAAACAAGAATAAAATAAAAAAAATTAATTGTATTTCTAGTCTGCAAAACAAAAATATAAATGAAATTTTTAAAAAGTTTCAGTTTACACTTTGTAAAAATCAACATGTAAATAAATCTAACAATAATAAGCAAACCTCCTCATTGAAGACACCAAAAAAAGATGAGAAGAGTTAAGGACCTAAATAAATTGAATTATCCCATGCTCATGCATTGGAATGTTCAATGATGTAATGATGTCAAGGTTCTCCAAATTCATCTATAAAGATGAAATTTTCCATCTTCTAGACATCATTTCCTAAGCCTAATATTAATAAAATATATCAATGACTATTTTATAAACTTGAAACAGACATAAAATCTACAAATATATACTATGTGCTATTAATTCTTTGCTCTACTATATAAATTTCTTATTGAGTAATTTAGTTACATTCTTCCATTTTAGATAGTTTTGTAATGGTATCAATCTTTATTGAGATACAATTATTGGATGAAAATAATCTTTCAGGTTCTATTTTAGTGGATAACTTTAGAAGTTAACAAATAAGAAATTACACAAATCATATTATTCCACCCATTTTTATTATGAAAGCCAATATTTTAATATCAAATTCTATTGAAATACATCCATATTAAATTATAAAATTTCTTTTTTATTGTATTTGTGTGTTTTAGAATTAATTGTCATTAATATAAAATGATAGTTCTTCTTTCTAATATTTTTCTTTGTCTTTTTAAAATGCTCTCTTGCTAGGTGTCCTACAACATTTTAATTGAAGGGAAAACATACACTGTAAACTTAATGCAAAAGTAGGTGATCTACATTATTTTATCACCTGTCTTTGTTTTATTTATAATTATCTATAATTATTCAGAATGTATTTATTTTGCATTCGTAAATGTTTCTAGTTACTGGCTGTTCATTTGTCTCTTATTTTTATCCTTTAAAAAAACCTTTAAAGTCTATATAATCAATATCTAGAACTTGAATCCATAGTGTATGCTCCCATCTTCCTCCTTCCCAGTAGCACTTGATTTCTTTTTGGTTATTCATGTGGTTTCATGGAGGATGAATTTTGATAATATTCTATCTTTATTAAAACATAACTATGACTTATTTTGAGTTTCTTTATATTTAACTCCATTTGAAAAAACATAGAAGATTTTTAGGTAAAAAGAATAGTGATAATTAAAAAAATAAGTTTACATACTGTGTCAGAATGTAATAAGAATTTAGAATATAATTGTAGTTAGCCAAACTTAATTCCATGCCACCTGGTGAGTTTGGGGAAAACAAACACATCATACTAAGAAATAAAGAAAATCCAAAATTGTAATAATCCTTTTTAAAATGATAAACATAGACTTCTAAAAATAACGACAGGCAGAAGTCTGCAAGTGAAATTACTAAATCAATACAAAAATAAGAAATACATCTGCATCGCTTCTAGATTTCATAGCTGCAATCCTTTTATATGTCATAAAGCTTGGAAACTTTTCTATTTAGAAAATGAATGATATTAGCTTGAAGGAAGACATTGAAAACTTACTCAAAATTACTTCTTCATGGAGAAAAAAAATGCTACATTTTTTGCTAGGAATGCGTAGGGAAAACCCAGATAGACTCTCACGGTCAGCGCTACTTTGGAATGCCAAGTGATGGGCATGAGAGTGAGCCACTGGTTAGGCCTAAAGCATTCTGTGAATCTGTCTACAGCTACACAACTACAATGTTTATTCAAATGTTTAATATATTTTGAAATATATAAAGCATAATTGCTTAGAAATATAAGACCTGAATTAAAAATGCAACAATAGCAGTTGATTTCTTAAGCTTTTTTTATATTAGGATAAAAGATATAAAATATGCAACTAATGATGATATAGTGATTTATGAATCACATATTGCACATGCTACAATTAATGCTTTTCTTATACACAATCAAAGCACATTTGGACAAAAAACTGTCAAAGCACATTTGGACAAAATTGTCACATGCTAGAACACAAAATCTTTTGAAGAGTAACCACATTTTCAATGACTAGCACAATGAAATCTAGAACACAATGACAAATGTTTAATTAAAGAAACATCAGCTTTTTGGAAATTAAATTGTGGTCGCCAAATAATTCTTGACTCCAAAAAATTCAAAATATTGTTACTAAATATCAATAAAGTAACCACAAATAGAATATTATAAATCCAATTTTTTACTTATTACCAAATCTGTAATTATAGTAAAATGAAAAGTTTTCCCTGTTTTTACATTTTATATGAGAGATGAGTATAAAGTAATACTGGGGTGGGAAGGAGACACTGCCAGGTGGCCCTTGCTTGTGGAGTCATGAAACCTTCAGTGACCACTGTTATTGGTTTTCCTCAAGCCCTGGCAGTCCTTTCCCAGGGTATCTTGGTAGCTAGTTTCAGGTTTAGCCAACAGTTTATATATAAATAGAGTGATACCACTTGCACTCTCAACAGACTATGAGGCTAGGGCTGTGTGCAGAGCTAGGTCCAGTCTGTGCCTTGTCACAGAAATTTGGCAGTCCTCTAGAGCCTTCATACATATGAAATTATAACAACAGGGATTTTATCACATTGCTCAAAGGTGTTTTTGTCAAACTCAAGAATCAATATACATTAGTATATTGAGAGATTAATTCCTATGAGTACTGTGATATGTTTTAAGATGCTTTATAGTTTGTCTGTGATATACTAGTCATGCATTTTGTCTGTTTGTTTATATCTAAGGGTTCTATAATTTTTCAATTTGAGGATTAATATCCTTAATTCAATTCTGAAACTTCTTGTCAATTTTAAATTTTAATATTTCTTTTTCCTCATTCACTCTATGAACTTTTTCTGAATGTTGTTGGATATATATTGGGGCCTCTTATTTGATATAAGCTTGGGTGAATGATCCTATGGTTCTTCCAAGTAAGCAATTCCTGACTCAGTTATTCTGTCATATTTATTTCTAATATATTCTTTCACATTTCTCATCATTCTTTTTTTAAATAGTTTTTGTTTTCATTTTCAATTACAGTTGACATAAAATATTATATTAACTTCAGGTGTACAAAATAGTGATTATTTATTTATACAACTTCTGAAGTGATCGCCCTGATAAATCTAGTACCCAACACCATACATAGTTATTATAATATTATTGACTATATTCCTTATGCTATATTTTACATCCCCATGACTATTTCATAACTACCAATCTGCCAATCTGTACTACTTAATCCCTTCCCCTTTTTCACCCCTCCCATCTGGCAACAAACAAAATAGTCTCTATCTATGAGATCGTTTTTGTTTTGTTTGTTTATTTTGCTCTTTAGATCCCACATATAAGTGAAATCATATGGTATTTATCTTTGTCTGACTTACTCCACTCAGCGCAATAGCCTCTAAGTCTATCCATGTTGTTGCAGATGTCAAGATTTCATTCCTTTTTATGGCTGAGTAATATTTCATTGTATATACACACCACTTCTTTTTTATACATTTATACATTGACAGACACCCAGCTTGCCTCCATATCTTGGCAATTTTAAATAACACTGCAGTGAATATGTGTAAGCACATGTACCTGTGAAGTAATGTCGAGTTTCTTCAGATAAATACCTGGAAGTGGGATTACTGGGTCCTCCTTTGTCTCTCGTTATAGCCTTTATTTTAAAGTCTATTTTGTCTGATATAAATATTGCTACCCTAGCTTTTTTTTTTTCTGTTTCCATTTTCATGAAGTATCTTCTTCCATCTCTTTACTTTTAGTTTGCGTGTGTGTCTTTCAATCTAAAGTGAGTTTCTTGTTGGCAGCATATGTAAGGGTCTTGTTTTCTTACCCATTTAGCTACCCTATGTCTTTTAATTGGAGCATTTAATCTATTTACATGTAAAGTAATTGTTGATAGATATGTAGTTACTGCCAGTTTATTATTTATATTTTTAATCTTTTTTCCTTCTTTTTCTTAAAGAAGTCATTTTAACATTTCTTGTAATACCGGTTTGGTGGTGATAACTCCTTTAACTTTTCCTTGTCTGAGAAGCGCTTTATTTGTCCTTCGATTCTAAATGATAGCTATACTGGGTAGAGTAATCTGGGTTGTACATCCTTGCTTTTCATTACTTTGAATATTTTGTGCCAGTCTTTTCTGGCTTGCAAAGTTTCTGTTGATAAACCAGATGACAGTCTTATGGGAGCTTCCTTATAGTTAACTAATTGCTTTTCTCTTGCTGCTTTTAAGATTCTCTTTTCATCTTTAACCTTTGGCATTTTAATTATGATGTGTCTTGGTGTGTGCCTCTTTGGGTTCACCTTGTTTGAGACTCTCTGGGCTTCCTAGGTTTGTATGTCTATTTCCTTTATTAGGTTAGGGGAGTTTTTCTTCATTATTTCTTTAAATAGGTTTTTAATTCCTTGTTCTCTCTTTTTTTCCTTCTGGTACCACTCCGATGCAAATGTTCATATGCTTGATGTTGTCCCAGAGGCCCTTTAAACTATTCTCATTTTCTTGGATACCTTTTTTTTTAGTTTCAGCAGAAAAGAAAAGCTTTATTAAAAGAGAAAGTATACTTCCAGATGTGGAAGTGGGCCTGAGCAAGAGAAGCTTGGCTCAAAGGCCTGGATACTTTTTTCTTTTTGATGTTCTATTTGGGTGTTTTCTGCTACCTTGTCTTCCAAATTACTAATTTGATCCTTTGCTTCATCTAATCTACTGTCGATTTCTTCTAATGTATACTTCACATCAGTTATAGTATTCTTCATTTCTGACTCGTTCTTTTTTGTTTTCTATCTTTGTTTTTATGTTTTCTATATTTTTTATGATGTTCTCACAAAGGTCATTGAGCATCCTGATAACCAGTGTTTTGAACTCTGCATCTGGTAGATTGCTTGTCTCAATTTTGCTTAGTTATTTTTCTGGAGTTTTGTTCTATTCTTTCATTTGAGACATGTTTCTTTGTCTTCCCATTTGGCTGCTTCCCTCTTTTTGTTACTATGTATTAGATAGGGCTGCTATGTCTCCCAGTCTTCGTAGAGTGGCTTTATGTAGTAGGTGTCCTGTGAGTCTCATTGGCACAGTTTCTGTGATTACTTGAGCTGGGTGCTCCAGATATGTCCCTTGTATGGCTTGTGTGTGCCCTCCTATTGTAGTTGAGATTTGGTTGCTGTTTGCATGTCAATGGGAGGGACTGACCCTTGGGCAGATTGATTGTGAGGACTGGTCGTGGCTAAAGTGGAAGAACTGTTGTGCAGAGGCTGACTCTACAGACCAGGATTCGCTTTAGCAGGGCTTAGTGCTAGCCTAGTCTGCCCTTGTGATATGTTATCTGTGGAGGTGATTGGGTGGTAGTCTGTTGTGGTCTGAGTTGAGGGGCTCTACTGCAGGCCAAGTTCAGCCACTACCTGTGCCCTACCCGGGGCTATTTGATATGAGCTACAAAGTAATCTGCATATATTTGTCATTTGTACTGGGCTTAGAGGTGTCTGGGAGAGGCTAATTGGTGAACTGAGGCTGGCTGCCACCAATGCTTGGCTTGGGGCTGCTTAGCAAGAGGTCTGAAGCACACTGAGACCAGTTGCTGCTTGTTTTGGATTTGTGAACCTTTGAGAGATTTTAGGAAAGTCTGTAGCATGAGCCAAGGTGGACTGTTTTTATAGAAAAGCCATTGGAAGTGGCTTAGGTGGGCCTGCAAGTTGGGTGGGGCTCTGTCTCAGGGAATCATTCTGCATGCTGGATCATGGGAGGGCTCAATGAACAAACAATGGCTTCTGCCCCTCCAGTTCCTGCCCCTAAGCCAGACAATTCAGTTCTTCCACAGAGGTACCTAGTGCCTTTCAAGCTGCTGCCCCAGTGCTGGAGCTCAGAGCGAGTGAGTCTGTCAGCAAGTCTGTGTGAGGGCCCTTTAAGAAAAATGCCTGGAATTCCAGCAGTACTTCATCTCACTCAGCCATAATCTCTTCTGGGTTCATTAGCTGAATCTATTGTTTACATTGCTTATCATCTGAGAGTTTCAGCAATGATGGGACTATTTGTATTCTATTTCACATCTGCATAAGATATAGTTTGGGGTTTTCATTTTTGCATGTGATGTTTCTACCATTGTCAGGACTGGGCAGCTTCCTTTTGTTCATAGTCTGTGGATAGCAGGTATTGATTTTTATCCTTCCTGTTCATAAACTGCAGAGGATGCTTCTAGCTCTATGTTCTTAATTAGAAAGCTAAAAATAATATGTTCTCTTACTAGGAACAATTATCTCAAATAATATATTCTCATCATAGGGATCAGAGGGCATTAAGGCACCAGAGACACCATTTGAAGGCACAATTCTAGTTCAGCTTCTGTCTTGGTTTGCACAGTGTCACCTGCTCACCTTCAGCAGTGGCACAGGTCTTTCTTCCTACCTTTTTGATCATTATCTTTAAAGTGAGAGTCAGTAAATTCTTTGGCAAAGGGCCAGATAGTAAATATTTTATATTTGAAGAGTACCCCATCTTTTTTTGGTCTCTAAAATGTTGAATATTTGGTAATACTCACCTGTGAAACTAACTTAATCTGGAGTTCCCTTGCTTGGAAACTTTCTTACTATTGATTTATTTTCTCTAAAGTTTTTATGATTATGTAGATTTTCTTCTTGAGTCTGTTTTTAAATAGAATATTTTTCTAGGTATTTCTCCATTTTAATTTAACACTTTAATTTATGATATATAGTTAGTTCATAGTATAGCCATTTTTTTCAAAGACCACTATTTCTAAGGTCATCTACCTTCTGCATTCTAATATTATTTCTTTTCTTTTTCCTTTGACAAATCTCACTGTATCTTTGTGAGATTAATAACCTTTCCATGAACAAACTTTTAGTGTTGTTGGTCATCTATATTATAAGATTTTTGTATTATTGCTTTGCTTTAAATTTCTTTGGGTTAATTCTGATTTCATTTATAACTTCCTCAGATGAATTCTAAATTGACTACTCATCAACTCTTTTTATTTTCCAGTTTAATTTTTTTTCCCCTAAATACTGTTTACCTGCCTTCCACATCTTTGGATATGTAGAACTTTCTCCAGTTTACCATTAGCAAACATTTTCTAGTTTATATTACATTTCTTCTCTGGCTAATAAATTATTTCATTATATCTTTAATGTCAGTATATTAGTATATTAGTATACTGACATTATATCTTTAATGTCAGTATATTCATTATATCTTTAATGTCAGTATACAGTCATGAATCCAAGCTACTATTTCCTTCTAATGGTTTTTATTGTTTTCACTTTTATATTTAGCTCTAGGATTCATCCAGAATTGATGTTTGTGTATTTTGTGAGCATAAGAGTCAAGATTTAATAATTTTTATATTAGCATTCAATGGATCCAGCACATGCTATTGAAAAAAAAGACCAACAAACCTTTTTCTCACTGTACTGTAATGTAATCTTTGTCATAAATCAAATGACTGTTGATGAGGGGATCTTTCTGTACTCTTGTTTTCTCTTTTGTTAGATTATATGTTTATTCTTGAGCCCTCTTTACCTACACAAACACCACACAGTATTAATTACTATAATTCTATATAGGTCTTGATACCTGGTCTTGTTCTATAGTTCTAAAATGCCCTTGCTTTACTTCAATCTTTGATTTCCTATATATATTTTGAAATCATTTTATTATTTTTTCTTTTATCTCTTTTATATTCCTTTTTTTCTTTGTGTTCATTTTAATAAATCTATTATTTTATATTATATCATTTTCCCTAATTTAATTCTTTGTTATACAATCTTTTACTCTTCTTTAGTACTTTCTCTAGATCAACATATTATTTTCTGAGTTAAAGAATCTAATATACATTATTATTTTTGCCAAATATATCGTTGGTTAATACTTTTAATTCCACTTACTTTTGTCTACCTTTTCATTATTTTTTTATATATCATAATCCTGAATACTTTTGAACCCCAGTGAGATATTACTATTATTTTTAGTGAAATCAATATTCTTTTATATTTAAGCAGAAATTTACCCATTCTGGTGCTCTTTATTTCTTCTTACATTTCTGTTTCTATCTGTAGTTAATTTTCATGTCTCAGGATTTCTCTGTATTTCTGTTACAGGTCTGCTTGTTTTTAATTATATTTGTTGATGTTCATTGTTAAATCTTTACTTAACCCTATTCTTAAAACTTTTTGCTGAAATAAAATCTAGGATGACTTTTTAAAAATGACTTTAGCTCTTTTTAATCAACATTTCATTGCCTTTTTTCTTTCTTCGTTTCTTTTGACAAAGTAGTTGTTGGTATTATTACTGGTTTTTTTTTTTTTTTGAAGGTAACTTGTTTTCTTTTTCCTCTTGATAATTCGAAGGTTTTATTTTAGTTTTCACCACTCTTTTAAAAAATATTTAGGTATGATTTTTCTTTCTTTTATCATGCTTAAATTACATAGAGCATATTGATTCTGTATCATCATTTTAAAAATAGCTCTTATTTTCAGAGATTTTAAGTTTACTCCTTGGCCACTATGAGTGAGTTCAAAATTTGGCAAATTATTTTATAGGGAAGCAAGTTATATAGTTGATGCACTTCAAAACGTTCAATATTTTCATTCCAGGCCTGTGTAACCACCAAAGTTCTGCTTGTTTCTAGCCTCCTCAATAATGACTGTCTCCCTGGGACAAACATTAGGATTTGGATTCTTTCTCTGCCAGAAAAAAACAGTGCTTGCATATCACCAGCTAAATTTCTTTATAGGCATTTCAGCTCAAAATTGTTGTATTTCCTGGATCCTCACCCCACTGTGGGTCATTTTCTTTTTTGTTATGACAAGAAGACAAAATTTTTTGTTCTGTTTGTCAGTGTCTTGGCTCTTGGACCAGGTGCTTTAACAAATCCAGACTGTCATAGCAGTCAGAATCTTTATATAATATTTGATTAGGAAAATGAAAATGAGATACCTATACCTACTTTTCTCTTTGTAGAGACTTTTTAGCATATTCTTCTCATATTTACAAATAATATATTTTAATATGAGATCTTCATCTTGTCTGTTGAATTCATGTCATATTAGTTCAGGATTTATTGACCATTTATTTTCCAGATATTCTTCTAAGGACTTGAAATGTATTAGTTTCTATTGTTATCAGATGAATCTAATAGTGATATAATAAGTAGATTAGGAAGAGTCTTAGAAGGTGATAAATGCTTAAGCAAAAACATAGAGCAAAGTAAAAATTATCTTTTGGAAATCCTATGCTTGATGATTTTTTTACAAACATGTCGAGATTTAGCCTCACTGGGAAGTTGATATATAAGCAAAAAAGACTTGAAGTACATGAGACAATGAGACATGTTGAAGAACATCCCAGGAAGGGGCAACAACTTCTGCAATTATCAGTGTATAAGCTTTACAGTTATGTTAAATTTATTTCTTGATATTTTATTATTTTGATGCTATTATAAAAAGTATTTTTTTAAGTTCATTAAATGCATTCACCTTATCTTGCAAACATCACCATCATCCATCTCCAAAACAGTTTTCAATTTCCCAAACTGAAACCTTACCCCATTAGATAATAACTCACCCCTCCCCATCCCCTGGTAAACACCAGTCTTTCTGTCTCTGTGAAAGTGTTTATTCTAGTTATCTCATATAAGTGGAAACATAAAGTATCTGTCTTTTTGTGACTGCCTATTTCATTTAGCATAATTTAATTACATCCATATGTCAAAATTTCCTTCCTTGTAGGGTTGGATAATATTTTATTGTATGTATATATACCATATTTTGCTTATCCATTTATCTGTTGATGAACACTTGGGTTACCCTGAGACAAAAATTTGCCTGTTGTATTTAAAAAATAGCTAAGAGGACAGTGTGACAGTAAAGTGAATGAAGGGAGGACTAGAGACTAGGTTTTTTAGTAAAATTAGAACAAAATCAGAAAATCTCTTTATTTTTCCCTCTCTCCTTCTGCCTACCTACCTAATTATAATAAATGTAATAAAATAAATCTTTCCAAAATAAAAGTGAAATTTTTCAATAAATAGTTTTATCTTTATTTTACAGAGCTTTTTTACCCCATAATTTTAGAGTTTATGGTTATAAAAGCACAGGAAGTATGAAACCTTTTGAACATCAGTTTCAGGTATGATTTTTATTGTCTGTTTTGCCATTGTTATGTGAGTTTCTGTGACCACCTTACTTAGGATCCACATGTTGCTGGAGTACAAAGAATTAAAGTTTTGTTTTGGCATAAATTTAGCTATTTCTTTTTCATGGTGTGTCTTGAGTGAGCCTTTATACACAGATGATTATCCAAACCAAAAATGATAATAATGTTTAAGCTATTATTTTATAATGATGTACTTGTATGTGCTTATATACCTGTGGCAAAAGGATCGAATAGATCGTGAGGTACTTAAAGTGAAAAAACATGACTTGGACTAAGAAAGTTAAATCTGGGAGGAAGACTCCAAAGATTTGTCTGAAGTATTTTCAGGGACCAAGTAAATATAAATGGAATTTCATGCACATTTAAGAATATATTAAATGTTCATATATTTGGAATACTTGGAGCTTCATTTTATAATGTCTGTAATTTGTTGGAAAAATAATAAAATGTGCATACAATTGCTTGGATTACCTGTGCCTAAAATGCTGGTTTGGTTTTTTTTTAACCTTTGCCTCTGCCTCACCAAAAAAAAACTGCTGGGTTTTTCCCATTTACATTACTGATTTGTATGCAGTGAATCTACTAGTACTTTGAAATTAAAGCATTTTTATAGAGACTAAGCTTTCAACAGTAGAAATAATAGATATGTTGAATAATTGCTTTAAATTTTGCTGAACAGACTGGGTAAATATATGTGAGTCATCTATGGAGCAGTCTGTACAGATAGATAATACATAGTCAAACCGTGTTATGACATATACATATATATGTATGTATATATATATGCACACAAATATAATGTATATGTATGTGCATATGACATGTGTGTGTGTGAATGTGTATATTTGTGTCTGTATGTGTGACAGAGAGAGAGAGCGAGAGAGAGTTAGAATTAGAGAGACAAAGAGATACATAAGGCCTGAATTTTATATAATTCTGCTACACCTAATACTTAACTCTGCTTCCTATCTCCCAGGAGGTAACCATGGAAGATAAATGTATAATTAAAAAGACAACGCAAAGAATGTTTTACTAATAACTTGTATGTAGTAAGTTGTTGAACATTAGCCTCAAATGTAATGAATACAGTCATGTACCACATAATGACATTCCTATTAATGACAGACTGCATATACAATGGTGGTCCCAAAAGGTTATAATGGAGCTGAAAAATTCTTAATGCCTAGTGATACTATAGCCATCATATTGTTTGTTGTGTGCAATGCATTACTCATGTATTTGTGATGACGCTGTTATAAGCAAACCTGCACTGCCAGTTGTATAAAAATATAGCACATACTATTACTACAGTACATAATTCTTGATAATAAACCACTATGTCACTGGTTTATGTATTAACTATGCTATACTGTTATCATTATTTTAGAGTGTACTCTTTTTACTTATTAAAAAAAGTTTACTATAAAACAATACATTGTGTTACTCCAGCAACAGCCTTGTACATCTTGCTGAGCTTGGATTTGGGAAAAGAGGGAGTAGTCTTGGCTCAAATACCACAAGCTCTCATTTTTCTTACTGAATTTTCATACGTTTTCTTGAATAGCTGTTCATTCATTTTCTCTTAGGACCATTTGTTCCTTTGACTATTTCCAGAAGATTTAAATGGTTGTTTATTTATAATTTTTATTTATTTTGCTAGGGAGTAGATTTGTGGAGCTCTTTATGCTGTTATACCAGAGGTTAATTCTCCGCACCTTCAGTTTTAAAAAATAAGTTTTCTTAATATATAATACATAATTTTTCTCTCCCAACATTTTATCCTGTTCCATTGTATCCTGGCTCTCTATATCTCTATATCTCTATCCCTCTCTGTGTCTTTCTATATCTATGTCTATATCTATATCTATATATCTATATTATCTATATTTAGATATATATCTATAATGAGAAGTATCATTTTTTTGTATTATTATTCCTCTGAATGTTACGTGCTACTTTAGTTTATTTCAAAATTTTCCCTTCATTTTTGGTTTCTATCAGTTTATTATGATGTGCTGAGGTCCTTATATCTTGTGGAAATTAACAAAAACCAAACAAATGAAAATAAGCAAAGGCTATTAATTCAGAGCTTGCCATAGCAAGGGAGTCAGCTACCATCACTTGCGTTTCAGCAGATACACTAAGACAAGCAGAGGAGTGAGAAAGCTCTACATAATAGGAAAAAGAGAAAACTTCAGGTATGCCCTGGTTGGCAGTCGGTAGCATTGAAAAACTGTAGATGAGCTAACTAGAAGAGAAGCATCTATGTGATTGTTTAGCAGTGAGTATTTGGCTTTCTCCGGTTGATCGTAAGTTGGAAGCTGAGACAAAATTTAGGTAAACTAAATTTTTTAAAACAAGTCTTGGTCATTTGAGCTGATTATTACAGAAGTTATTGTTTAGCTTCTTGCATTGTTACTGGAGATAGCAATATGACTTCCTACAATGTCTGACTTGTAGCAGGTTTGTTTCCTGGGCTAGTAATTGTCGATAAAAGGGTCGATTACCTGGGCAGGTTGCTGCAGGTTGTGGGTCAGAGTTCTATTTTTATAAATGATCTAGCCATTGTCTAATTGCATACTTAGTGTCTCAATACATTTAGGGAAATTTTGGTCATTATTTTTTTCACATGTTTTTATATCTGTTTTTTCTTTCTGTTTCTCTGGGACTCCCATTAAACATATGTTAGATAACATTGCCCCATAGGTTACTGCAGCTATGTTTCCTTTTTAAAGGTTCTTTTCTCTCAGATTTCGTGATTTCTATAAGTTTATATTCTAATTTTTTTACTTTTTTTTTTGCAATATCTAAAATGCAGTATATCCAATCTAGTGTATTATATTTTAAATTTATTTTTGTTGTAGAATTTAGAGTTGGCATTTTTGTAACCTTTATATCTCTGCTGAATTTCCTAACTGCTCCCCTATTATGTCTACATTTTCCTTTTGTTCTTGATCACATTTTTAATATCTGTTTTTTACTAATTCCAAATCTTTTGTTATTTTTGGGATCAGTTCTCTTTCTGATTTTTCTCTTGACTATGGGCCACATTTTCCTTTTATCACATATCTAATATTTTAAAATCATACTGGCCCTATACAATGATCATTGTAGAGCTTGTGACTCTTTTCTCTAAAGAGTTTACATTCTTATTTCAGTAGGTAATTAATTTTGCTGGAACCAGTTTCCAAACTCTACTCTCCTGTGTTTGGAAATAGCCAAAATATCTTCTTAGTTCTTCCAGATTTTTTGGTCTTAGTTTCTACTAAGCTACTTGAGATCTCTTTCACATATTCTCAGTCCAGATATAAATAAAGAACTTACACCTGAGTTAACAGCACACATTTGGGAGCCTCACTCTGTGCCTTTTTCCTTTTCTGGTTATCGCAGCTCAGTTTCTAGGGATTTGCAACCATGATCAGTAAGATTGTTTTTTTAATTGGAACTTTAGCTATCTCTATCTCATGCTGCCTTACTTTGGGGAGTGCCCTTTGATGAAAACCAATATAAATGCAAATCTCAGTAAATATCATGCTTTTCTTCTAAGTGTTGATTCTCTTCTCTTGCTTTGTCCTGCCTACTTTTGTGGAGTTTTGAAATTATTTTTCCAGAGTTCATATTTGCAATTTATGAGAAGATTAATCCAATGCAAACTACTCTGCTATTACACTTAAATAATTTTTTTAAATAATTCTGTTTAGGATTTATTTTGTTTTTTGTTTGTTTGTTTGTTTGTTTGTTATGTCTACCTTGTAAAATTAAGTCAAAAGCGTTTGAAAAAATAAATTTTTGATGATTTTACCTTGATTCTAATGACCAAGAATGTCATATTTATAACCGGGGAAAAATATGAAAGTATTCAAATTATTTTTGAATGTGTGGGAAAATTTTTTGAGAATTGAGCCAAATGTTCATCTAATAATCCTATAAATCTATTTTGGAAACAATGAGAATTTGACATATATGCACTAATAAACATCTGTTTTAAATATTTGAAAATAGTACCTTTAACATGAGTTACTCTAATAGAGATATATGTATTTTCTTTTTTATTTTTCAGAATTCTTGCTACTACCAAGGGTATATTGAAGGTTATCCAAATTCTATGGCTATCCTTAGCACATGCACTGGACTCAGGTTGTGATTTTGTAACTTCAAAATGGATTAATTTTTTAGAATATTTTTATGGGAAACTGTCTTTGGTAATGTAGTATTGAAATTCTTGTAATGTCTTCTACTCTATTCTGAATTAAGTTTTTTTGTATATATTTGAAGACCATGAAACATTAGCAGGTAGGCAAATACCAATAGTATTACTATTCTGTGGTACTCAGTAAGATTGTGGATACTTAGGAGCTTTTTCCTAAATTTACCATCTAAGATTAAGACTGAAAATTATCTGCATACTATTTAAAAAACTGAATAATTAGCATTTTATCAACTTCAAAAATATATTATTTTATTTACTTACTTATTTTTTGAAATTTGTAGGGGCATACTACAGTTTGAAAATGTAAGTTATGGAATTGAGCCTTTGGAGCCTTCCATTGGTTTTGAACATGTGATTTATCAAGTAAAACTTAAGAATACAGGTTCTTCTTTATTTGCTGAGGAGGATATTGAGCCAATGGAAATGCCCTATAAAATACAAACTATAGAGGTAAGCAATTAATTGAGTAAACTATATGGTTATTACTATTTAAGAATATAAACAATTATTTTTTCTGATAAATTATTTACATTAATATATATGGTAAATGATAGATGATAGATAGATAGATAGATAGATAGATAGATAGATAGATAGATAGATAGATAATAGGTGGATAGATGATAGAGAGATGTGATAGAAACTATATAGCTTATATTGAAAGCCTTAAAACTAGTCATTCAAATCTCCAGAACTCCAAGCTGGCATTTTTTACTATTAGTGGCATTTTTTTTTTCCCTGTGACCTAGACCCTTATTGTCTACAGGTGTACTCCTTTCTCTATAGCCATTATATCAAAATTTTGATATACTAAATACAAATGCCATTCACATAAAAATTCAAGATATATATCTAGGGTTTTGAAATGAATCACTAGTGTCTTTTAAGGCAAATGCTTCAGGGACAGCCATTTTAGTTTCCTCAGAATGCTGGGTTGATCTCTTTGTACAGGGAAGGAGAAGCTGCTTAAGAGTTTAATGATCCCAGATTCATCAGAGACTTTCGATATTGTGTCCATTCCAATTTTCAGGATCTCATTTCTTCTTGGTTAATGCCTTTGCTTTAACAGTAGAAGCCTTGTGATGTTGGAAGTTCAATTTGTGTTTTAATTTATCCACTTACAGAATGAGATTCTGGGTTTGGTTTCTAACCATCTTGAATCTGCATCTACAGTAGTAAAGAGTCTTTTTCAGGGAAGATATTACTTCAGAGAAACAGAACCAACAGGATAGATGTATACATATGTGTGTGTGCAGTAACGTATATCTGGGCATGTGGCTTAGTCAAATTGACAGATTAAAATTAACCATCACACCAGGACTACAAAATTTATTTCTATGATTCTATAAATTTTATTGTTTAATTTCTTACATTTTAATATATGATTCAATTTATGTTAATTTTTGCATAGTATGAAGCAAGATTCTAAATTTCTTCATTTTTCATAATAATATCTAGTTTTCCCAACACCATTTGGTAAAGAGAATATTTTTTGTTCCACTGAATTTTCATGGTCCTTTGTTTTTAAGATCAATTGACCATAAAAGTTAGAAACTTTTTTTGCAATTGCAATTACATTCCATTGGTCTTTATGCTTATTCTTATGCCAGAACCACACTATTTTTACTACTATACCTTTGATGTAAGTTTTGGAATTAATAAGTGTGCTTTCTTTCTTTCTTTCTTTCTTTCTTTCTTTTTTCTTTTTTTCTTTTTTTCTTTTTTTTTTTTTTTTGATATTGTTCTGGCTATTCCTGTTACTATGAATTTCCAAATGAATTTTAAAATTCATTTATTTCAATTTCCTTAAAAAGTCACCTGAAATTGTGTTGATTCTGTAATTCATCTGGAGAATATTGCCATTTAACAATATTAACTCTTCCAATCCATGAACATTAAATAGCTTTTGATTTTTAGGTTTTTAAAAATATTTTGCTGCATTACTTTACATAGTTTAGTCTTTAAGTCATCAAGAAAACTTCTTTTATTAAAATTATTTCTTACATTTTATTTTTTAAATGCTACTGAACATTTACTTTTTATTTCAGATTTGCATTTCTTATTATTAGTGTTTATAAATTATTGATTTTTGTATTCTGCAAACTTGTTGAAATTGTTTATTAGCTTTTTACTGGACTCTGATTTTCCACGTACAAGGTCATGTCATCTTGAATAAAGACAGTTTATGTTCTTTCTTTTCAATTAAGATAACTTCCTTTTATATTTTCTAATTGCCCTGGTGACCATCCCTAGTATAATGTCAAATAGGTAAGAACAGATATCCTTGTCTTGCCTCAGTTTTAAGAGGAAAGGATTCAGTCCATCACCATTAGGTGAAATAAAATTAAAACTCCCTGGAATTTTTGATTTATTTTATTCTTCAATAAAACTGTCCTGCTTCTCATTTTTTTCACTTTATCTGATCTTTCCTTATAAACTTACATTGTAGATACTGATATTGCTTATGTTATGCCTCAGGTTTTTGTTTGCCTTCTATATTTTTCCATGTCTATATCTACTGTGATTTATAGATCTCTCAATCTCATTCTAAACTTTTTCCTGAATTACTGATATTACATTGGACATAATGGTTGCTGAAATTAAATGAAATACACAAACACATTATCTATCTACCTACTTATTTGTCTTCATCATCCTGTCCATTCTCACTCTCTAAATATTCTTACTGATTACCTTTGACATATTTTAAATTTAATTCTATCTATATTGCAATTACATCATTCAGTAGTGTTCTCTAATCTTCTTGCCTAGATCCAATTCTTTAGTATTTACTTGACCAAAACAAACTTTACTGCAATTAAAGTCATCTTTACATAATACATCTCTAAGCAATTTGTCTCCTTATATGGCCCTATTCACTTACTACAAAAAATAGCTTTTGAGGTCTTTTGAAATTTAATACCTGCTCACATTTCAACACACACATTTTCTTGCATTCTTTTATACACTTTTGTCTTAAATTTTTTATTTGGCTAGAATAGACCATGTATCTTTTCTTCATAAAAGTTTATTGTTCATTAAATAAATAAACACATTTTTGTTAACTGAATATTACCAATTCAAATCTCAAAGATAAAAATGAATAAGGATTACTAACTAATAATTAGGTTAAAACAAAAGAAATGGTTTTGAATCCCCCAATCCATTAATATATTATTTCTCCCAATTAATTTAAGAGTTTATATTTATCCTCCAGTAGTGTTATTTCCTCGTTTAAGGACTTTAATAAAAGGATGGAATCTTATAATCAAACTACCATAAAACATTTGGTGCTTAATTTTAAATGGAAAAGATAGGAGACCGGTTAAATCATAAGGTTATTTTATCTGCAAAACCCTGAAATCTCTGAGAATTTTTAAGTGGGGAAAAATGAGTGATTAATCAGCTCTAAATTTGTCTTACTGACTTTTCTCAACTTTTCTTTTTCCTTTAAATTACTATAACCATCACTTTTCTGATCTCTACTAAATCCCAGATTTTTTGTTCTCTCTTTGATGCTCCTTTTAAGATGTTAAAGGAAATGGTTTAACTAAAATTGGATAGTTTTAAACTTAAATGTAAAAAAGAAAAATGCAAACATTAAAATAAACATAACAAAAATTTCCTCAGTTTCTAAAATTTTATCATCCTTTTCTGTTTCTAGATATTTGTCCAGTGTTTATAGATGGTATACTATTTTAATAACGAGGTATTTTGAGTTATCTATACTATAGTCTTTAATTGTTTGCAAAGCCCATCTTACAAGTTTTCCCTAGTGCATTCCTCTTAGGTTACCTTCATGTAAAAATAATCATGAAAATAAGTAACATTTTATGATAGTAGATACAACAATTATTACTTTATCCCAATTTTTTGGCAAAGTCTAAGCCACATAAATGATGAACCGAAGTGCAAATCCTCACATTTGTGCACAATTTAACCACTATGATCTAAGTGGATGATGTCATGCTCAGACTACATTTTGAGATATCTATGGTCCACTTTAAGAAAGTTAGTCATTTTGATTCTCTGTTGCTTACATTTTTTTGAGGTGAGTTATACAAGGATTAACTTTATCCTTCAGATTAAATATCATTCTCCCTCCAGAAAAAAGAAAAAAAAAAACATAGAAATGGGTCTTTACTCTTTCAGTGTCATGGATAAAGCCATACCACATAGTAGTGTATAAAAGCATCAGTAAGCTAATAGAAATTCATACCTTTTGTAATGGGGAGTCATTGAGACAGTTTATTCAGAAAAGAGAAAAATATGAATAGCCCAGTACTGATGAGAATATGGAGAATGGAAGACAAAGTTATTTTCTGAATAAATTAAATAGTTGATCAGGTACAAAATAGATTATAAAGGTAATATTCTGAAAATGATTCTGCGATTCCTAGTTTTGCTTATAATCTGGTTCTATTTTTATATATAAAATGGGATTTTTCAACATCGAATTCATGAAGTAGTTATAAACACTGAAATATTTAATTCTTTAATTTTTTATGTGGATTTTTTTCAGCCACTTACAGATTTCTCTCAATATATAGAAATGCATGTTATAGTTGAAAAAAATTTGGTAAGTGTATTGTAATTTATTTTTCTAATTACTAATTAGTAATATAAAAGGTTATAAAAATTGTAATAATTTTTTAACACAAGACAATAAATGATAACGTTTGCTTTATCTCTGCTTTAAATCTGTAGTAAATTGAAACTCAAATCTCTATAAATTTATTCTTGTACATAAATATTGTAAATTAAAAGAATTGCTGCCTTTATAATAGTTTTTTAGTAATTTTTATCTATCTCTCCATCCTCCTAAAGTCTGGCAACCACTGATTTTTTTACTGTCTCCACAGTTTTGCCTTTTTCTGAATGTTATGTAGTTTAAATATACAGTATGCAGCCATTACAGATTGGCTTCTTTACCTTAGTAATATAAATTTAAGTTTCCTCCATGCTTTTTCATGGCTCGATAGCTCATTTCTTTTTAGCACTAAATAATATTCCATTGTATGGATATACCACAGTTTATCCATTCATCTACTGAAAGACACCTTGGTTGTTTCTGCAATGCAATGTTTGTTTACACTAGCATCATCATAAACATGTGTATAATGCATTGCACTATGACATTAGGATGGCTACATCATTAGGCAATTATAATCCTATGAGACAATGGTTATATATGTGGTCTGTCATAACCAAAATGCTCATATTCCATGCCTGACTGTAAATGAAAGCAAAATATTGATGTGTTAGCTAAGAGAAAGGAGCCTGTTTTTTTAAAAAAAAATTGTTTTGCTTTGTTTTTATTGTGGGAGAATACCTATTTGCTAACACAAATAGCCAAGTACTATTGAGAATTGATGATGTGGGCTGGAATTCTTAGAGTCACATCTTTGAGTAGGTGATATTATTGTATACAACTGGAATTCCAATATTAGACTAGACCACCATTTCATCCATACTGACATCAAGAAAAGCTGAGTATGTGATTACATGTCCAGGTTTAGTGTTTGATAAAGTGAAATGAGTTTGTGAACTTTCTCTTGTAACTTTTTATATCTCTAAGTTAAAACTGAAAGCACTGTTTTCCTCATACCTGACAATTATCTATTATATATTTCTTTTTAATTTTTATTAGTCGATGAATATAAAATCATATCACATTGGGATTTTAATTTCCATTTTCTTAAATGATAATGAATTTAATCATAATTTAGTGTTTACTGGCCACTGGTATTTGCTTTTCTCTGAATTGACAACTTATGCCTTTTGCTCATTTTCTTAATGGCTGCTTGACTTCCTGTCAACTTGTAAGAAATTTTTGAATGTTAAAAGTATTCATGCTTTGTTCATTATCTGCAATAAAATATCAAAACATTACCTTTAGTAGTTGCCTTTATTTGTGGGCTTTCTTGTATACATAAAACTTTAATTTTATTATATTCAAATATGCCTTCACATTTTTATATAGTTTTTGGGTATGCAGTTTCAATTAAGAGAGTAGCATTTAACTCTTTAATTCATCTTGACTGAATTTTATACATGTCATAGGATAAACTATGGCTTAAGATGGGAATCTACATTTATTTTCTTTTAGATATATATCTGGTTGTGTCAACATCATTTATTAAATATTAAAGTCTCTCATATAATTGGTTTCTCCTTTTTGTGTCCCATTAATCTATTTGTCTATTCATAAACTGATACCATACCAACTTGGTTATAGTGGCTTTATGGTGTAATTTCTAGCAAGAACATCTTTGTTCTTTTTCATACTTCTCTTGCATATTTTCTCTCAGGCTCTTATTCTTCCATATAAACTTTATGGTCATTTTCTCAATCCCCTCACCCAAATGGGGGACTCTAATTAACATGGCATTTAAATTTAATACTAATTAAGGTAATAAACAAGTTTGTGACTTCTTATCCAAGAATAACATATACTTTTGGGTTTAGACTGACTTATGTCTTCTGATAAGATTACTCTAGTTTTCATTATATAAATTTTCAGCCTTTACTCTTTATTCTTAAGTACTTAAGTTTTTTCAGTATTTTAAATAATTTTTTTTATATCAAGTGAGAAAAGCATCATTAATTTTTATAGCTAGCTTCTATATCCAGCCAACTTACCATATACTCTTAATAATAGCAGTAGTTTTACTAGAATCTCATGGGTTTTCTAATATAAAATATATATTAAAGATATAGTTTTATTTCCTCTTTCCAACTGTTTTTAACAGTTATTTTATTTGCTTTTGTTTCTGCATTTATGGAAACTTCCCTGACCATGTTAAATACTGGAGGGAATAGCAGGCAAGCAATATATTTCCTGATTTTAATTGAAATGTTTTTTTCTATTTAGAGTAATGTTTATTACCAATTTTTAGTTGTTGCTATTGTCATTGTGTTTAGTCTTTATTATATTTAAATAGTTTTACTTGGTTTCCATCTTTTCAGTTGTTATTAGAAATTGCTGTTGAATGTTGTCATATGCTTTCACAGCATTTATTATTATGACCATGCAGGTTCTTTCTGTTTGTTGATATAGTGAATAATATTAAATATTTCATTGATGTTGAAACAGTTTACTGGAAACTAATTCTACCTCATCATCGCATGTTATTCTTTTGATATATTGTTAAAAGCTATTGACTAATATTTAGAATTTTTACAGTTATATTCATGAGTACAGTTGATTTATACTTGTATCGAATAGATCAATTACTACAGAAGAAACCTGAAAGATAAAGAACTATCATTGAAAAACTTATCAGGAATTTATGAGCTCACAGCTGCATTTTATCTAACCTTAAAGTAACAGATAATTGCATTGTATTCTAATCTGCTGGGTTTTTTGGTATGAATAATAATCACCTAGGAAACTTGATGAAAAACCAGAGGCCTAGATCCTGCAATTTCAACAAATCTAGGTCTCTTTATTAACTTTCTTTATTCTTTATTAACTTTCCAGGTGAGTCCGACATGTACCAAAACCAAGAATCACTGATCTAAACTATTTAGAAAGCTCCCAATTTATTTTATGAAGACAAAAATCTTTAATTACAAAACCTGATAAAACTAGGACATTTGTATCTTTTTAATACGTAAATCAGATTTAGCAATCTCCTGCTTAAGACTTTTGAATCAGTTTTCTTTTTCCTCTCTTTTTTTTGTTTTTATTGAGGATAATTGACATAGAACATTAGTTTCAGGTGTACAACATAAAGATCCAATATTTATATGTATTGCAACATGATCACCATAAAAATTCTAGTTATCATTTGTCACCATACATAGTTACATAGTTATAGAACCTTTAAGATTACTTAAAACTTGCAAATATGCAATACAACATTGCTAAATATAGTTTGGCATGCTGTTCATTATATCCCCTTGACTTACTTGTTTTGTTACTGGAAGCTTATATCTTTTGATTCCCTTCACCCATTTTATCTACACCCACACCCTACCTCCACCAATATATTCTCTGTATTTATGGGCTTGATTTTTTAAAAATTCACATATAAGTGAGATCAAACATTTTTACTCTTAAATTTTTACTGTTAATCTCTCAAATCATCTTGTTCTTTCATCCTGAAGGATCTACAACTTTACTCTCCTTAATTTCAACACACCTTTAAATAAGTAATCTCCTTGTAATTCCTTTGATTACCTTTATGCCCTATCTGCTGTCCAAAAATTATATACTTGGTCTTCTTTCGTACTTGCACATTGGTGAGTTCTAAACTTGGATTTGAAGCACATACAACTGCTTTGCTATCTCAAATGTTGGCATAGATTACTTAAACTATTGATCACCTTTATTTTTATGTGTTGTAGATTTGTGCTGTTTATGTTTATGTATCATTAATAATGTTGGGTTTTTTAAAAACTGGACAAAGTATGAATAAAATATTTATTAAAACCAAAAAAGAACATATAGAGATCCTGTATATCTTTTAGGTAATTTTTTTTCCAATTTGTAACATCTTAAAATTCTAAAGTACAATATTACATCTAGGATATTGACACTGATGGTCAAGATACAGAATAATTCAATCACAAGAATCCATTGTGTGGGCTTTTCATAACGACAACCACTTTTCCCTGACCGTTGGCTGGCAACCACTAATCTGATCTCCATGTCTGTAGTTTTCCTTTTTAATTTCAAATATGTTATATAAATGGAATCATTTAGTATGTAACATTTTGAATTGTTTTTCACACAGCTATTCTGCAAGTTCCCTCAGCCTTAACTACTTCTTAAACAAACTTTACATTAATTGATCTGTTCTTAGGGCCAATTTCTCTTACTTTCAGAGAAACTGACATAGCCAATCTGAGTATTTTGGGGTTTTCAAAGTGAATTATATTGCTATAATTGTTTTCCATTCAATTTTTAAAATTCCGCTTAAGCATTTACCACTAATCTATTCTTCAGTTTTTAAATTTTGTCATTGCTTTTTTGCTTTTCTTTTATTTATTGTTCTCATGATCCTTTATTTCCTATTGATACTTTTATGATTATGAAGTTTCCATAAGACATGGCTTTGAATGAGTGTATTCAATCTACAATCTTTATTCTTCATATTTAAATCTTATAGTTTGAAGCTATTGAAATTGTTAAATTTCTTTTAACAATTATTAATTATTTAATAATAAAACTATATCTTATTTCTAGTGTATTTTTTTTAAAATTGAGATATAATTGTCATATACAATTATATTAATTTTAGATATACAATACAATGATTTTATTTATTTATTTATTAAGTTTATTGAGGGTAACATTGGTTAATACAATTATATAATTTTCAGGTGTACATTATCATTTGACATCTATGTATTCTAATATGTGTTTACCACCCAAACCAGTTTCCTTCAGCTACCATTATTTGATCCCCTTTACCCACTTCACCCTCCCCCAACCCCCTTATATTTGACCACCTTTACCCTGTCTACCTCTTCCCTCCTTTCCCATCCCCTACCCTCTGGTAATCACTAGTCCATTGTCCGTGTCCATAAGTCTGTGTGTTTGTCCCGTTCATTTGTTGCTTTTAGGTTTATATTCCACATATAACTAATATCATGTGATTTTCAACTTTTTAAATCTGGCTTATTTCATTCAGCATGATTATCTTGAGGTCCATCCAGGTTGTCACAAATGGCAGTATTTCATCTCTTTTTATGGCTGAGTAATATTCCATTGTATATATGTACCACTGCTTCTTTAGCCATCATCTATCATAGGACACTTCGGTTCCTTCCATGTTCTGGCCACTGTGAATAATGCTGCTATAAACATAGGTGTGCAAATATCTTTTTGGATATGAATTTTCAAGTCTTTGGGGTAAATATTCAGTAGAAGGATTGCTGGATCATACGGTAATTCTATTCTTAATTTTTTGAGGAACCTCCATACTATTTTCCATAGTGGCTGTACTAATTTGCAGTCCCACCAGCAGGGTATGAGGGTTACTATTTCTCCGCATCCTCTCCAGCATTTGCTATTACTTCTCCTGTTGATTATAGCTATTCTAACAGGTGTGAGATGGTATCTCATTGTGGTTTTGATTTGCATTTCCCTAATAGCTAGCGATGTTGAGCATCTTTTCATATATTTGTTGACCATTTGTATCTCTTCTAGGGAAAGTGTCTTTTCAGGTCCTCTGCCCATTTTTTGAAATTGAATTGTTTGGGTTTTTGTTGTTATTGTTGAGCGGTATGAGTTCTTTATATACTTTGAATATTAGCCCTTTATTGAAGATGTTGTTTGAAAATATTTTCTCCAGTTCAGTTGGTTGCCTTTTTGTTTTGTTGATAGTTTCTTTGGCTTTGCAGAAGCTTTTTAGTTTGATGTAGTCTCATTCATTTATTTTGCTTTTACTCCTCTGTCCAAGGTCCTCGAGTTTAGTTCCTATATTTTCTTCTATGCATTTGATTGATTCTGATCCTATATTCAGGTCCTTAATCCATTTTGAGTTAATTTGGGTGTGTGGTGATAGACAAAGGTCTAGTTTCATTCTTTTGCAGGTAGCCTTCCAATTTCTCCAGCACCATTTATTGAAGAGGCTTTTCTTTCTCCACTGTATGCTTTTGGCTTTTTTGTCGAAAATTATTTGCCCATATAAATATGGGTTTACTTCTGGACTCTCGATTCTGTTTCACTGGTCCGTGTGTAACAACATAACGATTTTAAATTTGTATATATTGCAAAATGATCAACACAATAAGTCAAATTAACTTCATATAGTTACAATTTTTTTCTTGTGATGAGAATTATAAAAATCTACTGTTTTAGCAAGTTTCAATTATACGATATAGTATTATCTATAGTCACTATTCTGTACATTACATTCCAAGACTTATTTATTTTATAAATGGAAATATACCTTTGACCACCTTTACAAATTTTGCCCACTTCTTACCCCTGTCTCTGTCAACCACCAATCTGTTCTCTATATCTATGCAGAAGCTTGGTTTCTGTTTTGTTTTGTTTTTAGATTCCATATGTAAGTGAGGTCATATAGCACTTGTTTTTTTCTGTCTGACTTATTTCACTTATCTTAATGCCCTCAAAGTCCATCCATGTTGTCATAAATGGCAAGATTTTCTTTTTATGACTGAATAATATTCTATTGTGTGTAGGTAACAAATTTTTTTAAATCCATTCACCCATTGATGAATATTTAGGTTTGTTTCCATATTTTTGTTATTATAAATAATGCTGCAATGAACATGAGAGGTATATGTGTTTTTTCGAGTTAGTGATTTTTTTCTCCTTTAGATAAATACCCAGAAACAGTATTGCTGGATCATGCGATAGTGCTATCTTAAGTATTTTTAAGAACCTCCATACTATTTTCAATAGTGGTTGCCCCAATTTACATTCCCACCAACAGTGCACAAGAGTTCCCATTCCTCCACATCCTCGCCAATACTTGTTATTTCTTGTCTTTTTAATAATAGCCATTCTAACAAGTGTGAGGTGATACCTCGTTGTGGTTTTGATTTGCATTTCCCTGATGATTAGTGATGCTGAACATCTTTTTGTGTACCTCTTGGCAATCTGTATGTTTTCTTCGGAAAAACTGTCTTCTCAGATCTTCTGCTTATTCTTACATCAGATTGGTGTCCGGGTAATGCTGGCCTTTTAAAATGAATTAGGAAGTGTCCCCTTCTCTTCTATATTTGATATGTCAAATGTATATTGATTGCATTGTGTGTTTTAACAGTTTTTTGGTGGTTTTTAGGACTTTCTATATATAGTATCATGCATCTGCAAATAGTAACAGTTATACTTCTTCCATTTCAATTTGGATGCATTTTATTTCTTTTGTGTGTGTGTGTAATTTCTCTGGCTAACTCTTCAATACTATGTTGAATAAAAATGGTGAGAGTGGGCATCCTTATTCCTGATCATAGGGGAAAAGTTTTCAACTTTTCATCATTGATTAAGATGTTGTCTATGGGCCTTTGATATATGGTCTTTATTATGTTGATGTACAGTCCTTCTATACCTACTTTGTGAGAGTTTTTAACATGAAAACATATTGAATTTGTCAAATGGTTTTCATGCATCTATTGAGATGATCATGTGATTTTTGTGTTTAATTTTGTTACTGTAGTGTATCACATTGCCCGATTAGAAATATTGAACCATTTTTACATCCATGGGATAAATCTCACTTGATTATGGTGTATGATCCCTTTAATGTGCTGTTGAATTCAGTTTGCCAACATTTTGTTGAAGATTTTTGCACCTATGTTCATCAAAGATGTTAGCTTTTAATTTTTTGTGTGTGTGATATCTTTGTCTGGTTTTGGTGTCAGGGTAATGCTGGCCTTTTAAAATGAATTAGGAAGTGTCCCCTTCTCTTCTATATTTGGGAGTTTGTAGTGTCTTTTTGTATCTTTTTATATGTTTCATTTCTCATACTGAATATATATTATATTATTTCTATCATATTTTTTAAAGCTAATAATTAGTAATTTAATATTTCAAGTCACTATATTAAAATGTAAGCAAAATAACAATAATTAAATATGAAGCAATATATATTTAGATCTAAAAGGTGTGATTATCTTTTTCAGTATAATCATATGGGTTCTGATACAGCTGTTGTCACTCAAAAAATTTTCCAGTTAATTGGATTGACTAATGCTGTAAGTGTTTGCTTTTTAGTACTTTTGCATTTGCGTGTGCTACTTAAAAATTTTTCCATAGTTTCTTTTATGACATTGCCTAAATATACATCTTGTGTATATATAGAGTAAATTATATAACCATTTTAATTTTTAGTTTTCTGTTTAATAGAGATAATAATAATTGCATATACCTAATTAGGTTATTGTAAGGATTAAATTAAATAAAACACTGGACATGGGGCTAGCTTAAGTACAAACATTTCAAAATGTTAATTATTTCTTGTTTTGTTAGTAGTATGTGTTATTTACTTTATTAGGTCCAATCCATACTTATAGTTCGGTTGTTTAATATTTGTCATCAGTATAGTTTTCACTCTTAATTTCCAAATCTATTTAGACCAAGATATTTGAATATATTTTCTTTATGTGTTTTATTTTAGATTTTTACTTCGTTTAACATTACAATAATTCTATCTTCATTGGAGCTTTGGATGGATGAAAATAAAATTCCAGTAACTGGAGATGCTAATGAATTATTACACAGGTTTCTAAAATGGAAAAGATCTTATCTTGTTTTACGTCCACATGATATGGCATTTTTACTTGTGTAAGCTCATCTTGGCATTACTAAATCATACATAAAGAAAACATATCTATATTTGACCTAATTTCTGACAGCTGACAGGCCTTTAGAGAAAATAACCTTTCGCCATTTTTCTTACAACATTATGTGAATACTATTTTTCACAACAGAGATTTTATAGTTGGATTATTGATATCATTCTATTATTGGTTTATAGTTAAAAATCACTCTTTCAATCTCATTATCATGTGTCCTCTTACCTTACCATGTATAACATATCATTAAACGTCCTTAACTATGCATAAAATGCTAATAATATCTGAAGAAATGTACCTTAATTCTACAAATATAGTAATTTTGTCTTCTTTTTCTGCTTTATTTTCATAAAATAAAAACAAAAATAAAAAGAGAAATGGAAACACTATGGTATATTTAAACATCTCTAACATACCACATTTACATTGTGTTACATTTTAAGTAATATAAGCCTCTTTTAATATTTAATAAGCTCTTCTTCTTTTACCAATGTTCAGAACATATATATAATTATATTATATAAAATCATATATAATTAAAAGTTATAATCTTTTAAACTATTTTCTGCCCCACAAATATGCCATAGATTTGTATGACTATGGCAAGGTAGTTGTAGCTCATTAAGGGGAAATGTCAGTCCATAAAGTAGTGACTCTGCCTGGTTATCAACTGCATTGCCTTATTTTTCTAATTTTAAGAAATTTTATTTATTTTTATTATTTTGATATTTTAAAAACTTTAAACTTTTAATAAACATTACATAAAATAGAATCTTCACTTTTAAAAAATCCATATGTGAATAAACTTCATATTATTTGTTTTTTAAAATCTATTTTACAGTTATTGTTTTCAAAAAAAGCATGTACATTGAGTCACTTCCTATGCCTTGTTACCCTATGTTACCCTAATGTTAGTTGAAAATACCTATGAATTTATTATATAAATATGCAAAACAAAAACTGTATAAGGTAAATTCAACATTAGCTGTGTTTAGTTTTATGAAATTGTATGATTATGATTTTTTTAACTTAAGTTACAGAGAAAAATCAAATTATGTTGGTGCAACCTTTCAAGGGAAGATGTGTGAGAGCCAATATGGAGGAGGTATTGCTCTGGTTGGTATGGTTTAATTTGCTTGGCTAAGATGTATAAATAGAATGTGATTTAGATAATATGTAGTTAAATATTTCCTTATTTTATTATTTCTAAGTATATTAAAATTTACATAAGGAATTTAGAGATTTTTTTCTTTCTGCTGCTGAGAGAAGTGTTTAAAGTATAACAAGTCCTCATTAAACTTAATATACATAAAATTTTTACTGTTTTCTTCTCGAGTTCAAAATATCATTTTTAGGAAGTTAAGGTAGTGATCTCTTTTAGTCTTATAAAATGCTCATGAATTTTCATATGCTCAATATTTAACCATTAATAGATTTTAATTTCAAGCTAACATTTTGAATATTTTCCTAATTATGTAGCCAATGTAATTAGGAACCAGATTAAAATAAAACTTCCAAAACTATTTATCGATTGCCTTAAAATGCTTCATGGACACAGGCGAAGAGTAACAGAATCAAATGCCCTAATGGCATTTTTTATCTTATTAGAAAATCTTGGTGTACTTAAAATTGGTATGTTTTTGCCCCTGTTTCATAGTGCTATGGTTTTTCTGACATATAGATCTCTACTTTTTTATTTTTTATGTGTTTGTATAATGTCTCCTGGAGTTTGAAGGAGGCAATGCATAATACTCTTATTTCAGTGAACAAGTTAAGTGAAGATAAGTAAAGATATAAAAAGATGGTTCGATCAAATGGAGACACATATTTCAACTTTAAATTTTATACATCATAGTTTGGAAAATATGGCTTATATTTACAGTTAAGTTAATACCTTGCTTCAAAAGCTGGATTTAGCTAACTTACCCAATCACCTTCAACCTGAAAAATCATAAGACTCTCACGTGAAGCAGGACCTTCACTGACTAACAAAAGAGAGCAGAACTCATTCTCTCTAAAGGCAAGCTAGCTACCAAGAAGAAGGAAATCCCATCATTTACTGGAAAGTGTGTGGCTCATGGGCAGAGGCCAGTGGTCTCTGTAGTATGAGGAGTGAACAGAGAAGAGCTTCCTAGTATTATTTCTTATTCTCCACATTTCATTGGGATAATCGTTGCCTGACCCTTCGCTGGAAAAATCAGCAGCAGCCAATATTCATAGGAGAAACAATTATAAAGCTACACTGATTGAATGGTTGCCAGATCTTTTCTACAATATCCTGAAAACAAGAAAATCTAAAATAACTATACTAATAATATAATCTCCTATTATTTATATTATTATTTATAATATCCTGTTATTTACATTATTGAAATTTAGCAGAATCCTTCATTTTATTTTCCATAGAATCAAACATTCTATTCCCCCACCCTCACTCACCACATACCCCTTTTCCTTCTCTCTCCCCTCACACTCTCCCCTCTCCCTCTTCCACCTTCTTCCTCTCCTTCTTAACCTTCTTATTCTTCTTTCCCTCTCTCTCCCTTGCTCAGAAAATAGATGGTATATTCAACTGTGATAATTTTGATAAAAGGACCATTTATCAATGTGTATGGAAGATGTAGGGACTTTGCAGTGCCTCAGGGCTAGTAATAAAGATATTTAATTTGTCACCCAGACTTGAAGGAAAGGACAGTGTTATTCTATTAGGATCACTGACGGACAGTAGAGACCTCCACTCAAGGATTCAGACAGTCATAGGTACCCTGGCAATGATGGTAATAAAAACCGTGCTCTCTCTTCACCCTTTCTTCCCCATTAGACCCAATTAAAGTAAAGCAGAGGGCAAAGAAACCTTTCGACATAATCCCTTGGTGTCATCCTTCTGAGCTAGAAAGCAGGGTAGAAAATGATGGAAAGTTGATTCAGAGAAGTGAACAGAAAATACCAAAATGTATTCCTAGAAACCTATCTTGAACTATATTCGCACAAATAAATATTATTAAATATATTTGAAGAGGTAGTGTGATTTGTGGATTTTTCTTAAACTTCATATGTTTTAGTATGGTCAAAATATGCTCTACTAAGCATCTTACATTTATAAAAAGAAAATGATAAAGGCATTTTAGTTTCAAAAATAAAGTTTAAACACTATGGAAAATTAGCATTCTCATTATCAGTCATTATTACCATAATATAAATTAATTCAATATGTTAAATTTATAATTTTTATAAAATGTGTGAAATATTTATATAAAATATCATCTCTAAATAATCAAATTATAAATGAACACAACCTGATAATAATTTGGCACTGTATGTGTGTATGTGTATGTCTTTAAAAGTTTTTATTATTGTGAGTATAAATATGGCTATAATTATTGTTATATATAATTAAGTTATTGGAGAAATTTTTTTCTTGTTCCGATACCACCAAATGAACCATATATTTACATTTTTGTATAATTTCAGATATTAGGGCAACATGGATGGCATTTCTGTCGCTAATAGATTAGAAGCCTCTATTCTATTTTATCATGTAACTATTTTTGATAATTACATTATTCTCCCAGTAAATGAATTATCTCCTGAAATGTGAGTGTGTACATGTATTTTTTGTTTTCCAGCATCCTAGAACCATAAGTCTGGAATCACTTGCAGTTATTATTGCTCAGTTACTGAGCCTTAGTATGGGAATAGCTTATGATGATATTAACAAATGCCAGTGTCCAGGAGCTGTCTGCATAATGAACCCAGAAGCAATGTAAGATGCTGTATTTTACATACCTTATATGAAGATAAGTTTGGTGTATTTAAAGAAAGACTAAGCTGTTAAAATAATTAATAATGGTTGAATATCAACTGTGACCAATGATCCCCAGGTCAAAATGTATAATCCCATGCCTGTGCTGTATATCTATCTCAATATCTCCTAATCTACTTGCTTTGTCATACTTGCTTTGTCATATGCAAACTAATCTCTCATTTATCATTGTCTTTATTTGCATGATTTTACAATTTATGGCCTTATTAGAGAAACCAAATATAGGCTTCTGATCACTATACAAGAATAATTTATTAGTATGGCCTTGTGTGCATGAATCTCCTTTACTCTGCCCTGGTTCGGCCTGAGGTCTTGGCATCTCCTGATTTCATAGATGCTATTATTCAGCTTTTTCTTGTCACTAGAGAAGACCCTTTGCAGTATCCTTATCATGCTTCAAAGATTTAGTGAATTTTTTTGCTATTATCATTATTATTCTTAGAGTGTACTATGAGATTTTATAGAATCAGGACAAAATAGTAGGGGTTTAGGAAAACCATCGTTCAGTCATTGACTGGATCAACCTCTTATCTTTTTCTTTTTTAATTTTTTAAAATTAAAATGCCTCACCTTACTTTTTTTATTTTTATGTTTTGATTAGTTGACATTCAATATTATTTCATATTAATTTCAGGCGTACAGCATAGTAGTTAGACATTTATATAATTTACAAAGTGATCCCCTCGATAAGTCTAGTAGCCACCTGATGCTATACAGTTATTTAGTATTATTGACTATATTTCCTATGCTGCACTTTATATCTCTATGGCTATTTTGTAACTACCAATTCATACTTTTTAACCCCTTAAACTTTTTTACTAAGCATCCCAACCTCATCCTCCCACTGCCTAATCTAGCAACCATCAGTTCGTTCTCTGGATCTATGAGTTTGTTTCTATTTTGTTTGTTTATTTATTTTGTTCTTTAGATTTCACATATAAGTGAAATCTTTCTGTCTTATTTCACTTACCATAATACCATCTAGGTCCATCTATTTGTCTCAAATGGTAAGATATCATTTTTTATTGCTGAGTAATATTCCACTGTATATATGTACCACATCTTCTTTATCCAATTATCTAGTGATAGGCCCTTATCCTTCTGATAGACAATTTTTGTAGGCATGTTCTGCTTTTCAAATGTCTTAGAAAATAAAGTCCCATTGTCTGCAGCAGCAAACTTGATAACATTTCACTCCTTCTATTCCTTCAGTCCTGCTTCCACAATCATTTCCTTAAAATTCTTGCACTAAAATTTTTATCTCAGTCTCTTATTTGAGAGGAACTAATATAAACATAGTTATCTCAGAAGTAGCTATAGTAACAAACTTTTATGAAATGATTGTTGAACTGGATCAATAAGTGATCTGATAGCCACAAGGATGCCTTTGGCAGAAGATGATGTACAGAGAGGGCACTGCAGCAGATGCAGGCTGTGATGCAATATGCCTTGTTCTTTGGTACTTAAGACCATTAAGATACAATAAAACTAAAGATATTCCTGGAAGATTAGGTTTCATGTGGAATCACTGACAAATATTGATAAATTTTTAGTGGAAACTCCTAGAATTTTGTTGTAGCTCCTGGTGGGCTACTGGACTCTTGTAGAGTTGAACATACATCTGGGAAACAGTAAGTGACTATGTTATTGAAGTTGAATGTTTTCATCATGATTTGTGTATTTTCAGATCTGTAGAATTGTAAGATAAAGTGGGCACATTAATCTATCTGACGACCAGAATGGTATACCTGAGAGCAAGCTAAGAAAGATCCAGATAGCACAAGTAAATAACATGAACAGGAATCCCCAATCCCCATGACACTCACATCTATTGCATCAATATTTCTCAATTATTTCATACCAATGGCCAAATGGGGGTTTCTTAAAACTAGCTGCTAGCAAAAGAAAAACTTGCCTTGTTTCAAGAACGGGTTCTCTCAATAGGTTAGTTGGAATAAGAAAATAATTACTGTTCCATATTAGTCTCCAATTAAATTAAGTCTTAAAGACAGAGGAAAATGATAAATGTCCCAGTGGCCATTTTTGCAAACAATACATTTGGCTTTCCACCTTGTATGAGAGAAGTACCAGAGTTTGGGATCTACATAACCTGAGCAGTGGCAAATGACTCGGGTATTTGGTCAAGGATTTGGATGCTAAAAGATTGAATATTTAGAGACAAGGAGGAAGTATAGGCATGTGAACTGATCTAGGGTGGGCACAAAGTATGTGGATCTTTATATCTTAAGTTCACAGCTCACCAGAAAGTAATTCCTTCATAAGAAACACTCAGCAGCCTAGTCAGTATTTTAAAACCTGTGAATGTTAACCAGCTTCTTCCCTAAAACTGGCTAGCTATAAAACAGTCCTAAAATGAAGGTAGTCACCCCCTTCACAGGGGCAACTTTCAACCACTTTATTGGAACACCAACTTCCTGACCTTCTAAGGACAATTCATTAAATATTCTGTACATTTGTTTGTGGTCCCAGCAGAATGAAGTCACTATTGCCATCTCAATAAAACAAACTAGGTTGATTTTTCCCCATTTTTTCTTTTTCCGTCCCTACTCCCTTAATCTTGCTTCCTTGGATCACATTCCAAATAAATTTTCTGCAATCAGGTTTATGCCTTTTTTTTTTTGGTTAATCTAAACAGACATTTTATATAGCTAATGTGAATAATATAGAGCATTACATATTAAATTTTTTATCTTTGATTATATTATACTTTTTTACAATGATGACATATTGCTTGTGATACTGAATATAATGATGATAACAGTTACATGGTGAAGAAATAACAGGAAGGATTAGATCTTAAATATTAATAGCTCTTTGGAACCTCCACTTATTCCTGAATATTGCCAACTTATTCTTTGTTCAATTTTGAAAGCAGTTTATTTTGTTGAGATGCCTGAATTATTCTGATTGGTTAGAATCCTTCAAAATGCAGTGTTCCCTCAATATTTTTTGGAGATATTATTAAGTGCAAATATACTGACTTTTATTGTTTTTCCTAATTGTGCCTGTTTATATGATTATGAAATTTTCAGTTGTTTGTGGCAAAATATATAGAAATTTTATTGATTATTTTATATTGAAATTATGTCCTACCACTTTACTAAACTAACATTGGTTTGGAGAATTTTAATTTAGCTTTATTAGAATTTATGCATGTACAATTGACTTTTACATTTTCCTTTTAAAACTTTACAATTTTTCGATTTCTGTTTTGTGCCTTAGTGTAGTGGTTAGGACCTCCATGACAGTGGTAAAATAGAAGTGTAATGTGTGTCTGTCTTTGCTGATTTAAGAACAAAATCTTTAATAATTCGTCATTAAATGTGTTACGTTAGGTAAAGGTTTTTCATAGAGGCTTTTAATCGGATTGAAGTTCTTTTTTATTCCTTGTTTGCCAAAGTTTACATCATGAATAAATTTCTTCACATATTGAGATGATCATGTGTTTTTCCTACTTTATTCTGTTGATATGTCAAAATACATTTATTGATTTTCAATTGCTTAAATAACATTGTTTCCCTGAGATGAACACATTTGGGCATAATGCATCCTCCTTTTTTGTGTATTTATCCTATTTGTTGCTGAATTTTTCTTCTAACATTTGACTCCATATATAAGAGGAACATTGGTCTTCAGTTGTTTTCTCTTGTAATTCCCTTGATTAGTTTCATTATCAGGGTAACATAGGCCTCATAAAATATTCTAAAGGTGACTTTGGAAAATTAGTAGTAATTCTTTCTAAATTATTTGATAGAATTAACCAGTGAAGTTATCTGCATTTAGACTTCTCTTTGGGGAAGGTGTTTAATAATATTAATATTTTAGATATTATTGTTATATTAATATTTAAGATATAAGGATATTTAGATTTTGGTTATTTTTGTTTTTCTAATCTTTTCATTGAAATTGATTAATTTTTCATAAAGTTTTTTATAATCTTTATTATTTTTCTTAAAAGTGACTAGGATGTCTAGTGATATCATCTCTTTTATCTCTAATATAATTCGTGTTTTCTTTTTTTTTTTCTTAATCACACTAACTTGGGTTTCATCGAGTTAACTGACTTTTTTCCAAGACCATATCTTAATTTTATTCACTCTTTCATATTGCTTATCCACTTTTTCTTTATTTATGCATAGTTTGGGGTAAATTTTTTCCCTAGATTTTTAATGTTAAAACTCAACTAATTGATTTTAAACTTTCTTTTCATGTAAGCCCTTTAAAACTATACATTTTGCTCTAACCACAGCTTCAATTTCATACAAAATTCTTGAAATTTTATTTTTTATTTAGTCAAAATATTTTAAAACTTTGTGATTTTTTTATTTGTCTAATTGATTATTTTAGAGATATGTTAGTTGATTTTTAAATATTCGCAAGTAATCTAGATGTCCTTTGTTATTGATCTCTGATTCAGTATCCGTCATGGTCAAAAATACTTTTTAGATATATATCTTTTGAAGTTTTTTGAGATTTATTTAATAATAAATTTTAAAAGTATTTTAAAATCTCTTGTTTTCTGTTTGATTCTATCCATGCTGCACATACTTCACAGTAAAAGTAAGAATATGTGTTGAGGTGTTGTTTTTTTGTTTTTAGTTAGTAATTGAGATGCCTCTAATAATTTATTTAAAGTTATATTTAAACACAGGTTTTATTCATTTTATTTTTAATAGTTTTGTTTCTTTTAAAAAATGCAAAATATAAGACACATGTTCTGCTTATAGATTAAGAGAAAGATGCTCCATTCTATTATTCTCTATCTCATTATAATGAGAACATCGTATTCTGTAGTCAGTGCTTTGCAAATTTGTGGTGAGGAAATACACGTTTCCAATATGATTAAAATAGCAATATCCTGATTGAGATCTGCACTTATTGAGACAGAATTTGTATTTAGGTTTGGCTGCAAGTTACAGAAAACCCAAAGTAATAATGGCTTAAAGCAAAGATAAGATTATTTTTTATTTTGGAAAATTAGCCTTCTATTAATTGTGTGGCATTTCACAGTATACATTTCACATTGATTTCTACAAGTGGTTTCCATTTTCAAGATCAACTCATAGCTCATGATGGAAGCTTTAACTACAACAATTAACCAAATTTACAGTTACAAATAGAATAAAAGGGCACATAAAAGCATGACTGTCAACATTAATTTGTTAGAACTTAAATTTATTGCTTCGTTTTAAGCCACTTATCTGACCTTAATATATGCCCATTCCTAACTTTACAAAAAGTTAAAAAATGTAGGCACTATACAAGGAAGTTATTTATTGAACTGAAAATCGGAAGTTCTATCATCAAGAAAAAATGATAGAATTGGGAATGGAAATATCCAGCAAAGCTGTGCAAAAATTCAAGCTGCAAATAAATTCTTCAATTAGATATAATTATGATTGATATTTTCTTTCTAATGACAACATTAATTTCATTACCAGAAAGTGTATCTTCTTTAAACCATTTCACACATAGCAAACATACTTTGCATTGCCTACTTCTCAGTAATCTTCAAGTTATATTGCTTTTTCTCTTTTTGGCTTCTGATATTTAGATAGAAATCATCTGAATTCTTGGCAAGTAATAATAAATCCATTAGTTATGGTTAATACAACTGAAGGGTATGTTCAATCAGGATGTAAAAACAACAAAATACCAAATTGGTAGTTTGTTCAAAACTCCCTAATTTGTTCATAGTCCTCATATGAATAACATTTTGCTGTAATAATAGGAGTGACTAAGATTTTAGTCTATAGCTTTAAAATTCAATAACTTTATCATAGCTATATCTGTCATCAAATTATAGACCTTTATTATAATTGTTTACCTATTAATACTATTTAGAATAATAAAAAATCATATTGAACCAGCAACCAAAGAATCTACTATACAACAGATAGTTTTGACCATGCATTAATTCGTTTTTTTCTTAAATTTTAATTTATTCTTATTTTCAAGTATACAATACTTTGGTTAGACATTTATATAGTTTATAAAACAATCCCCTTGATTGCTCCTTCTCTCCTCTGGCTCTCCGCCTAGCCATTAAATTAATGCTAACTGCATTCTCTGTGCCATGCTCCCCATCCCATGACCATCTATCAATTACTAATTTATACTTCTCCTTTTTTAAATTTTACTTTTATTTATCTTTTTAAAATTTGTTTGTTTGTTTGTTTGTTTTAAAGTGAAGGAATGATTTAATTTTTTACCTCCGTCTACCACCCACTCCTACTTCCTCCTACCTTCTAGTAACCACTAGTCTATTGTCCATGTCCATAAGTCTCTGTTTGTTTGTCCTGCTCATTTGTTGCTTTTAGGTTTATATCCCACATATAAGTGATATCATGGGATTCTCAACTTTTACAGTCTGGCTTATTTCGCTTAGCATGATTATCTCGAAGTTCATCCAGGTTGTCACAAATGGCAGTGTTTCATCTCTTTTTATGGATGAGTAATATTCCATTTTATATATGTACCACTGCTTCGTTAGCCAATCATCTATCGTAGGACACTTCGGTTCCTTCCATGTCCTGGCCACTGTGACTAATGCTGATAAACATTGGTGTGCAAATATCTTTTTGGATATGGGTTTTCAAGTCTTTGGGGTAAATACCCAAGAGAGGGATTGCTGGATCGCATCATAGATCAATTCTTAGTTTTTCTGAGGAACCTCCATACTGTTTTCCATAGTGGCTGTACCAATTTGCAGTCCCACCAGCAGTGTGTGAGGGTTCCTTTTTCTCCACATTGTCTCCAACATTTGCTATTACTTGTTCTGTTGATTATAGCTATTCTAACAGGTGTGAGATGATATCTTATTGTGGTTTTGATTTACATTTCTCTAATAACTAGCGTTGTTGAGTATCTTTTCATATATTTGTTGGCCATTTGTATCTCCTCTAGGGAGAAGTGTCTGTTCAGGTCCTCTGCTCATTTTTGATTGGATCATTTGTTTTTAGTTGTTGTTATTGAGTTGTATGAATTCTTTGTATATTTTGGATATTGTT
>NW_006439192.1:3324463-3338649 GCF_000325575.1 Pteropus alecto
TTAATTTTTTTTTTTCCAGAAAGGAGCTTTATTATATAATAGTCTTTAGTCTGTTGCAAAGTTGTTTTTCTATTGGTTTCCAGTAGGTGGTGTCTAAGCCTCCTGGATCTCTGCTTTATATAAAGTCTTTATAGATGTTTAATCATGCTTGCTACCCTCAGTCTCAGTTCCTGTCAGTATTAGTGACAGTTTCGGTAACATTTGCTCAGATTCCCCTGGGACTCTGTGGAGAGTATGGGGGGAGTGGCCCTCTGGGTTGGGGGATGGGGGCTGTGGCTTAGCCTCATTTTTTCAACCACGCTGGTAAAAATCTACTGTTGTTTCTTTGCCATCCCCACTTTTCTGCCATCCCCGTTTCTCTGCCTTCTGCCCTAATGACTGGACACTGCCTCTGGCTGCATAGAGTTCTCGGCACTCCCAGGCAGGGCTGTTCAGGGACCTCACCGCACCTTCTTCCCTCCATCATCTCCTATAGGGAGCTCCAGTGGCTGCGAGAGGAGCTGCTTTGTTTCTCCCAGTCCACCCTCCAACACCAGAGATTCTGACCTGTGGTAGCTCTTATGCACAGATCCCACACTCAGACGTGCTGTTGTGCAGTTTATGTGCTTTTTATGTGTTGAGTTTTAGATGTTCAGTTTATTGTTGTTTCAAGGGGAGAGATCTGGGGACATCTTTCACTCTGCCATGTTTTTGATGTCACTCTAATTTGTATTTCTTTAATCCTTCACTCTTTTCATTTTTAAAAAATAATCGTTTAGCTCTTAACTCCGTACTAATGAACAAAACAATCAGAATGCCTTTTCTCCTAGAGTTAAAAAACTAGTAGGACAAGATAATCAGTCAATCAATAATATTCAACTTGTTGATAAATATTTTGAAACAAAAATGTTGCTAAGGAAATACAGAGTAGTAAGGGAGTGGTATGTTAGATGTGTGCTTAGAAAATTATCTTTGTGTAAACAGTGAATAAAGTATTGCATTTTGGACTCTGGAGTTTAAGTGATAAGTTTGAGTTAGAAAAATAAATAGTTGAGTTGTCAGGTATTGGTGTATTTTAAAATCTATAATAGATAAGATCACCTAGGAAAAATATAAAGAAGGAAAAAACAAAATCTTTAGTCAATACAAAGGTATTATAATATTTAGATTTTGAGATTTGATAATCTCAAAATCTTGAGATTATCATGTTAAGAGAAATAAGTCAGACAAATAGTTGAGAGGCACATGACTTCAAAACTTATATGTGGTCTATAAAATTGGAAACAACAAACAAGACAAACAAAAACTTATAAACATAGACAACAGTTTAGTGGTTACCAAAGAGTAAGGAGGGGGGTCAAATATATGATGACAGGAGATTTGACTTTGGGTTATGGACACATAATGCATATACAGATCATTATTGAAATGTACATTTGAAAACTATGTAATTTTATTTACCAGTGTCACCTCAATAAACTTAAGTTTTTTAAAAAAGAAACCCTAAGAGGAAAAGGAAGCAACAAGTGAAACAGAGATGAATCACTCTGTGAGGTAGGTGCTACAAGAGAAAGCAGTGTTACAGATAAGTGTAATATAAAAACCAATAAAATTTTGTTGATTAGGTATTTATTTCTACTAAAAATATTTAATATACATTCTTATATAATTGACCTAATATATGCAAGTTTGAACCTAACAAAGTTGAACATTTTGTCTGTTGTGGAATGCTATTAAATAGCTTTATTCCAAGACTAGGCAGTTTATGGAAGCAACACTACATAAAATTTGATGTTTGACATATTTTTAGTCATTCCAGTGGTGTGAAGATTTTTAGTAACTGCAGCATGGAAGATTTTGCACATTTTATTTCAAAGCCAAAATCCCAGTGTCTTCAAAATCAGCCACGTTTAGATCCATCATATAAAGCTGCGGTTTGTGGTAATAAACAAGTGGAAGAAGGAGAACAATGTGACTGTGGGACTCAGGAGGTTGGTACTAATTTAAAAGAATACATACCAGAATTACATAAAAATTATTAATTTTTATAGTACTACTCTGCCAATTTTCATAATTTATCAATCTAATTTTTTAACAAAAACCTTCAGAAGACATATAGGGATTATAATTAACCACTGAGTGCACTTATATATTGGTATACAGATTTGATGGTTTGTAGATTATCCGTACAGTGATTTTCAAGGTTTAAATTTCCCCTCTTGAGTGTATTTTTCCCTAGTATTTCTTCTTAACCTAAAATCCTCTGCCATTCAGAAAGATAGATATAAAACTTTAACAACTAAGGAAGAAAACATAGGCACATTCTGGCTTTGAATATTTTAATCCAGGTCGATATTTGAGTCAAAAAGATTTGTACCATACATAATATATAAAAGTCAGTTTCTGAACCCACAGAAATCTTAGAAAAAGCTGCTAGATCAGAGGTAGGTAGAAAGAGTAGAATTAAAGGGAATGCAGTGAGGGAGAGAGAGAGACTCATAGTGAGTGGTATGAACCCGAGAGAATAAAGAAGACATGAATGGAGTTCAGAGTTCCCCACTGTATTAGCTAAGGTCATTCATGTGTACCATCCCTGACATGAAAAGTATGTTTTTAGATACCTAGTTTGGTGATGTGCTTTTATTATGAGGAATTATTCCCCAACACCCACTTGTTTTTGCTTGTTTGGGTCTAAACGGAAACACCTTAACAATTTCTAATAAAAATTGACAGTAGTGCATCTCAGCTCTATTTAATGTCATATAATTGAGTCCTAAATTCCTGTTATATAACTCAACCCTCTGGAATTCCATATGGATAGCAATAACAATGACATAGATTAGGCAAAAAAATTCTGGAAAACACTGCAAATTTAGTGTGCCCTAGTAAGTATCATGTTATAACTCATAGTAAGACTACTGAAATCTATGATTTATTTTAGTGTAACTTATTAAAATTTTTGGCCCAATTAACTCTATTTCAAATCTCTGGAAATTTTTAAAGTGTGTGTGTGTGTGTGTGTGTGTGTGTGTGTGAGAGAGAGAGAGAGAGAGAGAGAGAGTCTTCATCTCTCTAGCATTCTCCTTTCTTATCTGTTGCTTTTATTAAGCCTAATAATAGAATTAGAAACAAAAAACAAAAAACAGAATCACTGGTATAAACAAATTATAACTTAAAACAGGTCATCATAAAATATGAGTAAGTAATATTGAGGTGATAATTTGTCATGCTAAGAAACATCATTTTTTAGCTCTTCATTTTTAGAAAATGAAAAGAAAACTTTGAATCTCATAAAAGTTACAGAATTATTATGTAGTAGATTCATAAAGGATGAGCAAGAACTAATAACTATAATGAAATTGTTAAGTCATAATTTTTATTTCATGTTTTATACTTAATTATCTCTGTCTACAAGAGCCAGAGATCCTCATGTCAGCTTTGGTGGACTCCACTGTTTCAGAAAATATCACTACCAATATATTCAAACCTACTCGAGGGATATAAAAAACATGGTCTATCACATTGTAGATAACTAATAAATTTCTGTTGGTTTATTTTTTTCTACTTGCCAACATGTAAAGTAAGCATCTATCAAAAGTATATATAATATATATAACATATTATATGTTGTCATTATTAAAATATCTACCCAATGTAAATAAAAGTTGGAAGATACTTAAAAGCATTTGATTTTCCTTTAAGGAATGTGAAGCTCTGCCAGACACATGCTGTGGTAGTACTGCATGTGTACTAAAACAAGGTAACACTTGTGATAGTGGAGACTGCTGTGAACATTGTCAAGTAAGTTGTCTTACAATTTCTCTATTACCTACATCAGTAAAGTTATCATTCTTTATAATATTTATGTATTCACAGTCTACTTTATTCAATTTAATTTACCTTATCCCATCAGTTCAAAGCAAAAGGAGACACATGCAGAGCTTCCTTGGATGAATGTGATCTCCCTGAATTTTGCAATGGATCATCTGCATCATGTCAAGATAATGTTTTTATTCATAATGGTTATCCATGTGGAGAAAAGCAATGGCTCTGTCTGGATGGTTCGTGTGTGAGTGGGAAAAAGCAATGTGTAGAGATATTTGGTGAAGGTATTTATTTTAATTTGATTTCCCATATATACACTGTTTTAGAAAATGAAAAGAAATAGATATTAATATATAATTGTGATTTTTTTAAATAAAGTAATTTTAGTATAAATATTTTAAAGAATTACAGAAAGAGAAGAGGAATACTGTAAGGAAAAACCATACAAGTTGTTTGGGATTAAAATTCTGAATTATTTTTACAAAATAATAAAGAGAAAGATTTAAAATCTCTGAGATCTACAGTTTTCTCAATCGATATAGAATAAATATATATGCCTATAGACATTAAAAGGGTCATAAATATAAGCTGGCATATGAATACAATTTAAACTACACCTGCAAACACACAAAGAAAGATGCATACATTTATAGCAGGAAGCTACAAGGATGACTCATGAAAATCTCAAAGAAGACTCTGAAAAATCCAGTAACAATAAAATCTTTGAAATATGATGTTCATTGATGTTGAAAACAAAAAGGAAAGCTACAATATGAAACATATACGGAATCATTTGCTGAAGAAGATAGAAACAGCAGCAACGGCAATAGTATTTCATGTCTATATCAGAGGAATCAAAAGCAATTAATAGAGAAAATATTTAGAATATGTGAAGAAATAGCCAGGTGGGTCAATTGTCTCTCAACTGGAACACAGCAATGCTTACTCTAGTTTCTGTGTAAAAAGAAGTTGGAAAGTGATTATCAACTTCCAAAGTGAACATACAATAATAATGACTATTGCTTTGAAGAAAAGCAATACAAAGACACAGGAAAGAAACTTATGGAGTGAAAAAGCGCTCTGTCTCGAGAGTGGGTTATTTGGAAATATAGTGAGGAAATTTTGAAGAAAGACAGCTATTTCTATATCTATCTGTCCGTTGATTGGTTGGTCGGCCCGTTGGTCAGTCTGTCTGTCTGTCTGTCTGTGGTCTGTAGGTGGGTCTTTTCTGTTATCTATATCTATCTATCTATCTATCTATCTATCTATCTATCTATCTATCTATCTATCTATCTATCTATCTATCTATCGAGAGAGGGGAAGAAGATCATGAATTGAAAGGTAAACTGATTAAAGTTTAAAAATAAGTTAACATAGTTAAATCACTAAAAAGGCAGAACTTCTGTTTAAGCTGGCAGATAGAATTGAGAAAATTTGTATCTATTATGTTTACTCCAGTGTAAACATAATAGATACAAAAAAGGGGAAAGTATATCAAAGCATTTGAACTCATATAATTTGCTTTCCAAATTCATCTCTGTAGAATTGTTTGTGAAAGATGTCCAAAATAAGGGAAACTAAACCAGGAAAAAGAATTAAGCAAGAAGAAATAATAATAGAAATTAGTAAAAGTCATTGCTGATTAATATACATACCTTTTAAAATATAAAAGATAAAGATATATAATAAATAACTTTAAAAGATAAAGGATAATATGAAATGAAGCTATTAATATGTTAAAAATGCTAACCTCTAGAACAAAAATAGAAAAAGTTTTACCAGAAAAACAAACAAAGCTCAATCATTCCAATAAAATGCAGCACAGAGAGAAATTAAAATTTGGCATAAGTCAAGTATTCATAAGAATAATGAAATAATGTGAAACTAAAAGCTAATAAAGGGGAAAAGCAAAAGCAATAAAAATAATTGATTAACCCTCAAGCATGAGTAAAAAAAAAAAAAAGAACATGGAATAGGAAAACAAATATTATGATAGTTTATTTACATATAAATATTTAGCAATCACATCAAATATAAGACCTGTATTAAATATTAAATTTAAGGAAAAGATGTAACAACTAGTGACAGATGCAACTATTAGAAAATTACTATAAAAATCAAGATACATTTCATTAATGATATTTTTAAAGGCTTTAGAGTATGGTGAAACCAAAGACAGAGTAATGATTTAAATTCCACAGGAGAGAAACTTTGCATACCTCAGGACAACTGTCAGTCAATTATGTTCCTAGGAACATTTTCAGATTCCAAAAGTTGAAGTTCAGGCTTGCCGTGGGCAGAGAATCTACCAGAAAACCAAGATAAAATAGAAAAGTTTTAGCAGTTGGAATTAAAGACGGACTATCAAAACCATAAACTATTTTTTATCACGAGGCATTTCAGAGCTCTGAAACTGCTCAGGAACTTGGTCGATTAGGTCACAATTATTAAAAAGGCCTTATAAATTTCCTTGAAATCACAAGATGATCAAAGACCAAATGGTGGAAGAATTTGCCAAGAAAATCTTAACCTTCTAAAAGCTTTTGCTGTATTTTGAAGTGCCTGTATTAGTAGGCTAGGAGCCTGTTTTGAGATTCTCTAAAAAGGATATATTTATCCCTGGCCAAATTTCATTGAAGAGATGATAAATACTTGAAAGGCTCTCTGTTTTCTTTTCCTTTTCTTTCCCCTAGGAATTTTATAGCTCTCTCTCTTAAATGTGAGTCTGTAATCTATTTTGAGTTAATTTTTGTTTATGGTGTGAGAAATGCTACCAACTTAAATCTTTAGCATATGGATATACAGCTGTTTCAGCATCACTATTGAAAAGATGATTATCCCCCCATATGACTTGGCACCTCTGATGAAAACTCATTTGACGGTAAAAGTAAGGGTTTATTTTTGGACTCTCACTTCTATTCCTTTGATCTACATGTCTGTATGTTCTGACAGTAGCGCACTGTCTTGATTACTGTAGCTTTGTAGTTTGTTTTGAAATCATTTTGTTTTGAAAACAGGAAATGTGCGTAATCCAACTTTTTTCTTCTTTCAAAAATTATTTTGGGTATCATGGGTCTCTTGAAATTCTTGAATTTTAGAATCAACTTGTTAATGTCGTCAAAAAAGGCAGCTGGAATTTTTATAGCAATTGTGTCGAATCAGCATATCTATTTGAGGTGTAATGTTATATCAACTACATTAAGGCTTCTAACACTTGAGCATGAGATGTATTTCCAATTATTTGGATCTTACTTAATTTATTTTAATTAAATATTTTATAGCTTTTTAATTATCAGTGTACAAGCTTTACAGTTATGTTAAATTTATTTTTTGATGCTATTACAAAAAGTATTTTTCTTAAATTCATTAAATGCATTCATATTATTTTGCAAACATCACCATCATCCATCTCCAAAACAATTTTCAATTTCCCAAACTGAAACCCTGCCCCATTAGATAATAACTCACCCCTCCCCATCCCCTGGTAAACACCAATCTTTCTGTCTCTGTGAAAATGTTTATTCTAGTTATCTCACATAAATGGAAGCATACAGTATCTGTCCTTTTGTGATTGCCTATTTCATTTAGCATAATTTAATTACATGCATAAGTCAAAATTTCCTTCCTTTTAGAATTGGATAATATTTTACTGTATGTATATACCATATTTTGCTTATCCACTTATCTGTTGATGAACACTTTGGTTACTTCCACCTTTTGGATATTGTGAATAATGCTGCTTTGAACATGGGTGTAGAGATATGATTCAAGTCTCTACCTTTAATTCTTTTGTGTATATACCAGAAGTGGAATTGCTGGATCATATGCTAACTCAATTTTTAATTTTTTGAGGAACTGCCTTACTGTTTCCCATAGCAGCTGCACCATTTTACATCCCCACCAGCCATATTCAAGAGTTTTAATTTCTGTACATCTTTGCCAACACTAATTATATTCTGTTTTTGTGATCATAAATATCTCAGTGGGTGTGAGAGCGTATCTCATTGTGGTTTTGATTTGCATGTCCCTACTGATTAATAATGCTGAGCATCTCTCAATGTGCTTATTGGCTATTTTGTACATCTTCTTTGGAGAAATGTCTGTTCAGGTGTTTTGCCCATTTTTAATTGGGTTGTATTTTGTTGCTGAGTTGTACAAGTTCTTTGTATATTCCAGATATTAACCCCTTTCACATATATGATTTTAAAATGTTTTCTCCTGTTCTATGTATTAACTTTACTCTACTGATTTTCATAAACAAAAGTTTGTTTGTTTGTTTGTTTTTTAATTTTGATCTCTTTCTTTTCTTGCCTGTGCTTTTGGTATCATATCCAAGAAGTGATTACCAAATCCAATGCCAAAAATCTTTTTTTGAGGAACTGACATTGTTTTCCATAGCAGCTGCACCATTTTACATCCCCACCAGCCATGCACAAGCAAGCGTTCCTCTGTATTTTATTCTAACAGTTTTATAGTTTCAGCTCTTACGTTTAGGTATTCGATCAATTTCAAGTTGATTTTTGTATAAAATAAAGGTTCAACTTTATTCTTTTGCATATGGATATCCAGTTTTCTCAACACCAGTAGTTAAAAGACTGTCCTTTACCATTGAATGGTTTTGCAACCCTTCTCAAAAATTATTAGGCCATATATGCAATAATTTAGTTCTGGGATCTCTATTTTATTCCATTGGTGTGTGTGTGTGTGTGTGTGTGTGTGTGTGTGTGTGTGTGTGTGTATCTGTCTTTATGCCAGTACTGCATTGTTTTGAATATTGTAGCTTTTGTGGTAAGTTTGAAATCAGGGGGAAGTAGATAAAGGTACAGGGGGTCAAATATATGGTGACAGAAGGAAGTTTATATTTGGGTGGTGAACACATAAAGCAATACATATATGATCTGTTGAATTGTACACTTGAAACCTATATAATTTTATTAACCAAGGTTACCCCAATAAATTTAATTTAAAAATGAAATTAGAAAATTTGAGACCACCAACTTTGAGCTCCATTTTCAGGATGGTTTGGGCTATTTGAGGTCCCTTGAGATTCCATATGAATTTTAGAATGGGTTTTTCTATTTCTGCAAAAACACATTGTTGGTATATTGATAAGGTTTTCATTGAAGCTGTAGATTACTTTGGGTAATAATTGTTATCATAATATTTAGTCTTCCAACCTGTAATCATGGGATGTCTTTCCATTTAATTTCTTTAATTTCTTTCAGTCACATGTTGTGGGTTTTGTTGTATAAGTTTTTCACTTCCTTAATCAGTTTTACTCCTTACATATTTTTTTCTTTTTGATATGTAAATGAAATTGTTTATTTAATTTCCTTTTATAATTCTTCACTGCTAATATATAGATACAACTGATTTTCATGTGTTAATTTTGTTTCCTGAAACTTAACTGAATTTATTAGTTCTAACTAGTTTGTGTGTGTGAGTGTGTGTGTGTTTCTGTGTGTGTGTGTGTGTAAAATCTTTAGTGTTTCTATATATATAAGATCATAGATACTGTGAACAGAGATAATTTTACTTTTTTCATTCCAATATGCATGCTTATTATTTCTTTTTATTTTCCAGTTGCTCTAATTAGGACTTCCATACTGCGTTAAATAGAAAGGACAAAAGCTGGCATCCTTGACATGTTCTTTATCACAAAGTAAAAGCTTTCGGTCATTCACCACTATTATTTTAATTGTGTTTTTTTATAAATGGTCTTTATCATATTTAGTTATTTTTCTTCTACTCATTAGTTGAGTGTTTTTATCATTAAAAAGGTATTAAATTTTGTCAAATGCTTTTTCTGTGTCAATCGACATGAAACGTGGTGTTTTTTCCCCCTTTTATTCTATTTTGGTGTATGACATTGATTTATTTTTGTACTTTGAACCATCCTTGCATTTCAGGAATAAATCTCACTTGATAATGCTGTACAATGCTCTTAATATGATCTAGAATTCAGTTTATTAGTATTTTGTTGGTTTTTTAAAAATTAGTATTGATAGAGTATTTATAGATTTTTTGAGCGTTAGGTCTACATTTATGAGGGATATTCTCAAATTTTCTTTCTTGAAATGTCTTTGAGTTGTTTAAGTATCAAGTCTCATTGAATGAATCAGAAAGTACTTCCTAGATATATTTTTTGAAAGAATTTGTGATGCATTGTATTAATTGTTTGAAATTTTTGTGGAATTCACCAGTGAAGCCATTGTACTAAGGATTTTTATTGCGGGAAACTTTCTGATTAATAATTTAAGTTTATCATTTTGTTGATCTTTTCAAAAAAATAAATTTTGTTTTTATTAATTTTCTCTATCATCTGTTTATTGTCTGTTTTACTGTTTTCTGCTATAACCCCTATTATTTCTTTCCTTCTGTTTGCTTTATGTTTAGAATACTCCTCTTTTCAGTATCTTAAGATGGAATTCTAGGTTGTTGATTTTAAATCTTTCTTCTTTCCTAATTTAAGCATTTATAGTTAAACATTTCTAAGAACAATTTTCAGTTTCGTATAAATTTTTGCATGTCATATTTTTATTTCTATTTATCTCAAAGTATTTACTAATTTCCTATGAAATATTTTTCTTTGATGCTTTGGTTATTTAGGAATGTGTTCTTTAATTTCCACATTTTTGCATTTTCCTTATGTACTTGTATTATTGAGTTTTAATTCAATTCCATTATATTCAGAGAACGTGATTTGTATGATCTTAATCTCTCGGTTTATTTAAATTTTCTTGGTCTCTCTTAAAGAATTTTCAAATGCATGGAGAAGACCAGATATTCTGCTATTGTTGGATAGTGTTTTATATATACATGTTATGTCTAGTTTGTTTGTAGTGTTCTAATTTTGTACTTCCTTGTTGGTCTTCTATTTGTTTTATTCATTATTGAAAAGTTGACAAAAGTCAACTATGTGCTCTGAATATAGTTCTTTTAGCATAGCTCAAAATAGGTCATTAGCTGTAAGGCTGCTGGCTTTTTGCTCTCATGCCACTGAGAAGAGATAAAAATATTCTCAAATTAAAACATCACAGATCCCTTTGTCTTAACAATTGTTTGAGTCAGAATTCCACCAGAGAAACAAAATCTGTAGGACATATAATTCTTCTTTCTCTCTCTCTTTGTATGTGAATGTATGTAAATCTATCTATCTATCTATCTATCTATCTATCTATCTATCTATCTATCACCTATCATCTATCATCTACCATCTAGCATGTAACTACCTATCATCTATTTACCTATCAAGATTTATTACAAGGAATTGGCTTATGTGATTCTGAGGGTAAAATCTCTTTTCTGGGACATACTGGAGAGCTGAAGTGAGACAAAGGGAGGAGAGCTCAAAGATGATGTCTACGTGTCCTTCATCCCCTAAGAGAACATCAATATGGCTCTAGATGTATACCAAACCAGATGCCTTCCCCTCAGGCCAAAGCTCCAGGACAAGCATAGAGGTCTCATTCACAGAGAGACTCAGCATGTCTATGCAGTGCCTTGAGGGTGGTAGCCAGTCAAGAACTATCTCTCTGATTGTTACCATCCTATGGAACTCAAGAATGCAACACCCCCTGTCCACCAGAGTCAGGTGATTGATCTACAGGCATCTCTTGGGTAGCAGCCACAAAAAATGGAGAACCTGACCTAAAAACCAGGGCACCAGATATGTATAAAAGCACCCCACTGGAAGATACTGATATTCTGGAGCTTGGCAGAGTGAGAGCATGAAGACAGAACCCATGCTGTGAGGTCTCTGGAAAGGATTACTGTAAGCTTTAGATGTATGTTTTAATATATATGTACCATAGTTCTCTTAATTATTTAAAAAAGATAGATTGTTTTAAATTTTGTATTCTTTATTGAATGGCATTTTAGATAGACATATTTCCAGTTAAACATTTTTCTCCATCTTCAATTTTTGCCTTTGAAAAACCCTATTTTCCTACAGCCATGCCACCCTGAACGTGCCCAATCTCATCTGATCTCGGAAGCTAAGCAGGGTTGGGCCTAGTTAATATTTGGATAGGAGACCACCTAAGAATACCAGATGCTGTAGGCATAAAAAAAAAAGGCAAAAGAAAAACCACCCCCGTTTTCAGTCTAAATGCTTCTTTTGTATAGATATTACTATAAAGTGTCTTTGTCTTCGGTTAGGTATGTGAAATAAGAGACTAATCACTTTAATGAAATCAGAAGCTGATATTTGTTAAGATTTGGGCAGAGTTTAGATAATGTTCAGTCTATGTGTAGTTACTCTTGTTTTCAGGGCATAACTCTCCAAGGTTTTTAACTGAAAATTGGTATATATACTGAGACCCCTTTCCCTGGCAGATACGTAACCAGAGCACAGAAACTGCAGAAAAATCTGCACTGCTTTATAGAAGTGTCTCTTTACATTTTAATCTCCTGCTTTTCACGTGTTTAGAAGCAGGAACAAGCCTTGAGGAGAAAATAAACTATATGTCGAGGCCCCTTGAGTACCTAAATTTGTCACTATAGCTATGAAAGATCTTCTGACTTTGGCTTATTTTTATCTCCATCAGCAATCGCCTGCTTCCCTAGCTAAGCAAATGATTTTGACTTCTCACCCATACTAGGCTTGCAAACAACTTCTGAGACAAAAATCAACCTCTTGTTTTTCATTCACTACTGCCTCTAGGAGTTTCTACTGAAATCTTGATGTGTCCACTGGGAATCCTCTTATAGTGCGTCACTTTTTGTTTTCAGCATCACAATGCAGTGGTTAAATCTTCTTATCGAGTGTTTTGGCTTCATTCTTCAACTAGAGTAGAACTGATGGAAGGTTATGATAAGTAAACTACTAGTTAAGTAGGTTGACTTGTATGAGAATTAAACGTATTATGTGTATGAACTGGCTAGCGATTGTGAAAATATATCAATTGTGGCTCCAAGATTTTTTTTTTTCTGAGAAAATTATGATGAAAAAGCAAGGTATTAGTTGAGTAGTTTGACTTGAAAAGACATTTATGCAAACACAGATTAGTGACCAAGAATTCAATTTAAAAAAAAGTTTCTTACATATTTATAGATATATATTTCTAGATTTATTAAAAATTAGAAGACAAACTGCATAACATGTTTAAATCTAAGATATCTGGATAGTAAACAAGAGTTCTTTCAATTTCTAAATATTTCATTGAATTGGTTTTGTGTGATCTTAACCTATTTTTTATTTTCAATTCTATATTATAATCTTATTTTGTGCAGTATATTTTAAGCCATTTTAGAATTTTAAATGTATTTATTAATTATTTTAAATTAATATAAGTTTAATACGACTAACGACACTTTTCTTTTAGGTACAACCGTGGGTTCTCAAGAGTGTTTTGAATACCTTAATTCTATAACTGATCGATCTGGAAACTGTGGTTCAAGTCCTTCAGGATACAAAATGTGTAACGCTAAGTATGCTTAATAAAATCCGAGAAATTATATTTATTGCCTTAAATTTTAGAATACCACCAGATAAGTTTATATGTAGCATACTAAAGATAGAGTACATAAAAACTCTTTTGAATCTCTTTTCTTGGATTTATTTTTTTAATGTACATAAACTAATAATTGAATGTACTTTAAGTATACAACTTGAATAATATTTCCATTATGCAAGAATATTTTTTCCAATCGCTACCCCATACAACCTGTGTTCTTATCTCAATGATGATAGATGAGTGTAGTCTGTCCAAAACGTCCTATAAATGAACTCCTACAGTATGCATTTTTTGTATCACACTTAATATACCAAAGATAATTTTTGAGATTCAAATAGATTGTTCTTATATTAGTTTTTTATTGCTAAATAATTCTAAATATCACTGAAAATTATACAACACAATGCAATTAGTTTATCCATTTAGTTATCAATGGTCAATAATGTGGTGCATTTTTTTTGGCTTTTATGAATAAACCTGCTATATAAACTTTCAAGATCGGGTCTTTATAGTGAGATATAGTTTCATTATGTTGGGTAGATACAAAAGAGTATAGTAGATGAGTCATATAAATTCTAAGAAACTGACAAATTGTTTTCCAAAGCAGCTGTGTAATTTTACACTCACACTAGCAGAATCCAAGAGTACTTGTTTCTCCACAATGTGTTACTACCTGGTATTGTTAGTCTGTTTTATTTTATTTTATTTTATTTTATTTTATTTTATTTTATTTTATTTTATTTTAGCCATTCTAGTTGTAAATTATTTTTGCTTTAATTTTAATTTATCTAATTAATAATTATTTTTAGTATTTTTTTATGTTTTCTTGTCAAGGTGTATATCTTCTTATCTGATGAATCTGTTCGATTTCTTTCATTATATTTAGAATGGTTTAGTCTTCCTACCATTGAGTTATACCAGAAG
>NW_006439192.1:3339485-3364321 GCF_000325575.1 Pteropus alecto
AATATCGTAATGGCGATGTATACTGCCAGGTGAGTACTAGACTACTCATAGGGATCACTTCGCAAATTATATAAAAGTCTAACCATTGTGCTGTGTATCTGAAATTAATATAAAAATAATATTGAAGGTCAACTCTAATTGAGAAATAAAAACTAAAAAAAGAAGAAGAAAAAAGCATAGATTACCCATATAAAGAAAAATAAGTAAAATAAAATAGGTGTACTATTTGTATTTCTATCAGCAATGAATAAGAACTGCTGTTACTTCCCATAACTCTACATTTTATTTTATTTTATTTTATTTTATTTTAGCCATTCTAGTTGTAAATTATTTTTGCTTTAATTTTAATTTATCTAATTAATAATTATTTTTAGTATTTTTTTATGTTTTCTTGTCAAGGTGTATATCTTCTTATCTGATGAATCTGTTCGATTTCTTTCATTATATTTAGAATGGTTTAGTCTTCCTACCATTGAGTTATACCAGAAGTTACAAAATAATATAGAGAGCATACAGAGGGCCCATACACCCTTCAGCTGGTTTCCCCAAATGGCAACATATTACATGACTTATATCAAATATTTCTTATATGTAGTACACTATCAAAACCAGGAAATTGGCACTGGTGAATTCATAGACCTTACTCCTTAGCTTTTATCAGTTCTACATGCATTTGTGGGGTGTGTGTGTGTGTGTGTGTGTGTGTGTGTGTGTGTGTGTGTGTTGAATTGCCATCTTAACAATATTGGGTTCTCACTTGATAAATATAGCTGTCTCAGTTTATTTCAATCGGCTTTAATTTTTCTCAGGTAGGTATATTAGTTTTCAGTGTTCAAGTGTTGCATTTATTTTATTAAATATATTTATAAACATTTTATTTTTAAAACTATTATAAATAGAATGCTTTTCTAAATTTTATTTTCACATTGTTCAATATTATAATAGTAATAATGAAAATGTAAATAACATTTTATATTGATCTTTCATATTATGTGGCTTTCCTAAACTCTATTTTGTTGTTGTTGTTTGTTGTTGTTGTTGTTTTGTTTTAGTTTGGGTTTTGGTATGTCAATTACTTAGCATTTCCATGCCCAAGATCATATCATCTGCAAACAAAGTCTTATTATTCTTTTCTAATTGGGATACCTTTAACTTGTTTTTCTTACATGATTACAGTGTATACATAACTGTTAAAATGTTAAAATATAAGTGGAGAAATAAGAGAAACTTGCTAATTTCCAATTTTATGGGAAATAATCAGCCTTTCACCATTAAGTTTATTGTTACCTGTAGATTTTTTATTGATGTTCTTTATCTGATTGGGAAAGTTTCTCTGTATTCCTGCTTCATAGAGTTTTCATCTTGAATGGTGGTTGTATTTTTTTTCAAATGTTTTTCATCTATTGTCATGATTTATGGTTTTTGTCTATTATTCTATTAATATAGTATATTACATTAATTAATTTTCAGATGTTAAACAAACTTTGGGTCATGTTTTCATTTACTCTGACAATGTCAGGCCTTTAATTGGTTGTCTAGACCATTTCCGTAAAAAGTTCTTATTGATATAGTTAGACTCATATCTTCTATCTTAACATAACAATATATGACACAGTAATAATTTACCTTCAAATAACAGTACAGTGCTTTATTTGTAATGAGGGTTTTTAGTATCCCAATTCTTCCATCTAATTGTTTGTGAAATAAAATGCTGTTATTCATTTTATTTATACATATTCTATAACCACTCAATATAGTCTTTGTATTATTGCTTTAAGTAGAGAGTTATATTTTAGCTCAATTAAAAATAAGAAAAATAAAAATAACATACTTTTATTTATTCATTTTCTGATGCTCTTCCTTTATGTAGATCCAATTTCTGACCCATATCATTTTTGTTCTGTCTGAAGAACTTTATTTAACATTTCTTATAAGACAGATCTGCTGGCAAACAATTCTATCAGTTTTTTTGAGAAAATTTTTATTCTAACTTTTAGAGGATAATTTCACTAGACACAAAATTCTGAGTTAGCATTTCTTTTTCTTTTAACACTTAAAACTTTCCTTCACTCTCTTCTTAATTGCATGTTCTTTTTAACTTTGAATAATGAAGTTTATTTAACCTAATATTTCTAAATTATTATTTAACATGTAGTCAATATAGAAATTATGAATGAGACATTTTACATCATTTTTTTTCATATTGGGTCTCTGAAATCTGGTGTTTATTTCATGCTTATTAGATATGCCAGTTCCGACTAGCCATATCTAAAATATTCCATAACCGTACGTGGCTAGCAGCTAATTTCAAAACTGCTCAATAGCAAAGGAATGAATATATTGAATTCTAGTCTTTCTTCAACCCCTGAAGAATGTCTGCCTTCAGTCTCTGAGCTTTCCTCCAACCCTTCTCTCTTCAGCTTTGAGGTCTTTGTGAGATTGCTCCAGGTTCCAGAAGTCACAGTAGCTTCACTCATGTTTTTTGATGAAAAGTCTGCTGTAATTCTTATCCTTGTTCCTCTAAAAAAGTATACCACTAGAAGCCTTAGTTGCCTTCAAGATTTTCCCATTGACTTCAGCTTTCTTTAGTTTGAATATGATATTTTTGTGGGTAGTTTTTGCTTTGGTCTTTATCCTGCTTGGTTTCTCTATCTCTTGCATGTGTGGCTTCATGTATGTTAATAATTTTGGAGAGATATTGGCCATTATTTTTTTAAGTATTTATTCTGCCCCATTCTCTTTCTACTGCTGCTGTTCTTATTAAGAAGATGTTACACTTTTTCATTTTTTTCCATAGTTTTTAATTTTGTTTTTTTTTTTTTATCATTACTTATTATAATTGTGTTTCACTTTAGGAAGCTTCTATTAAGTTCACTGAGTCTTTCTTCAGCAGTTTTGATTGTGTTTTATTGATAAGCCTTTGGAAGCTATTCTTCACCTCTGTTACTTTTTTGTTATTGTTGTTTTGTTATCATTTCATTTCAATTCTTATTGTTGAATCTTATAGTTTCCATATCTCTGCTAATATTTCCTCTCTGGTCTTCCATGTTGACGTTTTTGCCTTTAGAGCTTCCAAAATCTTAATCATAGTTATTTTAAATTTGATGTCTAATAATCCTAACATCAGTTTTATATTTGATTTCATTCTGATGCTCTTTAGACTGTGTTTTTTCTTGCCTTTTCACATACTTGTACTTTATTATTTGTTTGTTTTTTTTTTTGAAATGTAGGCATACTATATAGCATAATAGACACTGAGGTAAATAAGCCTTTATTGTGAGAATTTATGTTAACCTGTTTAGGAGATGCACTGTGTCTAATGTGTTTTGTAGCTATAGGCACCAGAATCTTCATATTGCTCTAATAGGGTAATTCCTTCCTCCACTCTTAGAACTGATCTTTCCTTCATTCTCCTCCTTAGAAGAAGTATATGTCTTGTAGCTCTTTCAGTTATAAGTCACTTTTATTGTTCCTATGTATTAGTACTGTGGTAGGGTGTGGGGAGGGGATTTTCTCTAGTTTTCATATAAGCCTCAGTCTTTTTAATGTGCCTATATTTCAGAGATGTGGCTTTCAGAAGTGTTTCTGTTGCTCCTCCAGGTACAGAGCTTTCCATACCGTGCTCCCATCCCCTAGTTCCTGCAATAATTACAACATACCCAACCTATTTTCTTAAACCTTTCTCAATTATTGACTATGACTTTATTATTATTTTCTTTAGGTGAGACAAGAAGAGTGTAGTTGGCTAGAGTAGATAGAATTGTCTTTCTCCAGCTAGAGATAATATTCCAAAATTGCTCTCTGATTAAGTTCTTCCAAAGGGAGGTTAAGCATTTGTTAGGAAGAAGGGCCTGGGAAGGTTTAACAATAGTTATTCTTCTCTTTCCCCTGCAAAATTTATACGGAGAGCTTTCACAGATAGGGTTTGTAATAGTGGTCCTGGAAAAAAGGCAGGTAAAAATATGATGGTGCCTTATGACTGTACTCCTTAGGAGCTTTTTATCTCATGTTTGTCTACTCTTGGTTTCCAGCAATCTGTCCAAATTGTTATTTAAATATTCCTAGTGGCTTATGTAGTTCAGTGGCAAATTGCAGGTGAACAATTTGCAGTTCCTGTATTTTCTGTTTCTGTGTGTACTTAGCTTTCCAGATTCTTTCTCTGCAGCCTCAGTTCCCTGATGAGTCCAAAAAAGTTATTGATATCAGTTTGTTCGGCGTTTTCTTATAATGACAGGACAAATGACTTGCAAATTCTTTATGTAGGAGCTCTTATGCAATTTTCTAACAGTTTTTTAAAGATATCAATTGCTCTGCTGAAAAGTAATACATTTTAAAGGGATAGTTTATTTACCTTGTCATAAATTTATAGAAGTACAAAAATCACCAGAATCCAGAATCACTTTAAATTTTCCTTTGTGCCATTTGTAATTAATCCTTACTTCTGATCTCAGCACCAAGCAACCAGTGACCTTCTTGTCTACACAATTTGCTTTTTCTGGAAATTTTATGTAAGAAAAATGATACAAGATATCATTTTTTGTCTGGTTTCTTTTACTTATCATAATGTGTTTGATGTTCATTCATTTTGTAGCATATATCAGTAGTTTAAAACTCATTGCTGAGTAATATTATATGGTATGAATATATGTTTTACTTAATCATTCATTTAATCATAATCAGTCGATGGGCATTTATAATGTCTCTCATTTGGGACTATTAAAATAATGCTGCTGTGAACATTCTTGTGTAGAATTCTGTTTGCTTTTTTGTTTTGTAAAGCTACGTATTTGTTTCTCTTGGAATATAACAAATGATAAAGGTGCAAGTCTCTGTGTAGATATATACTTTTCATTTCACTTGGATGCGTGCTTAGAAGTGGAATTGCTGGGTCATATGGCAAGTACATGTTTAACATTTCAAGAATCTGCCTAAATATTTTCCAGAGTGATTGTATCATTTTACATTTCCATTACAATGTATGAGAGTTCCAGCTTTTCTACATTCTCACCAACATTTAACATTTTCACAACATTTTTTGCTTGCATTTTTTTTCCACCATGCAAAAAAACTATGTCATTCTGATTTTAATTTGCAATTACCTATTGACTTATGAAATGATCATTCTTTCATGTAATTATTAGGCATTTGCATATCTTCTTTGCTGAAATGTCTTGACAAATCTGAGTCCATTTTTAAATTGAGTTTTTTGTTATTATTGAATTGTAAAAGTAGTTTATGTATTCAGAACACATTTTTAATCATACATGTGAATTGTAAATATTTTCTCTTGGCTATTCTTTAGCTTTCTTTCATTGATGACATATTTTGAAGAACAAAATATTTTAATTTTGATGAAATTCTAATTATTCATTTTTTTTTTTACGGATCATGGCTTTGGTATAATACCTCAGAAGTCTTTGCCTTATTGCATAAAAGTCATGAAAGCAGAAGTGTTTGTCTTGTTGATTGAAAGGTGATAGCATTCAATCTTTCAACTTTAACCACAATATTGCACATAAACCTCTATCAAATTGTGGAATTTTCTTTTTATTCCTAGTTAGCTGAGAGTATTTATCATGGATTAGTACTGGATTTTATGAAATGCTTTTTCTGTGATTATGTGCTTTTCCTTTATATTCTACACATTAGAATCTTTTTTATATTAACTCAATTTTGCATTCTTAGTTACTTTTCATTTAATCGTGGTGTATAATTATTTTATGTAATTCTATGTTTGGTTTGCTAATATTTTGTTAAGGATTTGTGCATCTATGTTCATTATATTGTGATGTCTTTGTGTGGCTTGGATAACAGGATAATACTTGCTTCATTGAATAAGTTGCAAACTGTTGTATTCTTCACATTTTCTATAAAGTTTGTATAGAATTGGTATTGTTTTTTCTTTATATTTTTAATAGTATTCACCACTCAAGCCATCTGGCTGTTGGTATGTGAGTGTGTGTGTGTGTGTGTGTGTGTGTGTATGTGTGTGTGTGTGTGTGTATGTGTGTGTTGTCTCTGTTTGAGAATTGGGGAACACATTTGGATTTAGGCAAATTTAGTTTCCTCTGGTGTTACTTCCCATCAGTCTTTCTTAAGTCTTCTTAGCATACTCATGTAGTCTTTCAGTCACTTAGGAATGTAATATAAGGACAGTTTATCACCACCATTTGTGAAGCTATCATTTCCAGGATTGCACTTTTAATTTCTGGCTTGTCTATCACTAACCCCAACTGAGACCTCAACTTTGGGTTAACAGTGATGCTAGTTTTACATTCGTTCCCTACCAAATTTAATACTTTTACTCAGAGTGCTGCTGAGTGAGATATTTTTGTCCTCTGCATCAAATCAAGAACAACCCTTCTGGCATTAAATCTATTGGTTTTCAAGGCCAGCTGTGCCCTGGTAAAATGACAGGCATGGGAGCCGACTCAGGCAAGACCACGACTTGATTTTTACTTGATTTTATAGCAGCTTTTCATAAATGCTTCTCAATTTGTTGTTTACTTTTGATCAGTTACCTAGCCCTCAAATGGCTGTCTTGACAAATTTTTCCAGTTTTATACTTATTTTGAGGGGTAGATGACTTACTATATCTTCTGTCTGACACAGTCTCCTTATTTAGATTTATCTACACAATTTTCTTTATATTGTATCTAATTTATCACAAAATCTAACAACAACCCATGATAAACACTCTCATCTAAATAGAAATAGAAAGAAACATCCTCAATCAAATTAAAGCTATATGTATTCTGTATTTTTATAATCCGATATCTAGGATAAAATTCCCTCAATATAAAAAACTCAATTTACATTTTCTTTAGTCCAGGACTGCTGGTGGTAAATTTTCTTAATTATCATGTGAAAATGCTATATTTGTTTTAAAAGATATTGCCTCTGCATATAGAGTGGGAAGACAGTAGGCAGTTTGTTTAGCCTTTGAATCTGTCATTCAATAATCTTCTGGTTTCCATCGTTTCTGTTGGAAAGTCAACCTTCAGTTTTATTATTATTTTTTGTTATTAATGCATTTCTATTTTCAAATTACTTTCATTATGATATATTTTAGTGGTTTTATTTTAATATTTATTGCACATAATATTTCTTAAGTGTGGGTCTCAAAGTCTTGTCAGTTTTAGATACATAATGCTGAGAGTATTATGTTTGAAAAACTGAAAAAGAAACCCAATAAGACTGATAGTTAAATTGACTTTACTAATTTTTTAGTATAGAATAAACTGGAAATTGCTTATGTCTAAGAATCAAAAAAAGAGTGAAGGGATTATTACCAAATAAAAGTTATCAGGCTAACTAGGAAGTAATTTATAATTATTAAAATGTTCAGTTATTATTTACAATGCAAGCGAGGCCCTCATTTTTTTTTTTTGGCGTTTCACCATTAATTGCATACATTTTTTAAAAATTCAATGTTTTATTTAAATCTTCTTGCTTTAGAAATGATATTATAATATTTATCTGTAATTTTAAATGATTGATTTTAATTTATTGGTAAATTATAGGGATCGGCTGTGTGGAAAATTAATATGTAAATATGAAAGAGAACATTTAATTGATATTCCAGATACCACTATTTTCTATTCTAACATAAATGGACAAATCTGCGTCTCAGTGGAGTATTCATCTAGTCACGCGGATAATTCAAAAATGTGGATAAAAGATGGAACAGTTTGTGGTGAAAATAAGGTATGTAGTCTTTTATTCTCAAATGACTTTCTAATATTTATAGTATGTTTTTAAGTGCATAATTTAAGTGCACATTTAATTTCAAAAATAAAAATGTTGAAAAATTTTTAAATAAGAAAAAGCTTAAGAAGAAAAATAATATGATTTGCATCCATGCATAGATAATATCATCATGAATAGTTTATTGGCTTTTTTCATAGAAATTATGTATATTCAGTGAATTAAGAATCATATTATTCATTTACTGTATCTTAATAAATTATATTACACAGAGTACTTCTGATGTCATGAGTTATGATATAATTACTTTAAAATAGTTGTTAAAATAACATGTCGATTTTAGTGATGAACATAATAAAGAACACACAGAATAAAGAAAAAATTAATTGAAGGCACATATCTGAACTATAACTACTCTTTCTATTTTTATGAACCCTATATGAACTTTTTATTTATATACATATATAGACAAATACAGATGCTTATCTAGCTATACTAACTATATATTTTTAAAAGAATATCTGATCCTCTTATCTAATTTTGTTCTTTTATCATTCCATAGTACATACAGATATTTATTAACATTTGATGTCTTTCTAGATTTTTCCTCTATGAAATATATTTACTGATGTACATATACATAAATACAGGGATGGTTTAACATACATGAATTGATTAATGCGATACCCATATGAACAAAATAACAGGTATAGAAGGAAAATACTTTAATATAAAGTCTATAGGCAACAAACTCTAAGCTAACATCATACTTAATGGTGAAAAACTAAAACTCTGCTCTCTAAGATCAGGAACAAGACAAGGCTGTGCTGTCATCACTATTATTCAATATAATGTTGGAAGTGCTAGCTAGAGCAATCAGACAAAAGAAAAAAATAAAAGTCATCCAAATAGGAAATAAAAAAGTCAAATTGTCACTTTTTGCAGATGACATGATTCTTTATATGAAAAACTCTAAAGATTCCAATGAAAAACTATTAGAAACAATAAACAAATACAGTAAACTTGCTGGATACAAAAATAATGTACAAAAATTTATAGCATTCCTATACACTAACAATGAATTATCAGAAAAAGAAAAGGAGAAAAAAATTTCTTTTACGATTGCAACAAAAAAAATAAAAAACCTAGAAATAAACCTAATGAAGCATATGAAGGATCTATACTCTGAAAACTATAAGACATTATTAAAAGAGTCTGTAGAAGACTCAAAGAAATGTAAATATATTTTGTGTTCATGGATTGTAAGAACCAACATAGTTAAAATGACCTTAATACCCAAAGCATTATACAGATATAATGCAATCCCCATCAAAATCCCAACAACATTTAAAAAAAAATAGAACAAAAAAATCATCGGATTTATATGGAAGCACAAAAGATGCCAAATAAACAAACCATTCTTATAAAAAAGAATATGGCTGGAAGCATCACTCTGCCACACTTCAAATTATACTACAAAGTGATAATAATCAAAACAACATGGTATTGGCTTGCTGAAAAACGGACACACAAACCAATGGAACACAATCGAGAGTCCAGAAAAGAACTCCTCTATGCATAGGCAAATAATTATCAACAAAGAAGTCAAGAACATACAATGGAGAAAGCTCTTTAATAAATGGTACGGGGAAAATTGGAATGCTACATGCAAAAGAATAAAACTAGACTACTATCTGTCACCATATACCAAAATTAACTCAAAATGAATCAGAGACTTAAATATAAGACACAAAGCAATAAATTCCATAGAAGAAAACATAGGCACTAAATGCATGGACCTGGATTTAGAGAGAATTTTATTAATATGACCTCACAGACAAGGGAATTAAATAAAAAAAGTAAGTGAATGGGACTATATCAAACTAAAAAGATGCTGCACAGCAAAAGAAACTATCAGCAAGACAAAGAGGCAACCATCTGAATGCAAGATGTCTGCAAACAATGCCTTCAATAAGGGCCTAAATCCAAAATATATTAAGAACTTATACAACTCAACAATTTTTTAAAAATCCAATTAAAAATAGGCAGAGGTCCTGAATAGACATTTCTCCGAGGAAGATATACAAATGGCCAACAGGCATATAAAAAGATGCTCAACTTCACTAGCTATTAGGGAAATGCAAATCAAAACCACAATGAGATACCACCTCACACCTGTTACAATGACTATCGTCAACAGGGCAAGTAATAAAAAGTGTTGGAGAGGTTGTTGAGAAAAAGAAATCCTTATACACTTCTGGTGGGAATGTAAATTGGTATAGTCACTATGGAAAATTGTATGGAAGTTCCTCAAAAAATTAGGAATAGAGTAACTATGTTACCCAGCAATCCCTCTTCTGAATATTTACCCAAAAAAGTTTAAAACATTTACCCACAAGATATATGCACCTCGATATTCATAACAGCATTATTCATAGTGATCAAGACATGGAAAGAAATGAAGTGTCCTTCAATAGATAATTGGATAAAGATGTAGTACATATATACAATTACTCAGCCATAAGAAAAGACAAAGTATTGCCATTTGCAACAATATGGATGAATCTTGAGATTATCATGTAAGCAAAACAAGTCAGACAGAAACAGTTGAAAACTATATGATTTCACTTATATGTGAAATACAAAACTGGAAACAACAAACAAATATGACAAACAGAGACTCAGGGACTGGACAGCAGAATAGTGATTACCGGAGGGAAGATGGGGAGGTGGGAGGTAGATAGGGGTAAAGTGGTTCAAATATATGGTAACAAAAGGAAATTTAACTTTGGATGGTGAACACACAATACAACATACATATGATGTATTATTGAATCGTACACTTGAAAATTATATGATTTATTAACCAAAGTCACCCCAATAACTGTAATAAAAAATAAAATAAAGTACATTATTTTAACCCAATAATTATGGAAATATTTATCATATATTATAAAGTTCTACCACAATCTAACTTTACTAATTTTCACTTAAAAATTCAGAAGTAAAAAAAGTAAACAAAAGAAAAATTATCTCCAAATTCTCATATAAAAATTCAACCATTTAAAAAACTTTGTAACATGGACACAACCAAAGTATCCTATGATAGATGATTGGATAAAGAAGCTGTGGTACATATATACAATGGAATATTACTCAGCTATAAGAAGAGATGAAATACTGTTGTTTGCGACAACATGGATGGATCTCAGGATAATCATGCTAAGTGAAATAAGCCAGACAGAAAAAATTGAAATTTACATATCACTTATATGTGGGATACAAACCTAAAAGCAACAAATGAACAGGACAAACAAGCAGAGACTCGTGGATAGACTAGTGGTTACCAGAGGGTAGGGAGGAGGGGGAAGGTAGATGGGGTAAAAGGGGTCATGTATGTAGTGACAGCAAGAATTCTAACTGTGGGAGATGAACACGTAATGTAAATATATGTATGCCTTACTGTTAAAATGTACAGCTGAAACGTACCAGATTTCATTAACCAATGTCACCATACAATAATTAATTAATTAATTGATTAAAAAATATAGAGACAGAGCTTATAAGTCATATGTATCTAGTTAAACAGAAGAGAGGAAAACATATGTATAACTTACAAAACTTTATATTTTATAAATGTTTTAAAATATTTTTCTTTTTAAAAAATCTTGTTAAATCATTATTATAGTTTTTATACAAAGACAGTAATAAAGAATAATCCTTCCTGATGTGCTTTTGATACTTAAAAATTGAACATGACCCTCTAGAAAACCATCATGTAGGCTATCAACCAACAATTGTGGCAGCGTTGACTTAGAAAATTTTATAAATATCACTTAATTCTACTTTGCAAATTCATGGCTACAGTAACTGACTTTGAGGATGAAGAAAAGCCTCAACAGTATGCATTGTGACTAATAAATTCAAAATAATATAGAATATGCATGAAGTGAATTCTAAATTAAAGTCCGAAGAGATGAAAGAAAGAAAGAAAGAAAGAAAGAAAGAAAGAAAGAAAGAAAGAAAGAAAGAAAGAAAGAAAGAAAGAAAGAAAGAAAGAAAGAAAGAAAGAAAGAAAGAAAGAAAGGAAAGAAAGAAAGAAAGAAAAAGAGAAAGAAAAAGAAGGGAGGAAGAAAGGAAGAAAGGAAGATTGGGAAGGAATCAAATCTGCTGTGAATCAAATTAACTTTTATTAAATCAAATAATTATCAAAAAAACTTTGTATTCTTTGTTCTTATGAAATTCATTTTGGGAAATTTCCCAATTTATTGCTTAATCTCTCTTTAATTTTTAACTCTCCATTATTTCTAAACAGCCTACCATAGGCTGTAGGAGTGAGAAACTGCACAGGAAACAAGAACTACCAAGTATGGCTTAAACAGTGTATGATTTATCTTCTTCATCATATAAAAAAATAGTGAAGATTGTTCATCTATAGAAGTTATGGGGTTACATCATGTCATCAAAGATCCAGACTCAATCTAGTTTTCAGCTATAAGCTGAAAGTGATTCTTTCTTTTGCTTTCAAGATGGTTGATGGACTCCCATTATCTCCACATTTCATGAAGGATTATTGGAAAGAACTAAAGGAAGAAAAAGGTGCATGCCATCTTTAGTCACCACAGTTAGTGAACAAGATGAGGGATATCTGGCAGTCACTATTCTTCTACAGTATTTATGACCAGGGTGATGCTTCACCAAATAGACATCTACTTCAGTAGCTTGAAAATATGCTACTGTTCATCATTAAAAAACAATACACAATGATGTTTGAGAAGTTTCTGTTTCAATGTAGAGGGATAATGAGGCTGAGTAGAGATCTTGGAAGGTGTTATCCAAGTGATGGCCACAAAACTTTGACTTCATTTATATCATATATTTCTATTAGCAAAAGGTGATCAAGCTAGTGCTGATCGTGTTAGTGCTCTAAAAGATGATCATGTTAGTGTTCTAAAAAATTTTTTGTATTCTGCAAATTAGTGTCATTATTTTTTAAATACTCATGTAAATGTTTATTTGGATTAGAATGAAACACCATCAAAAGAAATTTCAGAATTTCTTTCATCAACAAAGAAATAGGATGAGGTATTGGATCCTATACACATTGTTTCAATTCTCAGACTTTAATGACTAAGTATTAAAAATGGTTGTAAATATTACCACCCACTTCCACCTATATACACACACACAGACACCTTACTGTTGAATTATATGCCAAAAACTTACTGGATTTCATTAACCAATGTTACCATAATAAAAAAAAATTAAAAATTAAAATAAAATCTTAATCTTGAAGGTCAAGTAGAAATTATAAGCATAAAATCTGATTTAAAAATGTTTGTCGAAGAAATAAACAACAAATACTCATAAAAATATTTTACTGCAATTCTGAGGGAACAGCTGAAAGAGTTATAGAGTGATTTGATGGAAACAAGAAATCACAGATAATTGCCATCATTCTCATTATCTAGCATCCCCACTATGGTTGGACACCAGAAGATACATGTGGAACACGACATCACCATTAAAAACAGACATGGTAATTATGAACACTCCAAGACTTTGGTGTTATATTTTTTCCTTGAGTAAAAAATATAAAAGATTAGAGTATGAAAAGAATTCTAAAATGTGGAAAAGGTAATATTTATTTGCCTCTTCTTCAAAAATGGAAAAAAGAAACTGGTTTCAAGTTGCTAAAACATAAACCATTTGTGTGCTCATAAAAAGATATACACAAATCGTTATATCACACTAATAACGAAAATAAAGCAGATTGTTGGAAGTGACCTAGCTGGGTCTGAAACACCATGCTGACTTTGATAAACAGAAACCAATCATAATCAATTTTAATGGTCAAAAGTGTACAACATTGAAACTTGTGTTCCTGGAGGACTCCCCTTTATTTATTTTTAATTGTTTTTATAATAATGAATGCATTTTAAAATGTTTCAAAACATTTTTGTCTGAACTAATTTGACGTCTTGTGTTTTATTCACATTTAATCCTTTTATAATATTAAATAAATATTCTGCTTCCCCCCCACAATTTCAACCATAGCAATCAATTATATTTGTTCAAACTGTATATTCCTCATATACAATAGAATTCAATACATTATTTTTTAGGATGCCCTTGGCTGATGGGATAACAATATATACATTTGACCTTCAAACAACACAGGTTTGAACTTACACTTAAACGCAGGTTATTTTCAATAAATACACAGGTTTCGTATCCATGGATTCAACCAATGGTGGAGTGAAAACAGTACTTTGTCTACGGTTGGGGAACTGAAAATGTGGAGGGTTGACAGTATGCATTGTTTTATGCCATTTTATATAAGGGACTTGAGCCTCCATAAATTTTGTTATCTACAGTGGTCCTGGAACCAGGGCTCTGAGAATACCCAGGGTTGACTGCAGTTAAGTTTTGGGGGAGGCAAAAGTTATACACTAATTTTTAATGGTACAGTGGTCTTTGCCCTTAACCTCTGAGTTCTTCAAACATCAACTGTATTGTTTTCAACATGACTTTAGTGATTTTACCTCTGATCCTAGTTCTAAAGCACTGGATATTAAAAAATATTTTTGTGGTAAAATATGCATAATGTAAAATTTATCACTTTAACCATTTTTAAGTGTACAGTTCAGTGACACAAGTGTATTTACATTGTTGTGCAACCATCATTACTGTTCATTTCCAGAAATTTTTCTTCATTTCAGATAAACTCTGTACCCATCAAACTATAATTCCCCAGTGACCCTTATCCACAGCCCCTGGTAATTACCATTCTACTTTCTGTCTCCATAAATTTGAATATTCTGGTTACCTCATACAAATGGAATTATTCAATATTTGTCCTTTGAGTTTGGCTTATTTCACCTGGCATAATGTTTTCAATTTAATCCATGTTGTTGTATCAAAATTTCATTCCTTTAAAAGGCTCAATAATGTTCCATTAGAAGTTTATACCATATGTTGTTTATTCATGCATCCATCAATAGAAATTTGGTTTATTTCAATCTTCGGGCTGTTGTAAATAATGCCGCTATCATCATTAATGTACAAATTTCTGCTCAAGTTCTTGTTTTCAAGTGTTTGGATTATGTATCTAAAGGTGAAATTGCTGGATCATATGGTAATTTCATTTGATTCTTGAGGAATTCCTATACTGTTTTCTACTACTTTACATTCCCACCATCGATGCACAAGGGTTACAATTTCTCCACATCCTCACCAACATTTGTTCTTTTGTATTCTTTCTAATAGCTATTCTAATGGCTTGAAGTGGCACCTCATTATCATTTTTTATTTTTCTAATGATTAGTAATGTTGAGCTTATCTCCATCCTTATCAGACATTTGCATATCTTTTTTAGAGAAATGTCTATTCATATCCTTTGCTCATTTTAAAAAAATTTAATAGGGTTGTTTTTTGTTGTTAAGTTTTAGGAGTTCTTTATATTTTCTAATTATTAATTCATAGTTAGATATAAGATTTACAAATATTTTCTCTCATTCCATGGGATACATTTAACTTTGTTGATTGCTTTGATGCACAAAAGTTTTTAATTTAGATAAAGTCCAATTTATTTATTTATTTTTTTGCCTATACTTTTTGTGTTATATTCAAGAAATCATTGCCAAATCCAATATCATGAAATTTTCCCCCTACATTTTATTCTAGAAGTTTGGTAGTTTTATATCTTACATTTGAGTTTAGGATCCATTTGGAGTTATTTTTTTGTATATGGTTTAAGTGAAAGGTCCAAGTTCATTCTTTTGCATGTAGCTATTTAGTGTGACTTTCTATGGCAATTTTATTGAAAATCATTTGGCCATATCTGAAAGACTATTTCCGGGCCCCTTATTCTTTTCCACTGGGCTATATGTCTTTGTTTACGTTAGTATCACACTGTTTTGATTACCGTAGTTTTTTTAGCAAATTTGAAATCAATAAGTGGGTGTTCAAATTTTTCTTTTTTTTCAAATTGTTTTACCTATTTGTAGTCTCTTAAAATTCTATAATGAGTTTTAGGATGTGTTTTTCTATTTCCGCAAAAAACATTGGGATTTTCTAAGTTTTATGTTGAATCTGCAAGTTGCCTTGGGTAGTATTGACAGCTTAACAATCTTTTCTTCGATGCATAAACATGGGATATATTTCTACATGTGTCTTCTTTAATATTTTTCAGCAATGTTTTATAGTTTTCAGTGTACAAGTCTTTCATTTCCTTGATTAAGTTTATTCCTAAATATTTTATTATTTTTGATGCTATTGTAAATGAAACTGTTTACTTAATTCCCTTTTCAAAATATGCGCCATTAGCATGTAGTAATGCAATTGATTATTATGTGTTGATTTTGTGTTCTGCAACTCTGCTGAATTTGTTTACTAGTTCTAAAATTGTGTGTGTGTGTGTAATATTTATGATTTTCTACATATAAAGTCATGTCCTCTGTGAACAGAGATAATTTTATTTCTTTATGCCATTTTATTTCTTTATGCCATTTATTTCTTTTTCTTGCTATGGATAGAATTTTCAATACTTTGATGACTAGAAGTCATGAAAGTAATTATCTTTGTATTGTTTTTGATGTTCGAGGAAAAACTTTAAAAAAATCATCACGTACTATGTGAGCTGTGTGTTTTTTACAGATGGCCTTAAGTACATTGAGGTAGTGTATTTCATTGATTGATTTTTTTTTTTTTTATGTTAAACTATCTTTATATTCTGGGAACAAATCCCACTGGTCATATTGTATAAACTTTTTAATATGCTGCTGAATTTCATTTACTAGTTTTTTGTTGAGAAAGTTGCATCAATGTTCAAAATCAATATTGGTTTGTAGTTTTCCTTTCTCGTAGTGTCTTTGTATTAGAGTAACATTGGCCTCATACCATGCAACCAGAAGTGTTCTCTCTTGTTCAAATATTTTGGAAGAGTTTGAGAAAGTTTGATTTAATTCTTCTCTAAGTAGTAGAATTTACCAATGAAGCCATCAGTCCAGGAATTATCTTCGTTTCAAAGTTTTTTAAAAAAATTATTATTTTCATTTTAAACTCCTTATGAGTTATAAGTCTATTCAGATTTTCTCTTTCTTTGTGATTTAGTGTTGATAGATGGGTGTTCCTAGAGATTTTTCCATTTTATCAGACTTATACAAATTGTTGGCTTATAATTTGTCATAGTACTCATAATCTTCAATATTTCTGTAAAAGTAGTAGCAATTTGTAAGTTAAATATTTGAGTTTTCTCTCTTTTTTTAGTCATTCTAGGTAAAGGGTTTTCAATTTTGTTTTTCATTTTTCTATTCTCTATTTTGTTAAGCATCATCTAATCTTTATGATTTCCTTCCTCCTACTAGCTTTGGGTTTAGTATGTTTTTTATTTATTTACTTAGGCTGCAAACTTAGGTTTTTGATTTAAGATCATTTTTCTTTTTTAAAGGTTTACAGTTAAAATTTTCTCTCAGCAGTGTTTTGCAATATGTCTCATAAGTCTTTGGTGTTTTATGTTCTTGTTTTCATTTGTAATGGTAGTTGATTTAAGATCTATTTTGTCTGATATTATTATAACCATTTATGCTTTCTTTTGTTACTATTTTCATGGAATATCTATTTTAATTCTTCCACTTTCAACATGTTTGTGTCACTAGATACCAAGTGAGTCTTTTGAAGAGAGTCTCTATCAGCACAGAGTTGAAAAATATAATCTAATCTGACAATTTATGCTATTTGATAAACCATTAACATTATTATTAATTATTTATAGAAAAGGATTTGTTTTTGCCATTTTATTATTTATTCTTTGTACTTTTTATAATTTTTTCCCTCATTTTATTCATTAGCAACTTCCTTGATGTTCTTTAGTGACACTTGACTATTTTTTTCTCATTTCACTTTGTGTATATTCTACAGATGTTTTCTTTATGATTACAACCATATGATTATATATAACATACTGAATTTATAACAATCTACTTTGAATTGATACCAAATTGACTTTAAGCACATAAAAAACTTCCACTCCTTTACTGTTTGCTCTTGACACTTGTTTTTGATGTCAAAAATTGCATGTTTATATACTGTGTAGCCATTAACATAGATTTAAAATTATCTTATGCATGTCTTTTAGACGTCATAGAAATTTTTTTAAATGGAGTTATAAATCAAAATCACATTAATACTGATTTTTATGTTTCCATTTATTTAACTTTACAAGAGATCTTTAATTTTGCACATGATTTCTAGCTATACACTAGCAACCTTTTATTTAACATGAAGGATTCCTTTTAGTATATTTTTGTAGGCCATGTCTCATGGTGATAAATTCCCTCAGCAATTACTTTAAATGTAAATGAATTAAATGCTCCAATCAAAAGATAGGGTGGCTGAATGGATAAGAAAACAAGATCCTTACATATGCTGCTTACAAGAGACACACTTCAGATTGAAAGACACACAGAAATGGAGAGTACAGCTATGGAAAATGATATTTCATCCATATGGAAACAAAGGCTAGGGTAACAATACTTATCCTAGACAAAATAGACTTTATAACAAAGACTGTAATAAGACAAAGAAAGACCCAATAATGTCACTTCTGGATATTTATCTGAATAAACCCAAAACACTACTTCGAAGGGACATGTGAATCCATATGTTCATTACAGTATTATATAATAACCAAGATATGGAGGTGACCTAGGTGTCCATTAATGGATGAATGGATAAAAAAGAGGTGGTACATATATGTGTTAGAATATTACTTAGCCATATAAAAGAACGAAATCTTGCCATCTGCAATAACATGGATGGACCTAGAGGGTATTGTTATGAGTGGAGTAAGCCAGACAGAGAAAGAGAAATGCGATATTATTTCACTTAGGAGTGGAATCTCAAGAAGAAAATAAATAAACAAACAAAACAGAAGCAAACTCATAGAACATTTTGATGGTTGCCAGATAGGAGGAGTTGTGGGGTGGGAAAAAGGGGGAAGGGATTAAGAATTACAAATTGGTAGTTACAAAACAATCATGGGGATATAAAGTATAGCATAAGGAATATAGTCAATAATATTGTAATAACTATGTATGATGTCAGATGAGTGGTGATCACTTTGTAAGTTATATAAATAATCACTTTAGATTGCTTTGGGTATTATATGGACATTTTAACGATGTTAATTTTTCCTACTTATGAGCATGGTATATGCTTCCATTATTTGTATTTTCCTCAATTACTTTCTTTACTGTCTTATAATTTTCCAACTACAAGTCTTTTACCTCATTAATTAAATTTATTCCAAGGTATTTTTTTTTTGATGCAGTTGCAAATGGGATTGTTTTCTTAATTTCTCTTTCTAATAATTCTTTATTTGGTGTATAGAAATGCAACTCACTTGCGAATATTAATTTTGTGTTCTGCTACTTTACTGAATTCACTTATGAGTTCTAACTCTTGTTAGGTGAAATTTTTAGAGTTCTCTATATATAGTATCACGTCATCTGCAAAGAATGAATTTTACTACTTTCCAATTCAGATGCCTTTTTTAAAATTTTTTTTATTTTAATTTTTTTTATTGTCTAATTGCTGTGGTTAGGACTTCCAATACTTTGTTGAATAGAAGTGGTGAAAGTGGATATCCTTGTCTTGTTCCTGATCATAAGGGGAATGCTTTTAACTTTTCCCTCTTGAGTATGTTAGCTGTGAGTTTGTCATATATGGCCTTTACTATGTTGAAGTATGTTTTGTCTATTCCCACTTTGCTGAAAATTTGTTTTTATCACAAATGAATGCTGGATTTTGTCAAATGCTTTTACTACACTATTGATACGATCATATAATTTTGATTTTTCATTTTGTTTATGCGGTGATGTACAATGTTCATTGATTTGTTGATATTTAACCAAACTTGTATCCCAGTAATGATCTCACTTGATTATAGTGTATGATCTTTTTAATGTTTTGCTAAATTTGGTTTGCTAATATTTTGGTGGGGATTTTTGCATCTATGTTCCTCGGGGATTTTAGTCTATAATTTTATTTTTTGTATTGCCTTTGGAAGCAAGATAATGATGGCCTCTTAAAATGAGGTTGGGTGCCTTCTATCCTCTTGTATTTTTTGGAAGATTTTGAGAAAAATAGGTGTTAATTCTTCTTTGAATGTATGGTAGAATGAAGCTGTGAAGCCATCTTGTCCAGAACTTTTGTTTGTGGAGAGTTTTTTGAATAATGATTCAGTTTTGTTAGTAGTAACTGGTCTGTTCAGATTTTTCTCTTTCTTCTTGATTCATTCTTGGAACATTGTATGTTTATAGAAATTTATCAATTTCTTCCATATTGTCAAATCTGTTGGCATGCAATTGTAATATTTTCTTCTAATTTTTTGTATTTCCATTCTTTCAGTTGTCACTTCTCCTCTTTCATTTCTGATTTTATGTATTTGAGTCCTCTATTTTATATATGATGAGTCTGGTTAAAGGTTTCTCAATTTTGTTTATCTTTTCAAGGAATCAGCTCTTGGTTTTACTGATCTTTTGTAATTTTTAGACTCCATTGTGATTATTTCCATTTTGATCTTTATTATTTCCCTACTTCTACTTACTTTGGGCTCTCTTTGCTGTTCTTTTTCTAGTTCTTTTAGGTGTAACTTAGATTGCTTATTTGAGAAATATTTTTGTTTTCTTTCTTGAAGTAGCCCTGTATTGTTATGAATTTCCCTCTTAGAACTGCTTTCACTGTGTCCCATAGAGTTTGGATTGTTGTGTTTTTGTTTGTATTTTTCTCTTTTAATTTTTTTCTTGATTTCATTGATAGCTCTTTATTGTTTAGTAGCATGTTATATAGCCTTTATCTGTTAGTGTGTTTTTCAGTTTTTTTTTCTTGTAATTGATCTCTAGTTTTATAACTTTGTGTTTGGAGAAGATACTTGTTATGATTTCAGTCTTCTTAAATTTATTGAGAATTGCTTTGTGGCCTAATATGTGGTCTATCTCGGAAAATGTTCCATGTGTCCTTGAAAATAACATATATTCTGTTGCTTTGAGTGAAATGCTCTAAAAATATTAATTACATTTATGTGATCTAATGTGTCATTTAAGGTTGCTCTTCTCTTGTTGATTTTTCTAGAAGATCTATCTCTTGATGTCAATGGGGTGTTAAAGTTCCCTACTATGACTATGTTGCTGTCAATCTCTTCCTTTATGTCAGTTAATATTTGCTTTTTGTATTTAGATGTTCCTATATTAGGTGCATAAATGTTTACAAGAGTTATATCCTGTTGTTGGACTGATCCCTTTATCATGTTGTAATGTACCTTTCTGTCTCTTACTGTAGCCTTTGTTTTAAAGTCTATTTTGTCTAAGTATTAATATCCTAGCTTATTTTTGTTTTGTTTCCATTTGTATGAAATATCTTTTTCATCCCTTTACTTTCAGTCTGTGTGTGTCTTTCAATCTGAAGTGGGTCTGTTGTAGACAACATATGTTTAAATCTTGTTTTCTTATCCATTCAGCTATCCTATGTCTTTTGATTGAATTATTTAATTCATTGACATTAAAGTAATTATCGATAGGTATGTGGTTATTGCCTTTTTATTATTCATATATATTTCCTCCTTCTTAAAGAAGTTTCTTTAACATTTCTTGTAATACTTGTTTGATGATGAATTCTTTAGCTTTTTCTTGTCTGGGAAGCTCTTTATCTCTCTCTCAATTTTAAATGCCAACTTTGTTGGGTAGAGTAGTCCTGATTGTGGTTCCTTACTTTTCATCGCTTTAAATATTTCATGCCATCCTTCTGGCCTGCAAAGGTTTTATTGAGAAATCAGTTAACAGTCTTATGGGGGTTCCCTTTAAATAACTAACTGACTTTGTCTTGTTGCTTTTTAGATTCTTTTTATCTCTAATCTTTGACATTTTAAATACGTGTCTTGATTTGGGTCTCTTTGTCTTTATCTGTTTGGGAATCTCTGCGATTCCTGAACTTGTATGTCTATTTTCTTCACCAGGTCATGAAAGTTTTTGGTCATTATTTCTTCAAATAGGTTCTTAATCATTTGTTCTCTCTTTTTTCTTTCTAGTACCCCTATGAGGTGAATATTGTTATGCCGATGTCCTAGATGCCCTTAAACTATCCTCATTTTTTTAATTCTTTTTTCCTTTTTGCTGTTTCAATTGGTTGTTTTCTGCTATCTCATTACCTAAATCACTGATTTGATCCTTTGCTTCATTTAATCTGCTCTGGATTCCTTCTAGTATATTCTTCATTTCTGACTTTTTAAAATTGGTTTCTAGTTCTTTTTTATGCTTGCTATCTCTTTGTTGAAATTCTCACTAAATTCCTTGAACATCCTTATAACCATTGTTTTGAACTCTGTATCTAAAGCATTGCTTGCCTCCATTTAGTTTTGTTTTGTTTTCTTGGAGTTTTCTCTTATTTTTTCATTTAAGACATTTTTGTTTGTTTGTTTCCTCGTTTTGGTTGCCTCTCTGTATTTGTTTCTATGTATTAGGTAGATATGCTATATCTCCTAGTCTTGGCCAGGTGGCTTTATATAAAAGCTGTCCTTTGGGGCACAGTAGTGTAGCCACCCTGGTCACCTGAGCTGGATCCCCCAGGAGTGTCGTTTGTGTGGGTTGTGTGTGACCTCCTGTTGTATTTGAGCTTTGATTGCTGTAGGTACATCAGCAGGTGGGATTGACCTTCAGGTTTACTAGCTTTGAGGAGTGCTCACGACCATAGCATACGAGCTGCTATGCAAGGATTAACCCCATGAAGTAGGCTTCACTTTAGCATGTTCAGGTGCCTTCTGAGACCACCCTTTGGAAGTGCAGCTTGTGGGGCTAATCTGGTGGTTTTCTATTATAGTTTAAAGCTGGCCACCAGATGTGCTGGTTCTGGGGCCTCTTGGAAGGGCTTCTTATGCAGGCTAAGTTCACCTGCTGCCTGTGATTGGCCTGGGGTGATCTGGTAGGAGCTACAAAGAGACCCATGGTTGGTAACTGCCTGTGCTGGACTTGGAGGTACTTGGGAGAGGATACACACCAAATTGAGGTTGGTTGTCACCAGTACTGGGCTTGGGGCAGTTCAGCAAAAGGCCTAGGGAACCCTAGGTCTGCCAATGCCTGTCAGCTGTCTCTAAGGCTCAAAAACTTCCAAGAGTTGTCCAAGAAAAAGTAAAGCTCAGGGCAACAACAGCTACCTGCCAGCCATGATAAAACCTCTGGTGGTGTATAAGTTGGATTGGGCGGATACACAGGGAGTCACCAGGGTGTAGTATGTGTGGCTCACCAGGCCAATGCAAGTTCATATTTGGCCATTTGGGGGAGGGCTCAACACAGAGACAGGAAAGAGGGCATTGTGCTTGCCAACTACAGGGGAGTAGGGCTCAACACAGGGACAAGAAAGAGGGCATTGTGCTTGCCAACTACAGGGGAGTAGGGCTCAACACAGGCAAAATGGAGGCTCTCAGTCCAGCCCTCACCCTTTAGCCACACTATTCAGTCTCTTCCTGTATGTTTCTGGCATCCTCCAAGTCACAATCCCTCCACTAGAGCTTAGGGTGAGTGCCTGGAAGTGAGAGAGTCTGTGTGTGGGCCATGTCTGGGTTTCCAGCATCCTTCTGTCTCACCCAGATGGATGGAATCTGACTGATTTTCACAGCCAGATGTTTTGGGAGCTGCTCTTCCTGGCACTGGTGAGGGGCAAAGACCCCTCAGTTGAGACCTTCCTCCTGATTCTTGACTATCACAAGAAGGTAGGAAGCCAACCTGTTTTGCATCTCTGCCTCTACTCTCAGGTCAAAATGGCTTCTTCTTTATATCTTTAGTTATAGGACCTCTGTTCATCTAATCTTTGGATGGTTCTCCAGGGTGATTGGTCTATATTTTAGTTGTAATTTTAGGGTGGTCATGGGAGGAGGCAAGCACAGTGTTTACCTGCTCCACCATCTTGACCAACACTCCGAATAGTCTATGGAGGGTCATTTTAAATATTTCTTTTCTTATAAGTATCTTGTATTTCATTTTTATGTTTAAGTTATGTTCAACATTAGGTTTCACTGTTCTCACATGTTAGATAAGAAGGTTTCACTGTTCTCACATGTTAGATAAATTCCTTGTATTTTATTTTTTCATAAAGCTTTTTTCATTATACTAATTATCACATATTTATCTTTGCCTTTTTTGTCTATTTCATGGTTATACCTTCTATCTCACAATAAGCATGAAAGATGTTTTTATTGTTTTTTTTACTCTCAGGTAATCAGAGTCTCATCTAGTGCTGAAAACATAATAGCATAATATTTATTATTAAATGAATAACTTTTAATTAGATACCAAATACAAATGATTTCAGTTAACTTAATTTGGCTTATTTCCTTTTAGGTGTGCAAGAATAAGGAATGTATAGAGAATACTGAGATTGTTTATAACTGTCCTTCATCAAAATGCAACAATCAGGGTGTAAGTACCAGTACTATGAGAAAAGAATGCAAATCATTAAAAGTGATTCTAGGAAAGAAAACACAGCTACGGACACACACACTCACACACACATTTATAAACCTCATAAGAAAATCAACCTTATCTGACTTAAGTATTATTTTAAAATTATACTTGAACACAAATAATTTGAGCTACTTATATTTCTCTTTTTTTCAGGTGTGTAATAATAAAGATAACTGTCACTGTAAACCCAGATATTTACCTCCAAACTGCAATACTGAAGATGAATCTTTTCCTGGTGGGAGCATTGACAGTGGCAATTTTCCACCTGCAGGAGCACGAAATCCTGGTAAGTATTAATAACAAATTGAAAACATCATTAGAATAACATTTTAATTTATTAAATTAAAATTAATAATATCTAATCTGCCAGTTTATATTTAGATTATGTTTGAACATTAAATAATAAATCATATAAGCTATTTAACTTATGTTTTAGTTACAGAAAGTAATGTAATATATATTATAGGTGAGATATGTCAGTTAAGGCCCAGGCTGGAAAACAGAAACCACTTTAGTCCTTCATACAGAAGGAATTTTACATAAGGCATTAGGTAAGATGAAATGGCAGAGATGAAAACTAGTCAGAGAATGATGAGGTAAACCAGAAATTAGCAA
>NW_006439192.1:3364347-3388576 GCF_000325575.1 Pteropus alecto
GGTTGAAGGGACAATAAAAGGAGGTGGTACCTCTAGAACCAGATCTGAGTCACCTAATATGGCATAACTATGGTCAAGGCTTTATATTAGAATCTAGACCACAAGGAGAGGCACTGTTCAGCATGCTGTAGAGCATTCACAGCCACTACTGGAGAGGAAGAAATACCATGATTATTTTACTCTTCTGACCCTCAAATTTTACCCATTGACTCCTATTGGCCAAATCTAACTAGAAGACAAAAGATCAAGGAGCTTGGGGAATGTAGCGCGTTTTTACCAGATTTTGAGCCAGAGTTCTTAATATTTCCACATTCATTCCATTGTTTAAAATATTATATTTAAGGTTATATGGCAACAGATTAATAAATGGTAACATTACAAAATATTTAATACATTATAAAGCTATTTCCATTTTAGTAGTAACAATTAGCTTTCAGTAGCTTATGTTCAAATTGACTGCAATTAACTGCTTCTGTTAATGCACACACGTACCATTTCCCCAATGAGCAGAGAAGACTACTCCTTTCCTGGAATCCAGATTGACCTTAGTGATATGATAAGTCAGAAAAATGTACAGAAGTGGAATTCTGAGACTTCCATGGCCTTCCTGCAGATTCTGACTAGGTCTTTTAGAATATTAATTCTTTGAATTCTCATTGTTGGAACACTTATTCTGTTGAAACACTTATTCTGTTGAAAATTATCCTTTCTGTATAAAATGTGACTACACTGAGACACAAAAATACAACCGCAAAAATACAAGACACAAAAATACAACCACAAAATTATCCTTTCTGTATAAAATGTGACTACACTGAGACACAAAAATACAACCACAATACAATAAAATGTGACTACACTGAGACACAAAAATACAACCACATAACGAAGACCTCCCCAAATTCATGACCCACAAAATAAACAAAACTAAATATGATTGTTTTAAGTTACTAAATTTGGGGGCAGTTTCTTGCACAGCTCTCTCTTTCTCTTATATACAATTTGATACCAGAAGATGTATTTATATAATAAGAATCTAAAACATGTGGCATTAGCTTTAGAATTAGATGGTGCATAAAAGGTAGAAAGACCTCTAGGAAACAGTTGAAAACTATTAGTATATAATAAAATTGTCTTAGAAGACTGTTGGCGAGCAATCTGAAAGCATGTTATTAGAAGTTGGAAAAATGAGATTTGTGAAGTGGTGAATTGTTTGGCATAACTGCTGCCTGTGGTAATGTGGAAGGTAGAATTCATGGTTCTGTTTGGCAAGATTTTTCAGGTAGATTGTAAAGATTTCCAGGTAGGTGACTTAAGTTACCTATGATAAAATATAAGACAGTAATAATTAATAAAGAAATAGTTCAATTTTCCAGTAAAATGTAAAAGAGCTAGGATGTTTGGTTGTTTGTTTGTTTAAAAAGAAACTAATTCTCATTCCTGGTCTGTTCCAGCAAAATATTCTTAAAGTAAAAAATATCAGACAGCCAAATTTGAGATATTAAGCAATAAATTTGATCTCAGATAAAAATTAAGTCAAACATATAACCTCTATGAAAACCTCAGAAAACATAAAGTGATGCCTCTTAGGTATCTTCATCTAAATGAAAGCCCTCCTAAATATTAGAATGCCTCATAAAAACTCCCAAACAATAAGCTTACTAGGAATCTTAAATAGGTTATTCTATGGCAGCCCCAGAGCCCAATATAGAAAAAGGCTTATCTCAAAGAGGCTTGTGGGTGTGGCTTTTACTTAATGGGATATATATTTATTATTATTGTTTTGAATTTTTATAGGAGTTATTTTTAATCAGAGTTATTTGAGTCAAACTGATGACAAATGCTGGGGAGCAATATCTCAAATGCTCCCTGGCGTGTATTTTTATCTAATACACAAGAAATTCACACATTTTTAAAGAAATTATATGAACTCACACTGAAAGTAATCTCAGTAATATATATGCTCTTTGAGTCCTACTCTATTATGGGAAAAAAAGCTACTCAGATATAAAAAGGGCTATTCCCAACGGAAAAGGCATTATAAATTAAAGAAACCAGGAACCAAAACCTCTTTGATCTGTGGGTTTATGTTCTTTTAAAAACAACCACAAACAAAAATAAATACAGGTTTAGATGGTAAAAATACAGGTTAATTCCACCAATTTTTTTCATGGAGGAAATGCCATTTCGAAAAACAGTGGTGGGAGCAACTTTTATCAGATCATTGTATGAGGCAAACATAACCCAGATGCCTAATCCAGACAAAGAAATTAACAAAGAAAAAAATTACAGAATAATTGTTTTTATGAACATAGATGTAAACATTTTCAACAAAACATTAGCTTATGTTATATAGCTATCTATATTAAAAAGATAATAATCCAGACAATATGGGGTTTATCTTGGAAATGCAAGACTCTTTTATCATTTGAATGTTGATCAGAGCAATTAACCAAATCGACAAAATTTTTAAGGTATACAATATTTAATATGATGCAGAAAATTATTTGACAAAATTCACCATTTTTCATGAATTTTTAAAAAAGAAACTAACTACTAACTTCATCAATCTAATAAAAAGCATTAGCAAAAAACAGTTAATATATTTTGTGATGAAATATGTTATTTTTCTCAAAATATTGAGAGCAAGCGAATAAAGTCTCATCTAGTCAACATTTTTACCATAGGTCCTAGGCAGTGAAGTAACAAAAGAATGACAAATCAGGAGCATAAAGATTGAAAAGGATGAAATGAAAAAAACAACGATATGGTTAATGGTAAAAAGTCCTAAAGAATCTACAAAAACACTTTTGGAAGTAATATTTTTTGAAATTTCAAAGGAAAACATTCAAAAGTCAATAGTATTATTATTTAATAGCAGCAGTAAATAAAAATCAACTTAAAATCAGTACCATTTATAATACCATCACAATATAAAATATTAGGAATAAATTTAACAAAATATGTGCAAGATCTTTACATTGAAACTAAAAAAAAATGAAGTAAACATTAAACATACAAATAAATGAATATGCCATATTCACCTATTAGAAGGTTTATTATTTTAGCAATTTAATTTGCTAAAATAATAAACCTTCTTACCAAATTAATTCTATAGATTAAAAGACTGAATTGTAAAAACATGCAACTTTTAGATATTAACAATTTGATTTTAAAATATACAAAAAGAATAACAAAGAAGAACAAGTTAGCCTATTTGCCTTATATTGAATTTCTTCTAGTATAGATTTAGTATACAGTTAGATTAATCAAGACATCATGGCATTTGTATAGATATATAAATAGATCAAAGGAATGATCTAGAAATTTACCCATTCATATAAGAGTAATCAATTTTTCAAGAAAAGTAAAGTCAGTTCGAAACATTATACTGTAACAACTGGATATCCACACAACCCCAAAGAATCTCAAAAATTTCAACTTACTTTACCCCAAAGACTTGAAAACTTATATCTAAAAAGATATTTGCACACTGATGTTCATAGCAGCATTATTTACAATGGCCAGGACATAGAAGCAACCAAAGTGTTCTATGATAGATGATTGGCTAAGGAAGCTGTGGTACATATATACAGTAGAATATTACTCAGCCATAAGAAGAGTTGCAATACTGTCATTTGTGACAACATGGGTGGACCTCGAGATAATCATGCTAAGCGAAATAAGCCAGACAGAAAAAGTTGAAAATCACATGATATCACTTACATGTAGGATATAAACCTAAAAGCAACAAATGAGTAGGACAAACAAACAGAGACTCATTGACACGGACTATAGACTAGTGGTTACCAGAGGACTATAGACTAGTGGTTACTAGTGGAGTAGGAGAGGAGGGAGGAGGTAGAAGAGGTAAAGGAGGTCAAATATAGGGTTTAGGGGAAGGGTGAAGTGGATCAAGGGGATCAAATTTATGGTAGCTGAAGGAAACTGAATTTTGGGTAGTAAACATAATAGATTATACAGATGTCAAATGATAATGTACACCTGAAAATTATATAATTGTATTAACCAATGTTACCCCAATAAACTTAATTAAAAAAAATAAAGTAGAAAGAAATATTGCCAGAAAAGATTTATATCTAAAAAAAAAAAATTCAGCTTACTCAATTCATATGGGATAGATCATAAATCTAAATATAGAAACTAGAATTATAAATCTTATTGAAAGAAACAGGAAAATTTTACATGACCTTGGGATAAGCAATCCTTTCTTAGATAAATCATGAAAATATATATCAGTATAACAAAAGAAAAGTTAATTTGGACATTATTAAAATTTTATTATATGTACAGTATTTCTTACTAAAAATTGAGTTTGAGAAAAACTCAACTCTTCCAGGGATTACACCTTAATTCTTTCATCTATATTATCGGACAGTTCTGAAAAGAGACTACATGGAAAAGAAGGTTTGCAATAAAAAGCAAGGGATGGGATCATTATTATAAGAGTTAGAAGCATCTCTTTGGGCACTTACACCGTCAACTTATTTACTTCTTTAAAGAATGTTAAATGTAAATTATTAAATAGTTTAAATATTTTTTGAATAGTTATATTAAAATACAGAAATGTCTGTGCATATTCCTGATAATTGCTTTCGAATCACCAATGTTTTCTTTCCTAGAAAAGATCTATATTGAGAATGTTTATCATTCCAAACCTACAAGATGGCCAGTTTTCCTACTCATTCCATTTTTCATTATTCTCTGTGTAATGATTGCAACCCTGGTAAAAGTTTATTTCCAAAGAAAAAAATGGAAAACTGAGGAGTATACAAGCGATGAGTATATTGATTTCATATTTAAGATTCATTACTTTTATAATTTGTTGGCATTTATAGTAATGTGTTAATAAATAATACCATGATGTTACTAATAATAAATCAGATTTAATTTTATCTTTATAGGGAAATTTAATACTTAATCTGTCAATAATTAATATAATAAAGAATGAACTGAATTTTTTAAAAGGTCAGCAATTTTAACCTCATAACAACTTGGACTTGTTAGGGGTAAAATTAAGTGGGAATGATTTCTAGAAAATGTTTATCTACCTCCTTTTATTATTTGATCTTAATTATTAAATATGTACTAAACATTACTTTATTTTTAAAATTTATATATTAAAAGAATTTTTTCATAAACTACTTTAGTAAAAGTTAGCAAAAAAATCCAGGAGAGTAGTTAGCCTTTTATGTGGTTAATAAATTGAGAGACAAGCAGCTATAGGTGGAAAAAATTAAAAATGAATATATAATATTAAGAATGAAAAATCTAGATTATAGCCATGGCTAATCTATAGAAAAAAAAATAAAACAAATAATTTTTTAAATTAAAAAACCTTAGAAGAAATATCTGAAAATATGTTTCAAGAATAAAAATAAATGTTAAAACTAATTTTCTTTTCTTCAAGGAAATTGATATAAAATAATTTATATCTTTGAGTTTTATATCTGGGTCTTTTTTTTTCCTAAAGTGAATTAAATTTTGTATAATATTTAAAGATGATGAGATAATATAAATTAAAAGGGAACACATTTCATAGAATATTTTGAAATTCTGTGTATGTAAATTTGGTGAAATAATATGCAGCATGTATAATAGTTAACATTCGGTTAATATTTAAATATATTAAAGAAATTTTCTTATATTGACTGACTTCGTTGTGGAAAAACTAACATCAAATATCTTTAGAGGGCAAAGTAGCTGGTAAAATTAACAGAAATAAATAGGGCAGGAGATAAATGGTAACGTTTAAAGTTATTTAGCTAATAATGTTATGAATATGAAAGTGATCTGAGTTTATTTTCAGGTAAACTTACATTACTGTGTATTTTTCTCATGTTACTCTAGATTACCAGCTGAGAGATGTTCTCGGTGGTAAGATGTTATCAGATAGTGGTTGCTCCCAGATCTCAGATAGGGATTCAAAACTGTTTCAATACTGACAGATGGTACAGAGTTTTGTAGAACAATATTTGAAGAAAATATAATTTTAAGGGACTGTATGTATTTTTAAATATATAGGCAACTTGAAAGTGAGAGTGAAACCAAAGAGTAGCCCGGAAAACAGAGAATCCATAATATCACAGTGAGTATCAAATATTATAAGGATGAGAGGGAGAGACAGAGATAATCTCATGTATTAGATAAATATGAATTATTAAATAGTATAGTCATACAGATGCATATGATATTAAATTGGAGAATATTTTTCAATACTGTAAATTATGTCTTAGACATAGTAAATAGAAATGACATTTTATCATTTAAAAATTCTTGCAGTGTTACCTTTTACATTCTTCTAATCATGTTTAATTCTTTAGCATTTGTGTATTCAAAATGTTGGTTAAAATAAACTACATTATAGAACTCCACTTTATAATAAGTTACCCTAATGCTATTTTTTGAATTAACCATCATTTTCAGTTTAATTGGGCACACAGGTGACTTTTCCTCCTTTATTTATTTTTCCAGAGCAATTAACTTCGGTGGACAGGAAAAATGGAAAAGAAAAAGAAAAAGTACATGCATTGCCTGATTGCCTGGGATTCAATACCTGAATATTTTGGTTTTGATCTGACAAGAAAAAGTAGAAATTTTCATAAATAATTTGTGTTATATTATTTATATATTATATAACATTTATAATATATATTCCATGGAAAACTTATTTGTAAGAAATGCTTGTATATGAGTTTTTATATTGCATATTTTAAAGTTATTTCATACTAATTCTATTAGTCAGTAGGAACTAACTGTAAATCGGCAAGCATGATATAAGGAAGTTTGTAATATAATAAATGCAAAGCCATGATTAAAATAGGCCATTGTTATATTTTAAATTTAAATGGTATGTAATTATGTTATACATCTGATGGTGCATAACCAAGCAAAAGAAAACTAGATAGACTTTAACATTAAAAGTATTAGTAGAGATAAAAAAGAATATATCATAATGCAAAGCATTGATCTAAGAGAAGCTACCAAACATTCAAAGATGATTTAATACTTATTTTTAAACTCTTCCAAAAAACTGAAGGAGAGACAATACTTTCTAACACATTTTATGAGGCCAAAATTACCCTGATACCAAAACCTGGTAAGAATCACACACATACACACGCACACACTGCAGAGCAATATCTCTAATTATACAGGTGTAAATATCCTAAACAAAATACATCATGATCAAGTGAGCTTTATCCCAGGGGTGCAAGCATGATTCGACATACACAAATTGATCAATGTGATGTAGCACATAAACAAAATAAAGAATAAAAATTATGTGATCTTATCAACAGATGCAGAAAAAGTATTTGACAAGATATAGTATCTATTTATGATTAAAACACTTGAGAAAATGGGTATAGAAGGAAAGTACCTCATCATAATAAAGGCCATATACAACAGACCCTCAGCTAATATCATAGTTAATGGTGAAAAACTGTAAGCTTTTTTCCTATGATCAGAAACAAGACAAGGATGCCTGCTCTCACCAATTTATTCAATATAGTACTAGCTAGAGCAAGAGAAAGAAATTAAAGGCATCCAAATTGAAAAAGGGGAAATCAAATTGTCACTTTTTGTAGATGACATGATACTCTATATAGAAAACCCTAAAGACTCCGACAAAAACCATTAGAAACAATAAACAAACACAGTAAAGTTGCAGAATACAAAGTCAATGTACAAAAATCCATAGCATTCCTATACACTAACAGTAAAATTTCAGAAAAAGAAATTTAAAAAATTCTTGTTCCAATTGCAACAAAAAAAATAAAATACCTGGGAATAAACTTTAAAAAGCATGTAAAGGACATATATCCTAAAACTACAAGGCATTATTAAAAGAAATTGAAGAATACACAAAGAAACGGAAAGGTATTTCATGTGCCTGGATGGAAGAATCAACATAGTTAAAATAGCCATATTATCCAGAGCAATATATAAATTTAATGCAATTGCCATAAAAATCTCAATGTCATTTTTTAAAGTAATAGAACAAAAAAAAAAATCAGGTTTGTATGCAATCACAAAAGACTCTAAATAACCGAAGTAATCCTGAGATAAAAGAACAAGACCAAAGATATCACTCTTCCAGACTTCAAATTATACTACAAAGCTACAATAATCAAAACAGCATGGTATTAACAGAGAAACAGACAGACCAATGGAACAGAATTGTGAGCCCAAATATAAACCCTTATATATATATGGGCAAATAATTTTCAAAAAAGGAGCTAAAAACATGCAATGGAGAAAAGAAAGCCTTTTCAATAAATGGTCCTGGAATCTATAGCCATGCCACCCTGAACACGCCGATCTCATCTGATCTTGGAAGCTGCGCAGGGTCAGACCTGGTTAGTACTTGGATAGGAGAACATCTAGGAATACCAGGTGCTGTAGGCGTTAATAAATAAAATAAATAATATAATATAATATAATATAATATAATTTAAAAATAAACCTCGAAAATTGGAAAACCACATGCAAAAGAATGAAACTAGACTTAGATTGCTGTCACCATACACCAAAATTAACTCAAAATGAATCAGAGACTTAAATAAGAAACAAAACAATAAATTCCCTCGAAGAAAACATAGGTACTACTCTCATGGACGTTGGACTTAGAGAGGATTTTATGACTTTGACCTCAAAAGCAAGGGAAGTAAAAGCAAAAATAAATGAATGGAACTCTATCAAACTAAAAAGCTTAGCACACCAAAAGAAACCATTAACAAGACAAAGAGGCAACCAAATGAAATGGGAAAAGATATTTTAAAACAACGCCACCAAGAAGGAGCTAATAGCCTAAATATACAAAGAACTCATACAACTCAACGACAGCAAAAAACAAACAATCCAATTAAAAAATGTGCAGAGGGCCTGAACAGACACTTTTCCCAAGAAGACATACAAATGTCCAACAAATATACGAAAAGATGCTAAACTTCACTAGCTATTAGGGAAATGCAAATCAAAACCACAATGAGATACCGCCTCACACCTATTAGAATGATTATCATTATATAACAAGTGTTGGAGAGGTTGTGGGATAAAGGAACGCTCCTACACTGCTGGTGGGAATATAAGTCGATAGAGCCAATATGGAAAACAGTATGAAAATTCCTCAAAACATTAAGAATAGAATAACTATAGAACCCAGCACCCCCTCTTCTGGTTATCTAACCAAAAATTTGAAAACATTTATCCATGAAGGTATATGCATTCCAATGTTCATTGCAGCATTATTCACGGTGGCCAAGACATAGAAACAACTGGTGTCCTTTGATAGATGATTGGATAAAAATGTGGTACATATATACAATGGAATATTACTCAGCCATAAGAAAAGATGAAATACTGCTATTTAGACAACACGGATGGATCTTGAAATTATCATGCTAAGCAAAGTAAGTCAGACAGAAAAAGAATCACATGTGGGATATAAAACTGAAAGCAAAAAATGAACAAGACAAATAAAAACTCATAGACACAGACAACGGATTACTAGTTACCAAAAGAAGGGGGAGGGAGGAAGAGATAGATAAGGCTAAAGAGGGTCAAATACATGGTGACAGGAGGTGATTTGACTTTGGGTGGTGAACACTCAATGCAATATGCCAATGATGTATCATTAAATTGTACACTTGAAACCTAAAAAATTTTTTTAACCAATGACCCCAATAAATTTAACAAAAAAGAAAGAAAATACCAAATATTTAAATATATAATCACTGAGTGGGATATGGGAAGCCAAGTGGCTATAGGTACATGTTAACCGAGTAATTAGTAAAAATCTAGCTCTTTTACTTTTCTTAATTTTGCTTAAAATTGCAATGTTTCCTAACCTTAAGACTAATACTGTTTCTTTTATACAGATCTATATCAGAAGACAGCATTAGTAACATCGACAAGGTGAAATGGATTCAAACTATTGACAAAATGATATAATTCATAAAATGTTTTTTTTATTTTAACAGCATCTCAGTATGAAACCTATTATTTCCATGTTTCATCGTCATCCCTCCAATTGGTCAATATCATATAGTAAAACAAAGTCTAATTCAAATTTGTTTTATACACTTCAGAAATATTTAATGTCAACCAATATTAGTCAAGGATTTATTTACCAACATTTTTTAGAAAAGAAATGACTTGAAGAGATTTAAATATATTCTTAAATAGCTATGCACTATCATGCCTCCTGCTACCACATTTAAAGTTCTAATTGGTAGATTTATATGGATTGTTTTTTGGCATTATGTTTCTTCCTCACTAAGATGCCATAGTTAATGTTATCCTCATTTTATAAATGAGGAGACAGACATAAATATTTAAACAATTCCCACATGTATATAGAATTTTAATGTTAAAGTTGGAGTTTAATTTAAGACAACCATTTTCCAAGGCTTAAACTCTTAATAATGCCACAATTTTGACACATATAGCCTGATATATGACTAGAGATGTGAAATGGAATTTACATTTTTTGAAGACATATTAGAAGCCAAGGAAAATGCTAAGTGCACTCTCTTTCCAAGGCAGAAAGACAATTATTTACTCTAAGATGGGATAAAAAAGGCACATGTATACATTGTTCAAATTTCTGACTCAAATGTGTAAAAAAATTTTGATGCTTGACATATTAGACCTATCACTTGAAGTAAATGAAAAAATTCAAAAATTCAACCAGAGTGAGGTCAGAGTTCTTCAAATTACTTATCTGACATTCCTCCATATTTAACTTTGAGAGTTAATAGACTGTTTTCTTATCTGCCACCAGAGGAAACATAATTCCTACCCTCAATGGAAATTAATCTTCTTTCTGCCTAGACCAATCTCTACCTCTTCTCTGATTACTCCATTAAAACCCACATCTTAGGTGAAGATTGTGATACTTGGTTCACTGTCTTCCTCTAATGGCCTCAGTCATAGGCTTATCATCATGCTGGGTCTCTTTATCTGAACTTTTATACCCAACTTCAGTCACTTCCTCCTAAAACAATTTACTGGCATTGCTATTTCCCTGATTTTTCCAATTCTTAAGTCATAAATTAAATATGCTGCTTTCCTTTACATTTTCTTTCCTTTTTTCACAGCCTTCTCCTGCCACGAGTACTTTATGGTTATAATAAGATCTTCCCTCAAGAATTTAAAATAGTGTGTTAGGAAGTTAGTCCATAAGCAATAAACATATTTTATAAGTTGATTATATAGTATATTGGAAGTGATTGATCATATGGAAAAGATTAGTGCAGTAGCATCATTAGGAGAGTTGATCTTGAAGGAGAAATTTGATAGAATTTGAAATATGGTTGACTCAGTAGGCCCTATTGAGCAAGTGATATGTAAGAAAAGAATGAGAGGAAGTGCAAATATTCACTCAGTTTAGATATCCAAAATATGTAACCCGGACGCACAAGGTCAACTCACAGAAGTCATTTATTTAAACGCACAGGACACACAACACAGCAAGAGAGAGTGCAGGAAAGCAATGTTGATCGGAGAAACACCTCATTTAAAGTCCTGTGGTTCCTCATTTTAAATTTTAAACACCTCATCATATATCCCACTGCCATTATCTTGGTGAAAAGTGAAACTAAACGTCCGAGGAGGAGTTTTCCAGTCACAGCAAGGAGACAATGAAGAAAAATTAGGAACATTTGATGAATAACAGTGATGTCTGTTCACCTGGAACACTGTTAGCAGGAGGTCATGTGACTTACCTTTTAAAGGCTGTTTTGTTGAAAGTAGTCTGTAACAATGGCAGAATGAGAAGTGTAGAAACCAGTTAGTGCAGTGCTACTGCAACAATCCAGGAGAAAAGAGACAGTACCTCTGACCAGTGATAGTAAAGATGGTTTTAGACATAAAATTTAAAACTGAACCAACAGAATAAATTGAGTTTCTATGTAGACTGCAAGAAAAAATGCTTTAATGAAATTTATTGACACAAAGCAGGAAGATAGCAAAGCTAAAATGTAAACCCAGACTGTTTTCTAAATTTGTGCTCTTAATACATTTTAAAACTTATTTAAAATGTATGAACATTGAGAGATAAACTCTACATAGGTAATCTGAGCCAAGAGAAGTGTTTGGTGTGTCATGACATGGTGTTTAAATTTTCTCTTATATGAATAGGAACATAGCTAAAGTATTTTTTTAAGTAGTAAGGGAGGGATTTAGCATACAATGGTTTGCTTTTTAAATTCACTGGGATGAAGTAGGGGAAAATTCAGTCAAATTCAGTCAGGACTAGAGAGGAGTAAAACAGCTATGAGATTATGGAATTTACAGGAAGGGTGTGATGAGGGCAGGAAGGGATAAGAGGAAAAGATCAAAAAGTTTGTGAGATATAACAGGTAGACTAATTAAGTAATGATTGATGGATGTATTTGGATTGGACTAAAAAAGATTTACAAAGACTTAAACATTTCTGACACAATGGATAATGACACCTTTTACTTATGACATTGTATAGAAGGGTAAGAACCAACGGGAATGACATAGAGGGAAGTGAAGGATAAATTTGGTTTTGAACATGTGTATATGTGGGACACCTGTTGGATATGCACCCAGAACGTCTGGAATTAGCCTTCGTCTGTAAATAAAAATAGATTAATTAATAATTATTATTATTCATTTCTTCATTTATTTTTTATTGTCCTGTTTCTTTGTTTCCTTGTTGATTTTTTTACCATATAAACTATAGAGACTGTATAAATAAAACACATGTAAATATCAAATTATAATATTGCCTTTTAATGTGGCTATCACAAAGGATTCTGGAAAAAGAAATGGATTTACAGATTAGATTAGCATAGATTGTGACAGTATAACCAGTGTCTTATCATATTAATTAGCTACTATACCTGTAGGTACATAGTGTAATTAGACAGCTTTCATTAAGTTAAAATTTACATTTCTATTTCTTCATATTTCTTTTACAACATCAACTAAATAATAATGTCAAAAAGCCAACAAACTGGCCTGATCCAAGAATGGAAAAAAAAATCTGCTTTTCTCTCCTTTTGTTATGACTTAAAACTTTCAATTTCACAAACCCAAATAAATCCTGTGAGTGAAAGTATGTAGGCTTTCTCTATTGATTCTACTATCTGCTGTCATCCTTTAGTACAAAATAAGCAGTTTTGCCTTTTTTGAACCTGGGAAGCTGTTAAATCCCAAGGCAAAAACATTCCATTACCTGCTGCTGCTGTTCACGCTCAGATGCCCATAGCTCCAATCTCAGGAGAGGACACCTACAGTTCACACCTCTCCATTAGCTCATGACCTCCATATCCATTCCAGGTTTGGATATTAAGAGGAAGAGTTGCTAGGTAAGGCCAGCCCCAAGCCCCCAGGTAGTAGCTATAATATCTATTCCATATTCCTGGAACTGAGTTTCTGGTCATAGATAACAAGTTCTGGCTCTAGCGATACTTCCCTGGCCTTATGTGAATTGAGATCTAGACTGTATCTTTGTCCTTTGGGGGAATCCAGACTTGCTGCTCTTTCTTTACCTGAAGCTGAACTTTCCTAGGTAAGATTTTCTTGTTTCAGAGTCCCATCTCCCTGTCTCCCACTCACTGCGATCGGTACCCTTCTATATGCCTCAAAGCATTATACATGGATTACGGAACCATCAGCCTACCTGGAGTCTAATTAGGACCTACTGATCCTCATCGATAAACAAAGATGCTCCTGGGTCAGGAATGGGAATACTTCATGTGGTCTAGCCATACAATGGAATATTTTTCAGCTGTAAATGGAATGAAGCACTGATACTGCTCGAAATGAATGAAACTTGAAACCATTATGCTAAACGAATAAAAGCAGTCACAAAAAATATATATATATTTGTTTGTATGAAGTATCTAGAAAAGGTATACTTTTTAGAGAGAAAGATTAGTGGTTCTTTTGGGCCGTAATGATGGCTGAGATGTGAATAGCTGGAACTGGCCGTGATTATAGCTAAAGGATACAGAGTTTCTTTTTGAGATGACGAAATCCAAAGTGACTGTGGTAATTGTTGCACATATCTGTGAACATACTAAAAGTTCTACAATTTTTTCAACTGTAACACTTTAATTGGGCGACTAGTGTGGTAAAAAAAATACACATTGGGATGATTATGCATTAACTTTCCCTCATATTTTGTGCCATTATGATCACTGGCCTGTCTTATTTTAACAATAACTTCTGAAGAACAGTTTCCCAGGTGTACTACCACCTGCCAGTTCCAAGTTTTAGGCCTGACCAAGGGTTTATTTTTGCCACTGTTAACACAATTCATCCTTATAATAGGGTGTACTGGGATAAAAAAATGTTTTAGATGAGAGGTGGGATAGAAGTTGAGTTAGATTTTGGCTATGAGCTGTTTAAGATGTTCATCAGAAAATTCGAAGTTGCATAGTCTTTCTCCTACAGTAGTGTCCTTTCTCCTCTCTCTGCTTTGCTGCCTTTCCCATCTCTATAGCTTCCAGTACCTGTTAACAAAACAAACTTAGGTTGTATTTTAAAGTTTCCTTTTCTTTCCTCAACTGATTATACTATAATACTGTAAGAATAGGCACACAGTTAAAGAAAAGTGGTTTTTGATTGCCTTATCCAGGATCAAATTCAATAATTTTGATTTTTTCTTGTTTGCAGAGATAAGTCAGCAGTAAATGTCTCATGAAAATAGTTAACATTTCTATTTTCCTCTTTCTCTTCCACCACAGTAAATAATAAACATGCCAGAAAACTGACACGGACAAACGAATTACCAAGAACTCCATCAGAAAAGCAAATCATGCTTATTTGCCCCTCTGTAAGTACTAAAGAGTTTACTAAACAATATAAATTTACCCGCAATGAACCAGCTGTGCAGAAACGCATGCGCTCCTGTCTAGTGGTGTTTCCTTTGCCCTGCCCTGTGGCTGCTGCCCAGCCAAACAGGATCCCTAAGGGTGAACTAGCTAGAACAGAAAATAACTGCAGTTCCTACCCGGGGTCCCTGGCGCAGTGCGCTGTGCACCTGAGTACTTCTGCCCGCGAGCCTCAGAGCTGCCCAACGGCTTTCAGCGTTGGCGGTGCTTCCTGCGCTCTGGCCTAGCTATGTTCCTTCTGCTTGCACTGCTCGCTGAGCTTGCAAGGCTGCACGCCCGCATGGGTAAGACCATACCTGGACTTCCTTCTCTTTTTGCCTCTGAACAGGGCTGGGCTCTTCCTGGGTAACAATATCCTGTAGCTCTGGGACCTCTATGGCCCCTTTCCTGGATCTCCTGCCGGTGCCTTCCTCCGTGTCTCCCCACCTTCAAGACCAGGACGGGTGACGGATACTGGTATCCAAGGAGTCCACTTGGCATCAAGGGTCCAGAGTCTCAGGAGCTGAGACAGCTGGTCTTCCTGGCTCACCCACTCTGTGGCCATGAATTTACCAGTGTATGTACTGCCCTCAATTTATTCCTCGGAGTTCCAAGGGTAACAGTCCCGAAGTAGTTCTAAAGGAATAAGATAATCCGGTGAAACTGCAGTGTCTAATTTTTATTTGTTTGTATCTTAGACATTTTCAGTGTGCATTGAAAATGTCGTGAAAGCTTTGGACCAAAAAGGTGGACAAATAGAGAATAAGTTTATCGACAATTTTAGATCCCTCCATGGAGTCAGTTAAGAACTCATGCTTGACTGAGATGATTGTAGCTGTGTAAAAAAAAAAAAAAAAAAATTGTTTCCTCACTGCAGATTCCGAAGAAATATTCCTTCATGTCACAATTCCATGGAAGATAAGGTCAAATGAGAGTGAAAATACAAAGAAGCAGGTAAATTATTAAGTATATTTGTTTTATAATTTCAAATTTAAGACTTAATTTACCTTTGTATTAAGTCAGATCATAATGATTTGTATTTATCTACAAAGCAAAATGTTTTTATTGCGCTATTTTGTCACTTAGTGTACTTTAATCCTCCCTTTGTTACACCTCTTCTGTTAACACCTGTGCCCCTTCCTTCATCTCTCCATCTCTTCTGACATACTTGTTCACAATTTTCAAAAAATACTTAACACTTTTCAGGAAAAATAGTGGTAGAAAGAAAATAAATATGAAGTAAGTGTAACAGTGGTCCAGTGACAAGAGAAATTGATCTTGAGCAAGATTTATACCTAAAAATTCTGATCCAGAAGCATCAGACTTAGAAGTATGGCCAAAGAAAGAAAGAAAAAAGGAAAAATAAAAATGTCACATTTTCCCTATATGACGGAAAAGATTATAATAAATAAATACTAACTGGGAAAAGTTAAAAAAAATTCTTACCTGCCATATAAAAAAGGAATTAAATTGAAAGCATTTAGTCTTGACTATTTTCCTGATTAAAATACTTCAAATTGGCATAGTTATGTTTTGTATTACAAACCAGTAGTCACCATACAGGGAGTTAAGTTTCTATGTGGTTAAAGTGGTGCAGTCAATATATGGTGTGTATGGAGCCACCTTTATATCTTATTTCTGATACCAGAACTGTAAGAAGATAAACTGAAGCACATTAAATTTTAAAGAGTTTATTTGAACAAACAACAATTTGAATTGGTAGCGTCAAAAATATTGGTTAGTGGCACTCTGTGGATGGGGGCTAGGGCAGAAGTTTGAATAGGGAAGACATGGAAGCACAGCAATTTTTTAAAGTGCCTATAGCTTAAACAGTTGCTTTACTTGGGGGAATACAAGTTTTTTGGCTGTTTATGATTAGGTGTTCTTGAGTTTCATTTTCTGAGATTTTAGAAAATCTAGTTGGTTGTTTATGAATTGTTCTTGAGTTTCATTTACTCAGGCTCTAGAGCATTGATTCTGGTTAGGTTCTGTTTTTTTGGTGTGTTGTTTTTTTTTTTTTTAATGTAGGTAACTAAAGGCACTAGAGCCAACCCAGTCTAATGGCACTATCAAAAACTATTTATTTAACTGCTTAACAGTATACAGATACAAAATGTATAACATAAAGTCACCAATCAGCTGAAATAGATATTTTGTTTAGTTGATACTTCCCAAACTCCTCCACGGCAACTTAACCTTAAAATATATATCTCACTTATATTCTGTTGTCATCTGTGATTTCAATACTTGTTTCAGTATTAATTAATTAATACCTATTAATGCCTAATATGGTCTAACATAAATTTATTTATATAAAAATTGAGAAATATACATATGTAATATATCATTATTATGGTATATTAAATATTATTATGTATTATATATGCATATAGAATAGATAAAGGGTGAGAAATAAATAAGCAATCCCTAATATTGAAGAGCTGGTGTGGTAATACCAACTGGCCTTGGTGTTCTGCTGTTGAACATAAACATTTTCACAGAATATCAATGTCACACAAAGCCACTGTGAGACAATTATGGATCAAGATCAAAACAAGACCACCTCATAATCATATCTGATTACAAATAAGATATAAACATTTTCTAAGTAAAAAGAAAAAGAGCAAATATGTCCTTTTGGACTAACGTGAGTGGCTGTTTCTTTTTAACCAATTATAGCTGCAGGATTTTTCTAGTCTTCCCTTTTCCTAAATAAGATTTATTAAGATACACAATCATGGAATTAGCTCTGTTTCCTGACTGCATCCAAACCAGAGCAAAGGCCTACTTCCTAAAATCTCCCCTCAATCCTCTAACAGAAGCCAAAATCTTTTAAAGTCTTTCTAGCACACCTTTCTTGAGATGCCCCATGGTTCCCCATGGTTTGTGTCCTCTCTCACTGTAATAAATAATAAACAGAACTTGTTTAACTACAGGTATATTCACAATGGTCTTGGGCAGGAAAATGTTAAAAGGAGGTCAGCTCTTCTCAACGGAGGAGTTTCTTCCCAGTGTTATAGCAATAACATCACCTATAGCTTCCACAAATATATTTAGATAAATCTTAGAGGTTTGGACACCTGCATAAGTCCTGTAATTGCTTTAGTGGAATATATGGTTGTCACAATAAACTGGAAGTCCATGAAGAAAGAATCCTTTGTATTGTTTAATAATAGAAAAAGACATGGGGTAATAAGGAATTAAAGGAAGAGAACAAGACAGATAAAGGGAGATCTATTCTAAAAAATGAAAGGAGAACATTAATCATAATCTATCACAGGAAAAAATGGCTTTCGGAATTCCATAAAGACAATACCAAAAACCTTAACAGGTATTAAATACATCTTGTATTTAATAGTGAAATTATTTCATGTCCTGCATAGTTGCTATATGCTGTGACAGGCAATTTGAAATAAACGATTTGAAGTTTAAAGTGATCATGCAATGACAATGTACCAATAGAAGTAAATCAGAAAAAACACTTTTTTGTAAACAATATTTCAACAGAAGGTAGTACTTGTAATAGAATTGGAGTCATAATTTAAAGATTAGATTTCATGTCCTGGATGCTGTAGCTTTGATGCCCTTAATATTTTCAATCTTCTTTATTAAATAATATATATTATATATATTATATATTTACCATTTATATCATATATATCCATATCCTTCTTTAGAAGGTTAATGTGAGAATTAAATGAGATTAGTAACACAACTTCTCTAAAGAAAACTATTTTATTGTTATTTTCAATTACAATTTCACATATATTATTTTTATTATTATTGTTCAATAGTAAAACAAAATCATGATAGGTTTTATTACTGTTTGACAAAAATAGTTTATAAAGTGTTAATTTTTACTTATTCTTATTTCAAAAAATGTTCCTTCAACGTGAAAAATATTTTCAGACGAGCTCCATCCCAAACTAAGTAGCCTATTAGAGTCACAGGCTGAGTTAGGAAGCCTTAGCTAAACATTTTGAAAACACCGTAGAACAAGATGAAATTCCAAAGGCCAAAAAATTTCCATTTACTTATTTTTTACCAAAACCTAGAAGTCCTTCATTCAAGAGTATCGTGCCCTGGAATGTCTGCCTACACTGTGAACAAATGAGGCCCTAGAAAAGGGATACCCATGTATAGCCCATAATTTAATATACATCCATCTATAAAAAGCTGTTTATAAACAAATAACTAGATTCTTCCAGTTAAGGCAACTGCTCAAGCTATAGCCAATTAAATAGTTGCTTTGCTATTCTTCTGCATCTTCTCTATGAAAATTTTGACTATATATTTACCATAACTTGTGACTTTTGTGCTATTTTTTTTTTCTGGCATTAATTACCTTTTTTTTTTTTACTTTCACTTGAATAACTTCCTTTAGCATTTCTTGTAAGACAGGTCTAGTGGTAATGAATTCTCTCAGCTTTTGTTTGTTCAGGAAAGTCTTAATTCCTCCTTTATTTCTGAAGGACAGTTTTGCCAGTGTCAACATAAGAAATGTCCAAAAATATAGAAATAAACCTCCTTTATTTCTGAAGGACAGTTTTGCCAGTGTCAACAAAGAAATGTCCAAAAATATAGAAATATATTTGAACCAAAATGACAATATTGCCAGGAAAGAAGATCTCAAAAGATCCAGAGAATAACAATCTTGCCGTTTCTTTTATATGTTTGGAATTAAGGATGGAAGGTAAGAAAGATTACATGAAGGTGGGAGAAAACAAGGTACTATATAATTAACAAGATTATTTATGTACTTTCTTGAGGGTAGTTATTTCTTTAAAGGGTCTGGAAAAGAGAATTACTCTGGCATTTCCAAAGGTGTGTTAATCTAGATTCACAAGAACAATGGACAGAGCTTACTTAAAAACAAACTGGAGCCTGACTACCCACCATGACCTGCCCAGTCAGGGATTTTGATCAGATCAACCTGTGAGGTTACTTTCCGTTAGATTTATTACAGTGGCTCCTTGCCCCCCGCTTTTTTTTTTTTTTTTTTTTTTTTTTTGCATATGAGAGATAGAATTTAGGGTTGACAGTTTTTATTTTTTCAATATTATGAATATTTCATCCCATTCTGTTCTGGCCTGAAAATTTTCTGTTGAGAAATCTGCTGATAGCCTTATAGGATTTCCTTATATGTAACTTCCCTCTTCTCTTGCTGCTTTACAAATGTTTTGTCTTTGACTTCTGACAATTTAATTATAATGTGTCTGGTGTACCCTTATTTAGGGTCTTTTAGACCTCATGGATCTGGATGTACATTTCTCTTCCCAAGTTTGGAAAGTTTTCAGGCATTATTGCTTTAAATATACTTTCTGTCCCTTTTTCTTTCTCTTCTCTTTTTGGAATTCTCATAATGTGCATGTTGTTTCTTTTCATTATGCCCCATAAATCCCGTAGGCTGTCTTCAACTCTTTTTTATTTCTTTTTCTTTTTGATCCTCTGGATAATTTCCAATGTCCTATCTTTCCTGTCACTGATCTTTCTTTTGCATGGTGCTCTACTTTGAAACTCTCTATTGAATTCTTTAGTTTAGTATTGTATTATTTTAGCTCTAGAATTTCTGGGGTGTGTGTGTGTGTGTGTGTGTCTGTGTGTGTGTGTGTGTGTGTTTGATGTTTGCTATTTCCTTGTTAAATTTCTTGTTTTGTTCATGCATTGTTCTCCTAATTTTTTTTAGTTGTTTGTCTGTGTGTTTTTGTAGTTTGCTAAACTTCCTTAAGAGGATTATTCTGAATTCTTTGTCTTACAGTTCATGTATATCTATTTCTTTAGGGTCTGTTATATTAGAGCTCTGTTAGTTACCTTTGGTGGTGTCATATTTACCTGATTTTTTGTTATCCTAGATTCCTTACATTGGTATCCGTGCGTTCAAGTAGTTGGGCTCCTCTTCTAGATTTTACAGATTGGCTTTGGCAGAGATGGATCTTCACCAGTCAGTTCGGTTTGGGTTTATGGTTTTGTCTGCTGGTAATGTTCTTAAACAGGTGGAGCCTGCTATTATAGTCAATTTTGGGGTAATGCTAATGTTTGAGCTCTGAGGTCAGGGATGGAAATAATGTTCCACTGGCTTAGAAGAAATGAATAAAATTGTTGGCTTGATTTCCTACACAAGTGAGGTCATAGGATAGACTCCACATTTATCTGGATTCTCTGGTCAGGCTTACCAGACAGTTGGAACTGGGTACTATATCCTGTAGTAGATGGGGCAATGATTTATCTTTCCTACCCTAGTAGAACAGCAGGACAGGACCTAGGACCTGTATGGCCATTTGTTTAGAGACATAATCAGGTAAGAATGTGCACTGAATTCCCTGGTCAGGTTGAGCCCACTGGTTTTGTTCTGCAGATGGGGAACTGATGGATTGTGCTCTATGTTCTAGTTCTACTGCAAGTAGGGTTGTTAGACAGGCTATTTAGCTTCTTGTGTGCTTTTGTTAAGTTTCATGGTCAGTAGGCTGTGTTCAACAATGAGCGGGGCTACCAACTAGTTTTTCTATCCAGGCATATCTGGAAAAGAAACTCTAAAGCCAGTAGATCTCGTCGTTCTTTTAACTCAAGCCAACCTATATTCCAAGTTATCAGGCTGAACAGAGCCACTGGCTTTGCTCTGCAGACTATTGGCTCTGCATAACTCTCGGCTCAAGCATTGCAGAGTTATGCAGCTTCTAGGTGTTCTCACCAGCCCTCTGGTCTTATTTTATTTAGCATAAGGTCCATCCATGTTGTCACAAAGGGTTAAGGTTTTATACGTACATACATATATGTATACACACACACACATATACATATATGTATATGGTTTCTGGTCTTACATTTAAGTCTTTAATATGAATATATATGTATATATATACACACACACATATGTGTATATATGTGTGTATACACACACATATGTGTATATATGTATATCACAACTTCTTTATACATTTATTCATTGGTGGATACTTAATTTGTTTCCATGTTTTGGTTATTACACATAATGCTGCTATAAACACAGGGGTTCATATATCTCGTGATATTGTGTTTTCATTTCCTTCAGACATATTCACAAAAGTGAAATTGCTGGATCATATGGTAGTTCAATTTTTAATTTTTTGAGCAACTTCCATAATGTTTTACATAATGTCTATACTAATTAACAATCTCTCCAACAAGGCACAAGTTTTCCTTTTTCTCCACATCTTCACGAGCATTAATTGTTTCATAATCTTTTTGATGATAGACATTTTGAGGTATGTGAGATGATATTTCGTGGTTTTGATTTTCAATTCCCTGATGATTATGATGTCGAGCATCTTTCATGTACATGTTGACCATTCATATATCTTCTATTGAAAAATGTGTTTAGGTGCTTTGCCCACTTTTTTAATTGGATTCTTTGTCTTTTGTTTTTTGTTTTTTGCTATTGAGCTATATGGGTTCTGTATATATTTTGGATATTATCCCTTTATCAGGTATGTGGTTTATAAATATTTTTTCCCATTTTATAGGCTGTCTTTTTATTTGATTTTTCTTTTTTTTTGATGCAGAATCTTTTTAGTTTCATGTAGTCCCACTTGTTTATTTTATATTTTGTTGTGTGTGATTGAAGAAATTTTATGGTTTCTGGTCATACATTTAAATCTTTAATACACTTTGAGTTAATTTTTATGTGTAATATAAGATAAGAGTCTAGTTTCATTCTTTTACATGTGAGCACTCAATTTTCCCAGCACCATTTATTGAAAAGACTGTCTTTTCTCCATTGAGTATTCTTGGCTCTCTTATCAAATATTACTTGACTGTACATACATGGGTTTATTTCTGGGCTCTTTGTTATGTTCATTTGCCTTTCTGTCTGTTTTTATGCCAGTAAAACAGTAATCTGTTTTGATTACTACAGCTTCATAATATAATTGAAATTATAAAGTGTAGTGCCTCCCACTTTGTTCTTCTCTCTTAGTGTTGCTTGGCTATCCAGTCTTTTGTTGTTCATTATAAATTATAGAATTCATTTTTCTACTTCTGTAAAAGTGTTATCAGCATCTTGATAGGGATTGCAGTGCATCTACAAATGGCTTTGGGTATTATAGATATTTTAACAATATCTTTCCAATTCATGAACAAATGATATCTTTCAATTTATTTGTGTCTTTGATTTCTTTTATCAGTGTCTTGTAGTTTTTAGTGTGCAGATCTTTCACCTCTTTGGTTAAATTTATTCCTAAGTTTTTGTTTTTTTTTAATTTTTTGATCCTATTGTAAATGGGATCATTTTCTTTATTTCTTTTTCATATAATTTCTTGTTAGTATACAGAAACATTACCAATTTTTGTATGTTAACTTTGTAACCCTGTAACTACTCAAATCATTGATTCATTCTAACAGTTTTTTGGTGTCTCAGTCCACTGGTGAATACATCTCCCATCTGCTCACAACCATAAAGCCTGATCAGGAACACCTAGGAGGCTGCTGAGAGATGGACTTCCCATTCCATTTAGGCAGGGTAGCTGATTCATTGCCTGGCAAAGTGCTGACTGTAGCTTCCGGCCCTGCCTGAACATAAAGACTGGCAAAAATAGCTGGAAGCTGCATAGCTCAGCAACACTCAAGCAGATAGTATAACAGGCAGAGCTCATCATTCACATAGCAAAGACAGTGGCACCATTTGGCCCAGAAACTTGGGGAATGTGTCAGCTTGAATCAAGACCTTCTTTCTTAATTTCTTTTGAATTATTGAATATTCATTGATATTTCTATTTCCATTCAACTTTTTTTCTATTTTCTTTTCAGTGATTTATCATTGTTTCATCATATGGATCTTTAACTTATCAAAGATTACTTTTGAATAATATAGTACAATGTCACCTATGTAGAATTTTAAAATAATATAATTTTTGAATTTTCCTATTTTTTGTGCTATGGTTATAGATATATTCTTCCTATGTTATAAACTCAAGAACACATTGTTAATATATTTCTTTTAAAATATAAATTATCCATAGATTTAAAATAAATAAAATTATGAATTATCCACATATTTAATATGCCTGGTGCTTTTCAGTACTTTGTATGATCATACTTTGTGTGATATTGTATTTCTTTTTCCTGAAGAACAGCCTTTAAAATTTCCTTTAGTGTAAATCTGTGGTTGATGAAACTTCTCAGCATTCGTTTTTCTGATATTTTTCATTCCTCATTTTAGAGCTGTAAATGTTTTATCATATTCCTTCATAGTTTCTAGTCTCAGGACATCCTTTTTATTATTACTCTGAAAATACTTATATATTTTTTTCTAGCTGCTTTAATAATTTTTTTAGCACTTTTTATTTCAATTTGCTTCTGTGTCGTAATTTAATTTTTAAGAG
>NW_006439192.1:3388622-3417398 GCF_000325575.1 Pteropus alecto
TTGATGTATGATAACATATAAGCAGTTAGCATAATGTCTTTTAGGTTCATCCGTGTACCTGCAGATGGCAGCATTTCTTTCTTTTTTAAGACTGAATAATATTCAATTGTATGTATATGCCATATTTTCTTTATCTATCCTCTGTTGACAGACATTTAGTTTGTTTCCATATCTTGGCTATTGTGAATAATGCTGCAGTGAACACAGAAGTACAGATATCACTTGAGATAATTTTGCTTCCTTTCGATACATACCAAGAAGTAGAATTGCCAAAGAATATAATAATTTTATTTTTAATTTTTTGAGAAACAACTATAATAGTTACACCAATTTCATTCCCACAAATGGTACACAAGCATTCCTTTTTCTCCATATTCTTGCCAGCATTTGTTACTTCTTGTCTTTTTGATGTAGGTGTAAGATGATAGCTCATGATTGTTTTGATTTGTTGTTTTGGTATTATTTCAACACCAGAATTTCTATTTATTTCTTTTTTATAACTCTATGCCTTTATTGATATTCTCCATTCAGTGAGACATCATTATAATACTTTCCTTTAGTATTGTTTCTTTAGCTCTTTGAAATTATGTAAAATACTTTTTTTTTTTTTTTTTTTTTAGTAAATTCAATATCTAGTCTTCCCCTAAAAGTTTCTACTGATAGCCTTTTTACTGTATATGGGCCATATTCTCTTGGTCTTTTCATGTCTCATAATTTTTTGACAACTGAAGCTAGTCATTCCAAATAATATGTTGTGGTAACTTTGGAAATCAGATTCTTCCTCCTCTCTAAATACCATTGCTATTCATTTTAATTGTTTGATTTGTAAATTTTATGACTGGTCCTTTAAAAATCTATATTCTATGTTGTGTGTAGCCACAGATGTCTCTATTCTGTTAGCTTATTGGGGGGTTAAAGCTCAGATAGAGAGTTCTTTAAATGCTTGGCCAATAAGTCTCTCAGTCTTTGCTGAGGGTCTCTGTTTGCATTTTGGAGCATATATTTGTCACTCAGCCAGGCAGTTAACAACTATGTTTTTCATTTCACCTCCTGCTTGCACAGAGCTTTAAGGTCAGCCAAAGATGAGAGTTTAGGGTCTTTTCAAGTCTTTTCTAAGCATGTGCACAACCTTGAGCATACAAAGCTCTATACATGTGTGTGGCCTTCTAGATATCCAGAAATTTGTCATTGTTTTCCAAAGCTCCAAGTAGACATCCAGTTCTACAGCTTTTCCTTTTAAGTTTTTTGGTTGATCTATTGTTTGCTCTACTGTTATTCATGGCCTCAGACAACCATGAAGTTAAAAAAAAAAAAAAAAAGTCTATAATTGTTTTTAACAAATGCCTTTGAGAGAAGGTTTTTGACCCTGGGTGAGATCAAATACGGACAAACTTGAAATGAATCTTCTAGGAGCCACAAAATAGGTCAAATCATGACATTTTTCTGGAGATAAGATTTTGAAGATGTCCTAGCCACATTCTGCTTTATTCAGAGGTTTTCAATCTGCTGGTAATCACCACAAATGCTGTTTATTACTTTTCAACTAACAGAAGAAGAGACTAGGGCAAATTCAAATCCCACAAACATTGATATTTTTACCAGGATCAGTTATTTCTCTTGAATAAACACTCCCTGGAATACTGAAAGCTTTTGGTTAATTTCCAGAAATCTGAAGAGTTTGATTCTAACAATTTTTCCAGTTCTCTTGTTGCTTTTATGTAGGAGAGAATTTTGATGATTCTCATTCTGATTTTCACAATGTCACTTCATTACATGAATTTTATATAATGTGTATTTATAATATTTTAACATAACATGTTTTTTTATTCCCCCTTGGTTATTTCTCCATTGACTCATGGGAAATTTAGAAGTGTGCATATTTAGGCTTTTCCTAGATGTCTTTTTGTTACTGATTTTTAATTGAATTTCATCATTTTTACAAAATACATTTGACTCCAGTGCATGTCAGTATATATATTATGCAGTTGTTTTGTGTAGTGTTCTAGAGATATTTATTAGCATAATTTGTTTTCCACATCTTTTTTTCTTGTGAAGAATTTGTAGCTTGTGTCTGTTGTTATAACATCCTCCTGTGGGACAATATTTGAAATTTGTTCTGCATTTTTCATTTCTAAGTGAAATGTCATTATTAATTTTTACATTAAAGCACTACAGGATAAATTTGGCAAACTTTTGCTATTTACTTTCAGACACTCATTGGTTTTGTATCGAAGTTTGTGGGAAAATCATAATCGATTTCTCTCTGAGGATTTGGAGAAACAATCAGCCACTTCAGAAACTCTACCCAAACTCATCTCTTCTACCTTCTGTTACCAGAGCAAAAGGGGTCCGTCTGCCTGTGCATCTCTGAGTAAAAGAGATACGTGCAGATTTTGCAGCAAAAAAAAAGTAAGATTTATAGAGTTGCAAGTCCTGGAGACACAGACGAGCTATTGCTTGCAACAACCTGGCTTCCCAGTCATCTCAGGAGTACAGATTATATAGAAGAAAATCAGCAGTCATGGAATCTAAAGGAGTTGGGGGACATGAGTGCTATTGATTGGACAATTGGACAGGGCTGGGGTAATGGATCCTTGTGTTTGGTTCTGGAATCAGCCATGGCACTATCTCATCTGGTCCTGTGGCCTGGTCCCATGGCCAGTAGGGTTGTTGTTCTGCCTCGATGGGCCTGGAGTTGAAACACTTCTAAGGCAAAGATATAATCCTTAGTGTAACTGAAACTTATTGCCTTCATGATTATAGATCTGAAGCTCAGTAAAACTTATGTCCTTAAGGCTTAATTATTAAAGGATCAAACATACAAAGGTGGGAGAATAAGGGCGGAGAAAGCAAGTGAGTCACAATGCCATTATCTGGGCAAGACCAGGTTTGAATCAGATAAAAGAAAAAAACTGTATTAAAGAAATGAAACCAAGATTGTGTGAGGTTACAGTGTGGTTACACTTCTTTATAATACAAAATGCTTAATCTCTTGGGGAAAGGGTGAAGAGATTTGGGGGCTGATGGCGCTGGTGAAACCTTTACCAGAACAAAAAAGTCTGTTTGCCTGTGCTGGAGTCAAAGAAGAAATCCAGGCAGGTTTGCAGCAAAGAAAGTAAGGATTTATTTTAAGGAGTTGCAAGTCCCTGAGAAGCAGGAGAGCTAATGCTCTCAAAAACCTGGCCACTTGGCGTCTCAGGAGTACAGATTCTATAAGGAAAAATTGTTTGTCATGGATACTAAGGAAATTGGGGTAATTGACCATTGTGTTCAATTCTGGAATCAGCCAGGCGCCTTCCTGTCTGGTCCTACAGCACGGGCTGGTCCTGTGGCCAGAGGAGCTGGTGTTCTGCCCAATGGGCCTGGGGCTGAAACACTTCTAAAGCTGTTATTTTTAGAGTAACCAAACTTATTGTTCCCATGACTGAGTCTTGATCAATCTTGTGTTTTAAAGCTTAACGATTAAAAGAACAGGCATACAGGAAGAGAGGGTGAAAAAGCAAGCAAGTCACAATACCATTATCTGGGCAAAACAGGCTTGAATCAGAAAAATACCCTATTACAGAAATGAAATGTAAGTTTGTGCGCGGTTATAAAACCCACTACATCTAGGAGAAGAAAGAGAGGAAAAGGTCTAATTCTGAGGGAAATTAGGAATACTTGCTAGGCCCAGCATCACATTTTCAGTTCTGGGTTATTAGGCATCCAGTTGTTGTGGCGTGAATGATTCTGAGACCCACGGAGCCAATTGAGATTAATTATGAGCCTTTATTAGCCTGCTGGCAACTGACTCTCTACCACGCAGGGTTAGAGGAGATCAGCCCCGAGCTTCCAGAGCAGGCTGCTTACAAGGTTTTTTTTACTACATCTTTGAATGAACAGATTACAAGAAGCAGAAGTTAGTCGTTAACTCTATGTACACAGATAAATGTATTCAGGGGAACTCCCAGCAAACAGGGCCTAATAGACAGTTTTATCATCTTTTCCTTGGAATGTTACACTTCTTCCTGGGGCTGGCGCCCGGGGATATCACCTCCCTGTAATTGAGATACTGCTCTCCCTAGGAGATGGCACTTGGAGATACCTCTTCCCTGAAACTGGAGAATTTCCACTTTTACACATTCTTCTTATTCTGTAGGCTTCTTGTACTTCCTGGATGTTTCTAGGCACAAACAGCACTATTTATCATCTCCCAAGCTTAAGACCTTCTTCCCTTAAAATCAGAGATCTTGAAATTGCTGCCTATTGAAAAGAAACTGGATTAGCTAGCATAGATGTCTGTCTCCTTTTGTGGAGATAGTCCACTGATTCACTGTAAACATCCTGAGTCATGTCTTATTTCTGTATGCCACCACATTAAGATTATGAGTGCTGTTATAACTCAGTTTGTGTTGTATTAGATCTCTTATTCCTGGAGATACAGCATTCCTCACTAGCTTCAGCCGCTCAGGTCTTTTTTTCCTATGATTTACTATAGTAAGGATTGTGAAGTGCCTCTAAGCGTGTTTGGTAGTATGTATGTATGTATTCATAAATTTGTTTTTGCTTCATTGTGGTGCAGGACAGGGCAAATTTCCTGTGGGGAGGGGAGACCAAGCCCTGTACTGAGAGAAGAGGAGGGTCCTTTGGCGGAGAGTGAAGAAAGAATTTAACACACACGCCAAAGTTAGAGTCAAAGGGAAAGTTTATTAGAAAAGGGTAACCTCCACAGACGGAGTGTGGTCTCCTCTCAGAGACAAGAGACTGAGAGGGACCAAGAGATACTTAGAAAGACAGTGAGTAGGGAGGGCCGAGTGTTCAGGGAATTCAGTTTATATATCATTCTTTAGTCTCTCTGAGTTATTGTTTAAAAGACTTTGTTAACCTATTTCCTTTGATATGGACATACAGTGAGGAAAGGGAAGGGTATGTAGCTGAAAAGGTAAGAATGCATAGAATGAAAGACCTGCTGACAGTTCCTAGTCTTTAATCCAGAGGTTCCCCAGGGTTTTAGCCATAGGGAATGACTCTTGTTTCCTGTTTCCCTTTCACAGGTGTGGAGGATGGGTTGTTAGTAATCCAATGGAAATCTTCCTTTGTTCTGCAGGTGTCCTCCTGGCATGGCTGCAGGGCTGACCAGCATATTGCAGACTCAAAATGTGGCTTGATTAACATTTAATTCTCTTGCCTCCTCCTTACATTAATTGTATTTGGTGTAGAATGTTAGCCTACAGCTGTGTCTCATTCATCTTGACTAGAAAATGTATGTTTTTGCAAATAGAAACGATTAATCTATAGTATTAATAATTCTAAAATTATATTTTTCAAAATGTAGCCTTCATTTTCAAAAAGACATTCCTGTACATTAAATTCATCGCCCTAATCTTGATTTCATTATAATAATAAATTATAATAATTTATTAAGAATAATACATTCTGAAGAATATTTTAATTTTTTAAATGGATTGAATCTTTTTAGACATGAATAAAAATACTGTTTTTATATATTTATGATTTACTAAATTATCTTTATTTATTTGTTTTGTTTTAGGTGATTTATATCATTACAATTGATGAAAAACCATACACTCTACATCTCACAAAACGGTAAGATACAATTTTCCCTTAAAATTTAGATTTTAAAATGTTTTTGTTACTGTTTAAATGTAAGAATAAAATATAACATAAACTTTAATAAATCAATTTTCAGTGTGGGATCTGTTAGGTCTTAATGTTAGATCTATGAGAATATTGAATTTTAATTATCCAGCCTTTTATTTTCAAATTAAGAAATAAGCTACATATTTGTAAATCTTTAATTGAGTATAAAGCCATTGAACCCAAGAACTGTGATATATGTTAAGTGTGTCTGATGGGAACTCAAATATAGTTACACATCGAGTGGTTATTAGTGGAAAATTCAACTAGTGGCATACACCTAATGAATATATTAATTATATATATGTATTATTTTTAACTTTATATATATAATTTTATATATCATAAAACTCAGTTAAGCATATAATTAAATAATTTTAATAACTTTATGCAATATTGCAACCATCAACCATAATCAGTTTTAGAACATTTTATTCCCCACATAAGACCCCTCATGCCATTTCACATTTAATCCTACTGCCGCTCCAGGCAACAATCAATCTACTTTTTGTCTCATAATTCATATTTTCTCAACATTTCATGTAAATGGAATCAGCTTCCTTTAAGCCTGCCTCTTTGACAATATGTATTTATTGTTAAATAACAATAAATTTCATTCTGAGAAACTGGAAGAATAGGACTGCCATTCTGCATTTGTCCACCTGCATCTTTGTAGTGGAAAAACGCTGGAGAAAATGATCCTCATTTAATTCCTCACTGTTCTCACCTAATTCATGACCATTAAACTCATGTTGGTCTTTAATGTCTCTACAATTTCTTTAAAATTGTTTTTTGATTAGACCACCAACAATCTTCATGTTTCTGACTACCAGTTATTTCTGAGCCTTCATCTTCTTGACCAATTGCCAACATTTTGTAGAGTTCATCAGTGTCTCCTCCATAAATAATTTCTTCATTTTGCTTCCAGAATACCACAGACTCCTTGTTTAACTCTTTCCGTTGTGCTTACTCTTTCTCAGTTTTTTGTTTGTTTATTTTGTTTTATTTGTTTTCAGATTCTTTTACATCTCTCCAATAACAGAGAACTCCATGATGCTATTCTTGAATTTTTTCTAAGCTATATTCAGTCAGCTGGTTGTTTCATCCAGTCCTGTAGCTTTAAATACAATTTATGTATTGATTATTCCCAAACTTACATCTCTACATTTTCCTCTTCAGTGAACTCCATATTCATTTATCTGATTACTTATTTGATATCTGAGTGTTTACTAGAATTCTCATACTTAACATATTCAAAAGGTACTTCTGATACTCCCCAAATTTATCCTTTTCACATTATCTCAGTAAATGGCAACCCTAGTCTTCCATTTTCTCAGAATGAAAACCTTGGAGTCATCCTTGACATCTTTCTTTTGTTTTCCTCCATATTTAATGGATTATTAAATCCCATGTCTTCTACCTTCAAAATATATCCTGAATTGGACCTTCACTATTGCTACTATCCTAGTTCAAGCTCCCATCATAAATTGCCTGGATGACTGTAATAGCCTAACAGGTCTCTGTTTCTAGAGACGATTCTCAATACAGCATTCAGTCTGTTCTAATAAAATATTGGCTTGATTCGATCATTTACTGCTCAGAATCTTCCAATGGCTTCTCATCTCTGTGACATCATCTCTTACTACTTTTTCTTGTCTTCAATCCATGCCCCATTTCTGACATATTCCTCCTAGCTAATCTTTGTATACACAAAACATATTTCTGCCTCAGGGTCTTTGCATTTTCTTATAACTTAGTCTGGAATGACATTTCTGTGCAAATCTAAGGGCTTGTTTTCAATTTTTTAAATTATGTAATGTATCATAATACCTGTGAGACTTCCATGTCATCCTGTCCACATTTTACAACAAATCTCTCTTACCCAGGCCTTATTTATCATCATCTAACATACTAGCCGTATGTGTCCGTCACTATCATGAAGACCAGGCACTCAGTAAATATTTGTTGATTGAAGATGTATGCAGGTACACACACAGATATCTGATACAGAGGATTCACAGAGTCTATTTTGGTGTTAAGAAAGCCTGAACTCTTTGATATACCAGGTCTATGGATTAAAACCGTTATGCTACACTAAAATTACCCTGATTAAAGCATATTATTTATATGATTCTTGTAGATTTCACATTTATTTTTATTATTTTAATGTTTATATTCATATTAAATTTATGATTCAACGATTTTCTTATTTTTGTTATTTCTTAGCTCATTCTTATCCCCAAATTTTTTGGTTTATACGTTTAATGAATCTGGGTATTTGCATTCTGATTCTTCATATTTTAAGGTAAGACTCAGATGTCTTAGACATTTATTATCATGTTTCTTTATTGAAGTGGACATATCATTACCCTTGAGATATATTTATTCCACGATTACAGTTTAATATAAATATTTTATTCCATATAATTATGACATATTATATGGTTGGTTGATGTATATAGAAATAAGATGAAACCCAGGCCAAGATAGTATTCATGGGCACCTAGATGGTACAAAGTAGGGAGGGTTGCCAAAAATCTTTTTACCCTGAAAATATTGATACATAATCCTATTTTAAACTCTTTTAACATCTTTAGTTATCTATAATTTTTGACAATACATATTTCATTTACAAAGAATTTATTTGCCTTTCTATACTGTTTTTCAGATGCATTGCCATTACCAAGGATATGTTGCAGATTTTCCAAATTCAGTTGCAACACTCAGTATATGTTCTGGGCTCAGGTAATAGCAACTTAGAGGATATTTATATATGGAAAACTTAGAATACGCTTTACAATTAAAAATTAATGGCTAGCAGACACAAATTTGGGAAGGTTTATGCAGAATCCAAATCTAAAATTTTCTTTTCTGATGGCCTTACTCTTTTTACATTAACACTAGTAGCTGGACCTTAGTGCCTATTCAAATGAAATCACTCCAAGGAATACTGACTGAAGGAATTTTCAAGATACTGTGCAAAAGAGGATAGTTTCAGTAAAGGAAACTTTAGAGCATTTCTCTAATATTATGTTCACATTATCTATCAGTTATCTCAAATACTTATGTAAATTACATTAATTAGCTGTTAAACAGGCACATATTGTATGCTTACAGTTAAGGTTCACTCAATATCAAACATAGAACAACCAATTAAGAAGATTCCTCAGAGGACCTGAATAGACCTTTCTCCAAAGGGAACATATAGAGGGCCAACAGGCATATGAAAAAACACTCAACAGCACTAATCATCAGGGAAATGCAAATCAAAACCGCAATAAGATATCACTTTAGACAAAAGGTGGTTAAAGTAGCATTACTATGTAATGCTTATATAGCATAGAGTTTTTAATAGAAAGTAAATCAGTTTCCTCTGAGGGCCATTATTAACAAAGTACTTCCTTATGTTTAGTTTCATGATTGTAATAGGTGCTACAAATGCATTTGCACATTGCAATAAAATATGAGAAGAAATTGTTAAAAACTATAGCAAAGAGAAATGTAAACTTGGTTTAAAAAAGGTATCACTTTACAACTGTCAGAATAGCTATCATCAAAAATCAACAAATATTGCTAGTGAAGATATAGAAAAAAGAGAACTCTCATACAATGTTGATGGAATTGTAAACTGATGCATCGTATGGAAAACAGTATGAAGATGCCTCAAAAAATTAAATATAGAGCCACCATATAAGCCAGCAATTCCACTTTTGGGTATTTATCCAAAGAAAACAAAAACACTAATTTGAAAAGATACATATATCCCTATGTTTATTTCAGCATTACTTACAATAGCCAAGATATAGAAGCAAACTAGGTGTCCACTGATAGATGAATGAATAAAGATGTAGTATATATACAATGGAATATTGCTAAGCAATAAAAAAGAATAAAATCTTGCTATTTGTGACAACATGGATGGACCTAGAGGTTATTATGCTAAGTAAAATAAGTCAGAGAAAGACAAATGGCATATGATTTCATTTATATTTAGAATCTAAAAAAAAAAAAAACCAGATCCATAAATATAGAAAACAAGCTGATGGTTATGAAAGAAGAGGGAGGTGGGGGGATGGGTGAAAAAAAAGTTCCCTTAGAGGTAAAGAGCAGAGATCAGTGATTTTCATGATTAAAGATGGCAAGAGGAAGGTGGTAAGCTTATTAGAGAAAGACAAGTCCAGAGCAGATAAGACACTCTCTAACTTCCTTTTGGTTTTAGTTGCCTGATTTCCAAAATTAATCATGTCATCTCAAAAAACTGTCTTTCTCTGAATGTGGTTTTCACAGAAATAAACCTCTTTAGATATCCAATCTATATTCCTGCTTTCCCTTATTTTAATCTCTGTAAGAACAGGAACTTATTCTTGGAATTCTCAACAAATATCTTGTTTCCTGTGGGCGCCAGGCCTGGCTGGTCCAAGGTCTGGCTGTGATCCAGGCTCACAACTAGGAATAGAACCCCGGATTTAGAATGTTACATTAGTGTAGTAGGGCATCTGCACCTAAAATATGTAAAGATACTTCAGCTTACTGTATCATGCATGTGTGGCTGAATGCCACTATTGTACTCTGCTATGTGTGGAGCCATGTGGTCCCTGGAGAGCAGAAGGGGAGCACAAGAAAGGGAGCAGGAGAAGTGCACACAATACCACACTCCCCACCCCCCAACAGAATTGCACTTCCCCCAGTAGAACTGTGCTCCACACAATAAAGTTGGTGCCTGCTGTTTCATTCTCAATCGACCTTTTGTGCATTCTTCCAACTGGGCATCTCACCCTCTAACCTTCCCTTCTCGATCAGCTCAGTGCTGACATTTCCTAACAAATACTTGGCCTTATTAATATATTTTGAATGAATGTGACTACTATACTGAAACTACAAAATACTTTTCACTATATTTAGTTCTTTAATATGTGAGAAAAACAGGCAGATGTGATAACTCAGTTACTAATGGTAGACTGAAAAAAATAGCAAAAGAAAGTGGATTTAAAACATGTTTCTTACTATGATTCATCATTTCTCACAACATTTTAGGTTATAGTTTTGATGGGATAATTTGCACAATTGTGATACCATTGTTTTCTAAATATTCAGGGGATTTCTTCAGTTTGAAAATATCAGCTATGGAATTGAACCATTGGAATCTTCAGCAAGATTTGAGCACATAATTTATCAAGTGAAAAATGACAATCCAGACATACCAGTGTTAGCAGAAAATTACAGCAATATTTGGAAGAAAGAGCAACCCTATAAAGTTTATTTAAGTTCACAGGTAACTGCAATAATTATGATGTTATGACATACTATGAAATTACTTCTGTAGAATTTTTTTAATTGTAATAAAAAAATTACTTCTGTAGAATTTTTTTAATTGCTTAGCTGTTGAATAGGAATGTTGAATTCAGTATCTTTTTTCTATACCTTTGAATAAAACATTCATATTCCATCTAAAATATGTGAAAAATTATACAATGTGTATTTCAAACTTATTGTTTTATGATATACTGTGTAATATTTTTAATTTTCTTTTTTATTCAAGTAAAAATGCACATTATTAAATAAAATTTAGAAATACAGGAATAATAGAGTCATTGTTAGTTATCACTAAGTTACCATTGTTACCCTAGTAAATACTTTTATTATTTTGTCATATAACTTTATATACTACCAGCACATATCTTTCTTAAATGTTAATCATTTGTATATATTAAACTCTCTTGATTTACCTATAGGCTAGATACAGTATTTTTGGTTGACAGATGTTTTTCTTTCATCACTTTTAATATTGCACCTTTACTATATTCTGGCTTCCATGGTGTCTGATGAAAAATCAGCTATTATTAAAGTTATTAAGAATTCCTTGTACATAATGAGTCCCTTCTCTGTTGTTTATTTCAAGATTCTCTCTTTGTCTTTGCCTTATAAAATTTTTCTTGTGATGTGTCTTTGAATGGATCTTGTCGAGTTGATTCTAGTTGGAGTTCATAGAGCTACCTGGATGTTTAATGTTTTTCACAAAATTTGAGAAAATTTTGGCCATTAATTCTTTGAATATTCTTTCTGCCCTTTTACCTATCTCCTCACTTTCTGGTACTCCCATTATAAGTACATTGATATATTTGATAGAGCCCTACAGGTCTATCAGTTTCTCTTCATTTTTCTTTATTCTTTTCTCTTCTTCGGGCTGCATAATCTCATTTAATCTACCAAAAAGTTCCTTGATTTTTTTCTTCTCTCTGCTCAAATTTAAGGAATTTTGTTCTATTTCTGTGAAAAGTGTCACTGGGATTTTGATGGATATTGCATTAAATCTGTAGATATTTTAACAATGTTGATTCTTCCAGTTCATGAATGTGGAATATCTTCTATTTCTTTGTGTCTTCCTCACTTTCTTTCAACAATGTCTTGTTGTTTTCAGTGTACAGGTCTTTTCCTACTTTATGTATTTAAATACAAAATAAAATACATAAATTCCTATGTATTTTATTCTTGTTGTGATTATAAAGGGATTGTTTTCATCATTTTTCTTTCTGATATTTGTTGTTAGTATATAGAAACAACAGACTTCTGTAAATTGATTTTGTAGCATGTAACTTTACTGTATTTGTTTATTGTTTCTAATTTTTTTTTTTTTTGGTGGAGTCTCTAGGATTTTCTGTATAGAGAATCATGTCATCTGTAAATAATGACAGTTTTACTTCTTCCTTCCCAATTTAGATGTCTTTTATTTCTTTTTCATTCCTAATTGCTCTGGCTAGGACTGCCAGTATTATGTCGAATGACAGTGGTGAGAGTGGGTATACTTGTCTTGTTTCTGATGTTAGAGAGAAAGGTTTTAGTTTTTTACCATTAAGTATGATATTAACTTGAGTTTGTTATATATGTCCTTTATCATGATGAGTTACTTTCCTTATCTACTCATTTTTGAGTATTTTTATCATAAATAGATATGGTATCTTGTCAAATGCTTTTTCTGCATCTATTGATATGATCATATAACTTTTATCTCTTACTTTGTTAATGTGGTATATCACATTGATTGATTTGCATAGGTTGAACCATCCTTGTGCCCCTGGAATGAAACTCACTTGATCATGATGAATTATCTTTTTAATGTATCGTTATATTCAATTTGCTAGTATTTTGTTCAGGATTTTTGCATCTGTGTTTATCAGAGATATAGGCCTGTAATTTTCTTTTTTGTGCTGTTCTTGCCTGATTTTGGTATTAGGGTAATGTTGGCCTCATAAAATGAGTTAGGAAGTACTTCCTGTAATTTATTTTGGGGGGAAGAGGTTGAGAAGGATTGATATTAAATCTTTGAATGTTTGATAGAATTCACCAGTGTAACCATCTGCTCCTGGGCGTTTGGGTTTGGTGAGGTCTCTCATTACTGTTTCAATTTCTTGACTAGTGATTGGTCTCTTTTGGTTTTCCAGTCCTTCACAAATCAGTCTAGGACTTTTTTATGCTTCTAATAATTTGGCCATTTCTTCTAGATTATCCAAGTTGGTAATGTGTAACCTTTCATAGTATTCTTATATAATCCTTTGTATATCTATGATGTCTGTTATAATGTCTCTTTTTTTCATCTCTGATTTTATTTGAGTCTTCTTTCTTTTTCCTTAGCGAGGCTAAGTAGAGGTATGTCAATTTTGTTTATTTTTTTAATTACCAGTTCTTCATTTTATTAATTTTTTATTGTCTTTTTGTTCTCTATTTTATTTATTTCCATTCTGATTTTTTATATTTTCTTTCTTCTGCTAACTTTAGGCTTCATTTGTTCTTTTTTTAGTTCTTTGAAGTGTAATGTTAGATCATTTATTAGAACTTTTTCTTGTTTCTTGAGGTAGGCCTGTAATGCTATTTTTTATTAGTTTTTGCTGAATCTCAAAATTTTGATATGTTGTATTTTTATTTTCACCTGTTTTTATGTAACTTTTGATCTCTTTTTTTATATATTTTTTGACCCAATAATTGTTTAGTAGTATGTTGTTTAATTGCACTTATTTGTGGTTTTTCCCGTTTCTTCGTGTATTTGACTTTCAGTTTCATAACATTGTGGTCAGAAACTATGCTGGTATGATTGCAACCTTTGTAAATTTATTGAAACTAGTTTTTTTTGCTCCAATATATGGTTTACCCTTCAGAATGTTTTGTATGCACTTAAAAAAAAATGTGTATACTGTTATTTTGGGATAGAAACATTTGGTCTAATCTGTCATTAAAGACCAGTATTTCCTAACTGAATTTCCATCTGGATGGTCTATCTATTACTGTAATTGAGATATTTATGTTTCCTACTATAATTGTATTTTTATCAGTTTCCCATTTAGGTCTGTTAATAATTGCTTTATATATTTTGGTGCTCCCAGACTGGGTGCATATATATTGATAAATGTTATGTCTTCTTGATGAATCATTCCCTTTCTTATTGTAAAATGGCCATCTTTGTCTCATGGTACCTTTTTTGTTTTGAAATCTCTTTTGTCTGATATAAATACTATTACATCTGCTTTTTCTGGATGCCATTTGCTTGGAGTATCATCTCCTGCTCCTTTGCTTTGAGCCTCTGTCTTTTAGAGAAGCTGAAATAAGTCTCTTGAAAGCAACATATAGTTGGGTCTTGTTTTTTAATCCATCCTGCTACTCTGTGCCTTTTGAATAGTGAGTTCAATCTATTTACCTTTGAGGTGATTACTGATATATGAAGACATCGTATAACCATTTTATCTTTTGTTTTCTGTTTGTTTTGTAACTCTTTTGTGAGTTTTCTCTTGTGTTTTTGTCTGCTACTTTAGTTTGGTGGTTTTCTATAATTTTTTCTCCATTTCCTCTTTTTTTTATATTTACTGTTTCAGCTCTGGATTTTTGTTTTGTGGTTACCTTAGGTTTTTGTAAAATGTTTCATAAATACAGTACCCTTTTTTTTTTTCTGCTTGCCTCTTATCTTCATTCACCTGTACTGTTGTCCTTTTTCTCCTCCTCTTTAATGGTTTTATTTTCACAGATTATCCACAATTTTATATTGTGTGTTCATTGCCAAATTGCAGTAGGTTATTTTTAATGCCTTTTCCCCCTTTAACCTTTATGTTATAATTGTTAATTACCCTATTCTAAAATAGAGTTGCCAGTTCCTGCTTCTATCATTTTATGCAAATGTTTGTATACTTTTTTCTTTTTTGATTCTAATAGAAGAGCTTCTTTCAATATTTCTTGTAATGCAGGTCTCGTAGTGGTAAATTCTCTCAGCTTTTATTTGTCTTGGAAAGCTTTTACTTCTCCTTCATATTTAGAGGATAACTTTGCTGGATATATTATTCTTGGTGGTTTCTCTCTTAATATTTTGAATATTTTTTTCCATTCTCTCCTGGCTTGTAAGATTTCTACTGAAAAATCTGATGAGATATTCTGTTGTAGGTTACAGTCTTCTGTCCCCTGGATGCCTTGAGAATTCTTTGTCTTTATCTTTTGACAGTGTTAATATAATGTGTCTTGGAGAAGGTCTTTTTGAATTGAGATAATTAGATGTTCTGTTAGCTTCTGTATTTGAATGTCTGGCACTTTCCAAGGTTTGGGAAGTCCCCATCAATTATTTCTTTGAATAGGCTCTCTCTTTCCTTCTCCCTCTCTTCTCATTCTGGTATACAAATTGTCCTTATGTTGTTCTCTCCAATGGAGTCAGATAATTATCATATAGTTCTTTCACTTTTTTTCTTTGCTCTTTCTCTTCTTCCTTGTGTGACATTTGTAAGTTCCTATCATCAAGCTGCTAATTCTCTCCTCCAACTTATTTGCTCTATTTCCAGTGCTCTCTAATGTATTCTTCATCTCATTCATTGAGTTCTTTAGCTCCAGAATTTTTGTGTTTTTTATAGTTTCAGTCTCTTCGATAAAGTACTTTGTTTTGTTCATTAATTTTATTCTTGAGCTCATTTCTGAGTTTTCTTGTATCTTGAAGAGTTTTTTCATAACTGCAATCTTTAATTCTCATTTAAATCAATCTTTCATGTTTTGAGTTTGGTTTCTGGAGACTTTATTTATTTTCTGGGCTACCTTGTTATCTGGATTATTTATGATACTTGATGGATTATTTCTATGCCTGTGCATTTGAGATAGTGAACTGTTATATTTTAATTAGTTGCTTTTAAAAACTCAGCAGGTTGCTAGACAGAGGTCTTTCTTTTGTTTTCCAGTAGAATTTGCTATCGCATGTTTTTGTTTTAACTGCACTGCTGGCACCTCTGGAATCTTGTAGTGGGGAGGAGGGTAAGTGGTGTGGACTCAGTCATGGAAAATACCCCATATTTCTCATGGTGTTGAGCATCCCTTCTATATTTGGGGGGCCGCCCTCTCAGGACACCCACTCCCATGGTGTGATGTGTCAGACAGTGGGACTCCAGACTTGAGAACTACTGGCACTGCATTCTTGTTACCAGTGTGCTGAGGCATCTCCATTTCTTCAACTGAATTACATCTGTACTGGGTTCTGTTGCAGTGGGTGGGTAAGAAAAGGCAGGTAGGTGGGTTTGAGGTTTTGCCTTTAAATCAGTAATGGCCACTGCAAGACCATAGCTTTGCCTCTTTGTCAACAATGGATATCACAAGTCCTTCACATCTTCACTACTGCCACCAGGTTTCATCTCATGTCTTTTCAGGCAGGGGTATTACTTCCTTCCATCTCATCTCGTCTCACTTGTTTTAACGTGCCCACCTTCAGATGTACTGATGTGTGAATCTCTCAGAAGGCTTATGCATCAGAGGATCCATTATTGAATTATAGTTGTCCAACTTATTATAAATTTAAGGGGAGATACAAAGGGATCCTTTCACTCCTCCATGATGCTGATGTCCAGGTGGTTATGTTATTTTTAATCAATAAAAAAATTTAAATTTTTTTGACTTTGCGTACTCAGATATACAGAGAGAGAAAGAGAGAAAGAGAGAGAGCGTTTTGGAAATAACTTTTGAACAGAAATAATTTTAGGTCTACCAAAGTGATAAAATTGAACTAAATATCAATTTTTAATAATTATATAATACGTAATATAAATTATTTTGGTAACTCCCCACTCCATATTATTCCAGTTTAAGAAATAATTCATATTATCACCATTGTTATATGACTAGTAAGTGTTGAATAAGGGTTTAAAATCTTTTCTTTTCTACAAAATTGCACATAAGCATGTAGTCAGGCAGACAGACAGATAGCAGTATGCCTATACTTTACTTTCCTATGGAAATATAAGCAAACGTTTAAACATAAGCTCTACCCATTGACCTAGTTTGTTTTCTTATTTGTATGTGTTAACCTAGTCTATTTTATGACAAATCCAGTCTTCATACCCTCATTACTCTTATATTAAGTGACCAATATACTTGGATCAAGGAAGAAATTTTGGTTTCTTTGAAATTCTTATATATAAAATAGCATTTTAATGTATTAAAAATATAGCTCATATAAAAATTACTATTAAAGTGTAAGTGATGATGTAATATTGATGATTTATAGCTGAATGCTGGCATAATCAAGAATTATTTTATCATATCAGATGGGACTCACGACATATGCCCTAGAGCTACAGAATTATTTTTGCTATTTGGCATTTTGTTTGTTCCTATGGTTAATACTACAAGTCATACTATTTATCTGAATTTCTGTGTAGACTGTGAGTTCTCAAACATTTCCTATATTTTTTCTGCTGAATGAATAAAAGATTTCCATTGTGGCACAGCTGATGTTGCCATAGTCTTTAGGAGGACCATTTATGATGAATACTCAAGTATTTTCTAGTAATGCAGATTTGTCATGAGAAGAAAACAATGGAACATGTGTATTTATATTCATTTTTTTTCTCATTCAGTATTAATATAGAGTACCTAGACTCCTACATTACTCTAGCAGGCTCACTGAATTCTTTTAAAACTGGAATATGTTTTCAAGTGAAAATTTTTTATTTAAAATTATTTTATTTTATTTTATTTTATTTTATTTTATTCATTTTAAAATTATTTTATTTTATTTTAAATTATTTTATTTTATACATTGATTAGACATTTATACAGTTTACATAACGATCCCCTGAATTGCTCTTTCTCTCTTCTGATTCTTTACCTAGCCATTATATTAATGCTAACTGTGCTGTGCTCCCCATCCCATGACCATCTATCAACTACTAATTTGTACTTATTTAATCCTTCACCCTATTCTCCCAGCCCCCAACTCCCCTTCTCTCTGACCGTCACCAGATTGTCCTCTATATTTGTGAGTCTGTTTTTGATTAGTTTGTTCTTTTTGTTCCTTAGAGTCTGCATATAAGTGAAATCATATGGTATTTATCTTTCTCTGTCTGACTTATTTCACTCAGCACAATATCCTCTAGGTCTATCCATGTCATTGCAAATGGTATGATTTCATTTTTTTTAATGGCTGACTAATATTCCATTGTATATATGAATCATAACTTCTTTATCCAGTCATCTGTTGATGGGCATTTAGGTTGCTGCCATATCTTGGCTATTGTAAATTGTGCTGCCATGAATATAGGGGTGCATAAATCTTTAAGAATTTTCGTGTTAGTTTGCAATTAATTTTTATATTTAAGTCTCATGAAGGTTTTGTATGCATTCTTTTTACCTTCTTTAAATGTCACTTTTTGTGCTTAAAAAATTTAATAAATGTTAACATTTTATTGATCCCTTTTTTTCCCTAATACAGAGGAAGTACGCCTGAGGACTGTACAACTAGAAATGCACATTATAGTGGAAAATGCTTTGGTAAGTCCAACTTTCTCCTCCTTTCCTTTGTCCCTCCTTACCTTCCTCCCTCCCTCCATCCTTTCTCTCACTATCTCTCTCTCTCTGTTTCTCTCTCTCTCTTTCACTCTCTTTCTCTCTCTCTCTCTGTATCTATATCTCGTGTTCTTTCTTTCTGTAAACTTAATGAACTTTTTCTTAATTTTAAAGCCACAATGGAATTTTTATTATTTCCAAATAAAGATACTTTGTTTTAGGTGTTAATTATGATTAAAAGCCCAACTATCCTAGAATGTCTTACCTCACTCCTCATCCCCAACTCAGCCCAGCATCTCTGTGACTGCATTTCTTAACTTCCTTGCCTTGCCCTTCCCTTAACTTACTTTATCCTCTCTGGCCACATTTTCTTTGAACATACCTAGTATTTACCATCTTCAAATTCACTTAATAGTTTTTCCAACTTTATTGAAGAATAACTGTCAAATGTAATTGTATATATTTAAAGTGTAAAACATGATGATTTAATATACACGTATAATTATGGATTGATTAGCAAGATCAAGATAATAAACACATTCATCACTTCACATAATTAACTCTCTTTTCCTTTTTTTTTAGTATAATTATATGGGATCAGAAATGATAGCTGTAACACAGAAAATTATCCAAATTATTGGCCTTGTCAACACTGTAAGTTTTAACTTATTTACATGTATAATTTCGTGAAAAATCATTGAAAATATTTTTCACTCTATCATAACAAATTAATGACTTAAAAGTCTTTAATTAGTTTACTATCCCAAATAATCAACTAAACTTTTTCTTCATTCATATTACTGTTTTAATATAATTTTGTTACTTGAATAAATATAACATAAATCTTATTTCTAGATGTTTAGTCAGTTCAAATTGACTGTGATACTGTCCTCTTTGGAATTGTGGTCAGATAAAAACCAAATTTCTACCAACGGGGATGCTGATGTTTTATTAAAAAGATTTTTGGCATGGAAAAGAAACTATCTCATTCTACGGCCCCATGACATAACATTCTTACTTATGTAAGCATAATGTTCTACTTAATAAAGATGTATACATAAATAATTCTATTAAGTTGATAATTTAACACATTTATTGTGGGTTTTTTCCAACTCTCTCTAGGCCCTTTGAAAATGTTAAATAAAACACAGCTGTTGCCTTGGAGATGATAGTGTAGTCAGAAAATGATTTAAAAATTTTAAGGAATCAGTTATGTAATAAATATTTTGGAGTATATTTTATGTGAAAATATCTGCCTTTCCTGAACATTTTATGATATCAACTATACCACAGAATACATGTGAGCCTTAAGTTGTTAATGATGAAAAAATTGACACTGTCTAGTTAACATTACCTATAATATGCTAATATGATTTGTGTGTACTGTTTGACTAAGATTTTTTTTTATATTTGATTTTTTTTAAAAGTTATCTTTAGAAGAAGAAAGCTTTCTTCTTCCACAAATTAAAAATCCCTTTTGTTTTGATGATCAAAACGGTGAGTGCAGAATAAGGGAAATCGAGGAGAATTTGATATAATAAAATTATATCAAGGAAAGAAAATTGGTATTAAAGTGTTTTATAGTTGACAGTGATTTGAGTATTTTTTGTAATAGATATTATCCAGATCAAAAAGTTGTATGTTTGAAAATCACTTTAAATTTTATGGAAGATTTAATTTAATATATAACTGGTAAATTATTCTGAATAAAAATACTGATTTAAAAAGCAATGCTATAATAATGTAGTTACAGAAAACATCCTAAATATATGGGATCAACATTACCTGGCACGATATGCAATAAAAGCTATGATGCAGATATTGCCATGGTATGTAATTTTGTCCTTCATATTACTATTTTTCTAAACTTTATATTTTATAAGTATTATTATATTTAGTTAAGTAGTGTGTAACAACTTGATTTCTCTATGTTTATTATTATTTTAATCTCAGAAAGTTTATTTAATTATAAATTTCAAACTTAAGAAAAATAATATTAACAAATATTAATATACCCATTCACCAAATAGGCATAATGGAATACTAATATTTGCATCAGATTTCCTAAGGATATAAAACATTAGAGCAAAATTAAAGCCTCTTTGTCTCCTTCAAATTCAAGAAATAGCAAAAATCATCAATTTGTGCTTGCCATTTTATGCATATTTTATGCTATTACATAAATATGTATTCATTAACTATATATTATTGTTCTGTATTGTTCTTATTTTATGTATTATTTCAGAACTATTTTAAACAGTTTTAAAAAGATGTATACATGTTGAAATATATGTTGAAACTACAGCAATTATTTCTTCCTTTCAAATTTTTATTTTATCAAGTAATGCATATATACTTGTTATAAGTACAAAATATTTTACAATATTAAAACTGAAAAAAACTAAATCAGTTTCTTTCATAATCTACACCCCTTGAAATCTCCTTCTCATTTTGTTTAACTTTTTCTAATTTTTTTTTAACTTTTCCACCTGGCACATACTTTGTGTTCATTTTTTATTTTAAGTTTTATTTTATAGTACATTATAGAGAGAACATTGCACAAATCATAAGTGTGTAGCACAATTAATTTTGGCCAAGTCAATACAGAGCTATATAAATCACAGAGATCAAGAAGCAGAATATTATCAACACTTCAGAAGGCTCCTATAAATCATGCCTTCTTTCACTTACAATCCACAACAAAGAAAACCATTGACACCTCTCAGCATTGATTACTTTGACACCTCTCAGCATTGATTACTTTGACCTCTTTTTAGAGCTTTATGTAAATAAAATAATACAGTGTGTATTCTTGTATCCGCCATTCATTTATTCTAAATTTTGTTTATGAAAGTTATCTATGATTATATGTGTAGGAATAGTTTATTCACTCTTTTATTCTATATTTTTAAATAGTATGCCCATGCAATTTTTTGAGTTTTCAAATTTAGAGATTATCTATTTACTTCCTATTATTGAAATCAGAATTTTACATCCTTATAGCTCACCATCTCTACATTCTGCCTCTATAATTATATAGCTTATTAGATTTGTGTTTTATTTTCTGATGAGCCAAATAATGAACTAAGATTAAATTATTTTATTGCATATTTATTTTTTACAAAATTAGTAATTGCAGCATATAGCTTTTGTCCAAACTCTTAATAAAATCATAGCTTACCTCTACTTTTCTACAAATTTTGGAAATTCCTTTTTTAACCCTTGAGGCATATTATTTTTACCAACCTATATTAAAATTTTTCATAGCTCTTTTTTAAGAATTTTCTATCTTGTCTCCTTTGGAATATATGTATTCTTTTACAACTTTCTTACTCATTCTGTTAGAATACATGCTCCTATGATTTACTGAAAAACTAGATAGGCAGTAAATTGGGTGTAGCATAATTGAAAATGTATTTAAGTCTTTAAAAAGATTTTCAATGATGGTTATTCTGTAGTTTAATTATATGGTAGATTTCTTGTCTTCATTTTGTTTAGTTCTTTTTTTGAAGTTTTGTTCTATTCTTTAATTTGAGACATTTTCTTTGTCTCCCCATTTTTGCTGCCTCACTGTTTTTGTTACTATGTATTAGGTATTGCTGCTATGTCTCCCAATCCTAGTAAAGTGGCCTTATATAGTAGGCATTCTGTGAGTCCCAGTGGCACAATCTCTGTGGTCACTTAAGCTGGGTGCTTCAGGTGTGTCCATATGTGAGTTTTGTGTGCACTCCTGTTTTAGTTGAGCCTTGGGAGTGCTTTGGGTGGACTCTCAGGAACTCATCAGGGTGGAGCAAATGTTGTTAGGCAGGTTGATGGAGACTCAGATATGGTGGCTACCTGCCTCTACACACTGAGAGAGAGGAGGGCTCAACAAAAAGCAATGGCTTCTGCAAGCACTTCTGTCTGGGAGAAAGCTGTCCTTCCAGTTCTGGCTCTGGAGTCAGACAAATCAGTTCTTTCCAATATGTCCCTGGTGCTTTTCAATCTGTCGCTCCAGGGCTGGAGCTCAGAACGAACAGTCTGTCAGTAAGTCTGGGCATGGGCCCTTTAAAAGGAACATCTGGGTCTCTGGCAGCCCCCCATCTCACTCAGCCACAATCTTCATTGCTTTTCACAGCCAGAAGTTGTGGGTACTTTTTTTTCCAGTACTGGAAACTGGACTGGGTTACCTGGTGTGGGAATGGAACCCCCTTGCTCCTCTGGGGGGACCTCCACAGCTGAGATTTCTCTCCTGATTTTTTAACTGCCACACACCTGGTCTGCATCTGCCCCTCCTATCAGTCTCAAGGTGACTTCTTCTGTATGTCCTTAATTGTAAGACTTTAGGTGATTTTCAATGATGGTTATTCTGTAGTTTAATTGTAATCTTGATATGGTCATGAGAGGAAGCAAACACAGCATTTACTTACTCCACCATCTTGACCAGAAATTTCTGTTTGGTGTATTTTTTTAATGGAATTTTAAAGGTCTCTTTTGTTATTTAACTTCACCTTACAGATTTCATGCCATTATTCTCATTCATTTGTATGTGACCTGCTTGTTTTCTCTGTAGAAACATTTAATATTTTTTTATCTTTGCATAGTGTCTCTTGTCATCCAATATGCTGGTTACAGTGAAGCGCTTTTGATTTACTTCTGACCTGCAAAATTGTACTATATTGTTTACTTGATAATTGTTTTTATGTCCCTTTTCTCTCTGCAACTTTGTTAGATATATATTAAAGCATTCCGACTCATCAAATTAATTTTTTTTCGCTTATTTAAAAACATTTATTTTTATATCCTCTAACATTTTTTAATGTTTATATTTTGGATCACTCAGCTTATACCCTGCTCTAATTTATCCTAGTTTTGTGGTATAATTTGAAGTCAAGAGTGTGATATCGCCAGCTTTGTTTTACTTTCTCAAGTTTGCTTTGACCATTTGGGATATTTTGTGGTTACATAGAAATTTTAGAATTATTCGTTCTAGTTTTGTGAAAAATGTCAACAGAATTGTGATAGGGATTGCATTGAATCTATATATTTCTTTGGGTTGTATGGACATTTTAAAAATAAGTCTTTCAATCCACAAGCATGGAATATCTTTTCATTTATTTGTGTCATCTTTAGTTTTTTCATCAGCATCTTACAGTTTTCAGAGTACAGCTCTTTCACCTCTTTGGTTAAATTTAATCCTATGTATTTTGTTCTTTTTGATGCAGCTGTAAATGGGATCATTTTTTTAATTTCTCTTTCTGATAGTTTGTTATTAGTATATAGAAAAACCACAGATATCTAAATATTGACTTTGTACCTTATGACTTAATTGAATTCATTTATTGGTTCTAACAGGTTTTTTTTTTTTTTAAGTCTAGGATTTTTCTATATATAATATCATGTCATCTGCAAATAGTGACAGTTTTACTTCTTCCTTTTTGATTTGGGTGCCCTTTATTTCTTTTTCGTATCTAATTGCTGTGGCCAGAATTTCCAATACCATGTTGCATAAAAGTGATGAGATGGGCATCCTTGTCTTGTTCTTGAGCTTAGAGAAAAAACTTTTAGATTTTTACCACTGCGTATGGTTATCTGTGAGTTTGTCCTGTATGTCCTTTATGATGTACATTTCCTCTATACCCACTTCATTGAAAGTTTGCATCATGAAGAGATATTGAATTTTATCAAATGTTTTCTCTGCACCTGTTGAGATGATAGTATGATTTTTATTCTTCATGTATATTACATTAACTGATTTGTAGATGTTGAGCCATCCTTGCATCCCTAGAATAAATCACATTCGATCATGGCGTATGATCTTTTTAATGTATTGTTAATTTCAATTTGCTAATATCTTGTTGAAAATTTTTGTGTGTATGTTAATCAAGGATATTGGCCTATAATTTTCTTTTCTTTCTTTCTTTCTTTCTTTCTTTCTTTCTCTCTCTCTCTCTCTCTCTCTCTCTCTCTTTTTTTCTTTCTTTCTTTCTCTCTCTCTCTCTTTTTCTTTCTTTTCTTTCTCTTCCTTCTTTCTTTCTTTCTTTCTTTTTTGTGGTGCTTTATCTGGTTTTGACATCGGAATAATACTGGCCTGGCCTCATAAAACATGTTTGAAAGCATTTCTTCATATTCAATTTTTTCTTATTTAGGTATTCTTTTTAACAACTCAGCAGGTTGGTAATTAGAGGCTTTTCTTTTATTTCCAAGTAAATGGAGATATAGTGCATTTTTGTTCTCTTTTACCTGTGCTGCTTGTGCCTCCCAGGTTGCTGGGTCCTTGCCTCTGCCACTGTCACTGGGGTGGAGGGTGCCACTGTTGTTGTGGTCATTGCTGACAGCATGACTAGGATGATGGGTGTCCTTCTGTGTCTGGTTGCCTGGGTCTCAGGGCACCACCTCTATGGTGGGGGAAGTCAGGGCCAAGGATGGAGGATCCAGGTACACAAATACACAGCCTCTGCTACCTGGTTCACTATGACTGTTGGTACCTCTGTTGCCAAAAGACCAGACACATTTGTGCATCTCTCCTGCTGTTACAGGCTCTCTGTTGGTATGGACACAACTGCAGCTGGAAGAGGGAGCCAGAACATTGGGCACTAGTCTGCTACTGCCCTACTTTCCCTTTTCTGGGGCCAAGGTCTGAGTGTTGGGTTTGTGGCCCCTATCTCCTCTGCTGCTTATATGTGTGGTGGGGCTGTGGACTCAGCCAGAGTAGCCAAGGAATTGGAGTTGCGGACATCATCCATGTTTTCCCCTCTGTTCTAACTCCCCTATGCATTTTAATACACACACCGTCAGATGCATTGATATGTTGATCTTTCAGGCATCCTAGTGTGTTGAGCAGAGGAACCTTTGTCGGGTTATAGATGTCTCACTAGTTATAGATTAAAGGGGAGAAGAAAAGGGATCATTTCACTCTGAGATGATGCTTATGTCACTTATGCCATATTTTCTTTATCAGTTCATCCACTGATGAATACATAGGTTGTTTCCATACCCTAGCTATTGTGAATATTGCTGCAATTAACATAGGAGTGCAGATTGTGATTTCATATCCTTTCTGTGTGTGTATGTATGTGTGTGTGTGTGTGTGTGTGTGTGTGTGTCTGTATGATTGATAGATCATCTGATAGTTTTATTTTTTAGTTTTTTGAGGAACTTCCATAATGGTCGTACCAATTCCTACCAACAGTGTACTAGAGTTTACATTTTCTTTACATCCTCACCAACAGTTTTTATCTTTTATCTTTTTTATAATAGCCATCCTACCTGGTGTGATATCTCATTGTAGTTTTGATTTTCATTTCCCTAACAATCAGTGATGTTGAGCATCTTTTTATTTACCTCTATCCACTTGTATGTATTCAGGTCATTTGCCCACATTTTAATAGAGTTGTTTGTTTCTTGTTTTTTGTTTTTATTGACATTGAGAGCTAAGAGTTTCTTATATATTTTGGATATAATCTCTTATTGGATATATGGTTTTGCAAATATTTTCTCTCATTCCATTGGTTGCCTTTTTTTGTACTGATTGGTTTTTTAAATTTTGTTTTGTTTGTTTTTATGCTGTGCAGAAATATTTTAGTTTGATGTAGTCTCACTTGTTTATTTTGCTTTTATTGCTTGTGTTTTGGTGCATAATAAAAAATTATCATAGCCAAGACCAATGTCAAGGAGCTTTTCCCCTATATTCTCTTCTAAAAATTTTACAGTTTAAGTCTTTAATCCATTTCAAGTTTTTTTTTTGTTTGTTTTGAGTAACATAAGGTAAGCATCCAGTTTCATTCTTCTGAACATAATAGCTCTTTTTAATCTGCAGGATCTATAGTGATGTCTTCTTTTTTTATTGCTGTGATTAATTTTTTGTGTAATCTGTCTTCCCTTTCTATACCTTATAACTAGGATTTTTTTCTGTTGCAAGACATTATACAGGTAATTTATTTTTAACTGTATAATTATGGAAGTACAAGACAGTATTTCCTTTCTCCGAGCTGGTATTAAAAGTCTAGTTTCTGGTTTTTACATCTTGCCCTAATACCTGATGGTCAACCAGATGTCATCTCTCATGTTCTGCTCTGGCTTTAACCTCCCTTTAAATTCTAATATTGAGATTTTCTTTCTTCAAGTTAGCTTTAATAGGATAATAGGAGATGATACCTATTAACTCATTTTTCCATGTTTCTAAATGATATTCCATGTTTTCATTCACACACATGCACACATGTACACACAATCTTTTATCTTTTAGGTATGAATTTTACTCACTATAAATTTCAATTGATATAGAAAGATGAGAGAAGTTCTAAGAATTTTGCTTATAATGATTAAAGGGATCAGAAATGTATCACAGTTTATTTACCAAGGTAAAATAATATGAAATGTCACTCTGCACTGCCACCAACCTTTTTAAAATAACTTCTCACTTCTAATTTCATTAGCAGGGTTTGCCTGTATCTCTAACCTCTTTCCTGTCATTTTATCACTTCACTCATTATACTACAACCTTTGAGCAGGTTCACATATAAGCACCCTACCCCTATTCATATTACTGGGCCATTTCCCAAATATTGTATCTCAGCCTAAATGTCAATTTCAAAAAAAAAAAAACTTTTTTTCCTAACTACCTTATCTTATCAGTTATACCCCTCCTCAAAATTCTCTATTGGAACACTTCAATTTCTTCAGAGTACTTTTCATGATTTCTTTATATTTGGGGAGTTTATTGTGAATTTCCTGTTTATTTGGGAATGCCAAATTTTAAATGAGGGAATATTGGTACTTTGATTATTTTTTACATGATTTTATGTATTTTAATCAATTAACTTGTTTGGATATTTATATCAATGACATATCAAAATAAAGTATTGTAAAATATGCTGAAGATAAAAAATATTAAAATATGAATTTTTATAGAAACAAAAATGTTTTAATTTATTACTTGCTTTTGTATTCTTATATAATAGTTTTCTTTTAAATATTCTTTATTTTAGTATACAGATGCAATAACTTTGGAGGGATTTTCAGTTATTATAGCTCAACTACTTGGCCTTAAAATAGGACTAACATATGATGACATCAATAATTGTTCTTGTTCAAGAGCTACGTGCATAATGAGTCATGAAGCAATGTAAGGATTTTTTTCTTCTTAATTAACTTCATATATATATGAGGTTGTTTACAAGATGTGATAATTCTTTTATTCTTTATATTCAACTCCACATCAAAGATTGGAGAGATATGTTGTACATGATAAGATACCACACTAACAAATTTATCTAAATGATTCAAACTTCCAGAAAGTGGTAAATCCATGATTAAGAACTATCCACTCAAGGAAATTAGAGGGAAATTTTTAAGTTTTAAGAAGATTGTGAAACATTATATAGGCATATGAGACTATTGTTGTTTTGAAAGTATTTGCTCAAGGCAAAGATGTCTAAAATTACCCTTAACAAAATAACACCATACTGGTAGCTTTGGCTAGTATTTTGAGGGGCAGTAAAAGGAGGAAGCTATTTAAAGAGGAAAAAAATATCTTATTTGCAGATATTATGATTAACTACATAATCAGTATATAGTTAGAACAACATCTTCAAAAAATTCATCAGGATGATTAATCTGAATAAACATTAGTATGTATATACCAACACTAAAAAAATAGATGACATTATAAAATTGCTATTTTTTTACAGAAGGATTTTATAAACTCAGTACAAATCCAATTAATACTTGAGATTATTTTTAAAGAACTTGATAAATTCTATGGGTGGTGATAAAATAGAGATGGTAATTATAGATAATCTGTTGAGGAGTATGAGTTAAAATTTATGATCAAGGAGGGATTTTATTGATAAGAGACACTACATATTATCTATAGACTGATAAAAAGATAAGAGGGGCAAAGGATGATGATGTTGTCTACAGTGATGACTTAAAGCAAAAATCACTGAGTAAATTCTAAAGGACACGATCTAGTGAATAAGTAGAGAGAGGGTTGGCTCTTGTTAGAGCTGGGTATTTGCAATTATTAAGATAGAATGTTAGGAGAGTAAGAAGACAAAGATGTAGGTAATTTTGATCATGGAGGTGGTAAAGATAAGGACAATTTCTTCTTATAGGAAACTGAGAGCAAGGAGCATAAGAGCTTTAATACAAGATGTGAAACACTTATCTTGGAGATTGAAAATTAGAAATGACTTAGGAAATGTAATGATTGTTGGTCTTTTTGAAGATATATTTAGAATTTGTAATTGTGAATTTAAAATGAATTAAAATATCATGTTTATTTTGATCCATTAATTTCAGCTACCAAAATGCATATGTAAAGAAAATGGATAGTTGAGGTTTTGCCAAGTTAATGTCCATGAA
>NW_006439192.1:3417416-3474253 GCF_000325575.1 Pteropus alecto
GAAGGCTGTTTTCTCTTGAAATAATTATTTTCATTTTTTTCTACCCCACATTTGGAGCTTTGGATAAGAAATTAAAATACTTTGGGACAGTTACCTTAACTCACTTTATTTTATATTTGTCTTTAGGCCTGGATGATAATCTTCCCCACCAAAAGACAATCCTTTAATATTTATTTTGAAATGTCTTGTGTCTATTAAAATTATGGGTATATAAAATAACATTCATTTCTTCTTTACCATGCCATCTTTTAAGCAAAGATTTTAAAACATAAGTTGCTTTATACCCGCCTTAAACAAAAGTTCCCAGTTCTAATTAATAATTTTAATTTTCACTCTAAAAAAGCATGTGATCCAAATAGAAAATAATCTGAGTCTGTCTATTTTTAAAATAATTTTGCATAAAAAGATATCGGTGCTCGAAGTTTGTAGCTTTTTGCATGAACTTGTCTACAAAATCATACTGGCACTGATGCTTATTAAAACAAAGTACTTAAAGCAATTTGCTTAAGTAATATTATTTCTTGTGATAGTCCTACTTTCCCTTACTTATCTCATTACAAACAGCTATGTCAGTAAAATAAAATTTCTCTTTTTATCTCATATTCTTCCAAGTCTGAAACCTTAGCAGTTATATATTTCTCTCTTTGGAGGCTCAGGAGACAGCCCAGGACCTCTGTCATTTCAAATATAACTGTTTAGGTAATACTGTTTCAGACATGATTGCTTACAGTGGCACTGTGCAATAGAAATAAAACGTGAGCCACATATGTAATTTTAAATTTTCTGTAACTACATTAAAAAATTAAAAGAATCAGATGAAGTTAATTTCAGTGATAGATTATAAAATATTTTATTTAACCCAATATATTCAAAATATAATTATTTTAACATGTAAGCAACATAAAATTTGTTAGTTTGATGTGTTAAATTTGTGTGTGTGTGTGTGTGTATGTGTGTGTGTGTGTGTGTGTTTGTAAAGGGTATGAGAGATAAAAATAAAAGTCAGGATCTCACCAATGTTATCAGTCTGAGCAAACAGAATGGACTTGCCAGAAACTGAAGACAGTGGATGGAGAAGGATTGATTGAGAATATGAGTTGTTCAATATTGTAGATAGTATATTTGAAATGTCTATCTTCAGTGTCATTTTTCAAATGTTAAAGATAAGTGATGATAAATTAAAATTTAATCTTGGTTGACTTTTTTTCTGCTAAGATACAAGTTTTTCATGTGAGTCATCTTGCAATTTCTATCATTATATATGGAGCATTGTTTTATCTGGAGAATTTTATTTCATTTTAGGGGTTCCAGTGGTGTAAAGATTTCTAGCAACTGTAGCATGCATGACTATAGATGAGTTGTTCAATATAGTAGATAGTATATTTGAAATGTCAAATCTATTAGATATTCCACTGGAAATATAGTTTTGAACATGAAAATAAAGACCTCTCTAAAGCTTATGTTTTAGTGCAAAATTTAGGTCAAATAAAATAAGTTTTAAAATACTGATAAAAAACTGCTAATGTTGAATAATAAATATTAAAAGTTGAAGTAGAATGTGGGAAGAGACACAATTTCAGATATTATCAAGAAAGACTTTAGAAGGTGACATTTGAGCAGACATCTGACTGAAATGAGGGAAGGAAGCTTCAGATATATAAGAGAAGAGTATATCAGGAAGAAAGAAAGAAAAGAGAAAGAAAAGAAGGAAGGAAGGGAGGAAGGAAGAAAGAAAGGAAGGAAGGAGGGAGGGAGGGAGAGAAGGAAGGAAAGAAGGAAGGATGGACGGAGAGAGAGAGGGAGAGAAGGGGGAAAGGGAGGAAGTGGAGAGAGAAGAAAGAAGAGAAATAAATTTAACCATTACACCTTCTGAAAAGATACATCTTCAGTGTCATTTTTTAAATGTTAAAGATAAGGAATGATAAATTAAAATTTAATCTTGGTTGACTTTATCTCTGCTAAGATACAAGTTTTTCATGTGAGTCATCTTGCAATTTCTATCATTATATATGGAGCATTGTTTTATCTGGAGAATTTTATTTCATTTTAGGGGTTCCAGTGGTGTAAAGATTTTTAGCAACTGTAGCATGCATGACTATAGATATTTTGTTTCAAAATTTGATGCTAAATGTCTTCAGAACTTTCCAAAATTACAACCATTACATCAAAAGCAATCAGTGTGTGGTAATGGAATTTTGGAACTTGATGAAGAATGTGACTGTGGCAGTGAAAAGGTGAGTAATAAAAGGTGAAATTTGAGCACAATTTCTTGTGTTTCTAGTAAGTGGTTGTCATAGAATATGACATCTTCGGTATAGAAATAAGATATAAAAATGAGGATAAGATACATGAATCACTTTCCCACACCTCTTCAATTGGGAAGACAAATAAGTCATAAAAACAGTTTGCACACACCATTCTCAATGATTCCAGCAGAGAGATACAGCTGCTATATATTTTGAATATATAGACTAAATGATCCCTTTTTATAGACAACGTATTTCTTAACTCATATGATCTCAGTCTCTATTTTCTCTACCAACTTCTAAATTTGGTTAAAATTTTTTCCTGTCTCTTGTTGCAAGACTATTGAAATATTACAATGTTTTTATTAATTAAATTTATCAGGACTAACATTAGTTAATAAAATTATATAGGTTTTAAGTGTATGATTCAATAACAAACAATTCAACAACAAAAACACCAATCCAATCAAAAATGAGTAGAGGACCTGAACAGACACTTCTTCCAAGAAGACATACAAATGGCCAACAGACATATAAAAAGATGCTCACCTTCACTAGCTATTAGAGAAATGCAAATCAAAACCACAATAAGATACCACCTCACGCCTGTAAGTATATCTATTATCAACAAGACAAGTAATAACAAGTGTTGGAGAGGTTGTAGGAAAAAAGGAACCCTCATACATTGCTGGTGGGAATGTAAATTGGTACAACCACTATGGAAAACAGTATGGGGGTTCCTCAAAAAATTAAGAATAGAACTATATGACCTAGCAATCCCTCTTCTGGGTATCTACCCCCAAAATTTGAAAACATTTATTCGCAAAGGTATATAAACCCCAATGTTCATTGCAGTATTATTTATGGTGGTATAAATATACAGTGGAATATTACTCAGCCGTAAGAAGAGATGAAATACTGCCATTTGCAACAACATGGATGGATCTTGAGATAATCATGCTAAGTGAAATAAGCCAGACAGAAAGGGTTGAGCACCATGTGATTTGACTGTCATTTTACCTTATAAAAAATATAGAGACATATATATTTTATTTTCATTTCAGTAAAATATGACACATGATTACTAAATATATTTTTATTATATGTTTTGTCTATTTCTAGTAAATTTATTCACAAAGGGAAACTTTAATAAACAAATCCCCAAAAAGACAATTGGGAAAGTTTTCTCTTGGAAACTCACACTCTTTTCCCCAAGGATATATTTTCATGTTGGCAATTTATGAGTTAACTAAATTAGTTACCAATTTAATTAATTACAAATAATTATTTACAAATTTATTAATTACCAAATATTATAGGTAAAAAGTGTTACTGATCAATTCTTATTTTAAATGCCATTTATTTAATTCTTACAGTTGGATGTGCCTTTGGATATTCTAGAAATAGTAAAATAGTAAATCTTTATTAACTATAACTGTAGTGTATAACTGAACAGTTGAACACAAGAAAGTATGAAAATGAAGTTGAGATTAAGAAACAGGAGCTGTTAAGTGGTTAATTAGAATATTTCTCCTTATGAAATTTTAGGAATGTCAATTTAAGAAGTGCTGTGATTATAATACATGTAAATTGAAAGGCTCAGTAAAATGTGGTTCTGGACCATGCTGTACAGCAGAATGTGAGGTAAGTTTCCAATATTTAGGAAAAAGAAATTAAACTGTGATAATAGAAAGCTATGTTGATTGAGTTAAGATAGAATTGATGAAAGGAATATAGAAGTATTTTAATGAAGCAAAATAGAGAATATATAAACAACTATGAGCATGTAAAGATAATTAATAGGAAATAAAGAAGGCATCTCAGATTGGTACTGATTATTCTACTGAAAACACAGTTTATCATCTTCTAAATTATTAGATAAATAATAGAATAATCATATACATTACTGTATCAAAAAAATCAACTCTCAAGGAAATTTTAGTCAAATAAATTGTAAATTACTAATTGTGAAAAATTGTGACATAAATAGCAGAAAAATGTGTAGCAGACAAAATATATAGCATACAGACTATGCAAAGAACTCTCACATATTGATATTTAAAAGGCATATCAAACAAATACACATACACACAGAGGCAAAAAGAGTGTGCAAGTAATTTACAACAATAAAAGTAGAATTGTTCAATGTGTACACAGCTCTTCTTCAGTAATTGAGATAAATAAATAAAAATAATAAGGCAGTATTATAGAGCAGTAATCCAAATAGCAATCTTAAAAACAGGAATGGGGATAGAGATATTTTTGGATAGTGTTTGTGAAATTTTAAATTGTGATAATTCTTTAGGTGAGCAATATTTGCATATCTATGGATAGAGTATAAATTATCAAGTTGATTGATTATCATTAATATCCTTTTTATGTATATACCCTATAAACATGCACATACGCAGAAAGCTCAGGAAAGAATATTACAGAATTGTTTGCAATAGCAAATTACAAAGGCAAACAACATTTATTGGCATTGGACTGGTTACATAAATTATTGTATGTTATACAAGAATTAATAAATGAGGCTAAATGTGTATGCTCTGATATGATATTATCTTCAAGACATATGTTTGGATAAGAAAGCAAGTTCCATAATGCAAAATATTTTATAATTCCAATTCTGATAAATTACATACACATAAATATTCTGTATATTCTTTTTACCAAATTTTTAAATTTAGACAATGTTTTATAGTAAAATTCTTTTAGTGGTTACTTCTGAGTATTATGACAAACAGATTCAGTCTTGTAACTAGTACCACAATCAAGGAATGGGTGATTTCATCACCACTCTCCAAAAATCTCCCTTTCCCCCTTTGTAGTCAGTTCATACCTACACGCACAGTCTCTGATAACTGCAAATCTGTTTTCTGTATATCTAATTTTGATTTTCCAAAAATATAACATAAATTGAACCATACAATATGTAAACATTGTTATTAGGCATCTTAGTATACCGCATTTGAAATTCAATCAGGTTGTGGTGTTTATCAGTGGTTCATTTCTTTTTTGTTGCTTAATAGTATTGCAAGTCCCCCCAACTGAGAGACATATGGGTTGTTTTCAGTTTTTGGTGATGAAATACAGCTGCTATAAGTAATATTCATAAGCAGATTTCATGTGAACATAGAGCTTTATTTCACTAAGTTACCTGCAAGTGAAATTGCTAGGTTATGCAGTAAATGCATATGGAACTTTATAGAAAACCAAAAACTGGGTTTTCAAAGTGGCTATACTATTTTGAATTTCCACTAACCATTTATGAGACTTACAGTTGTTCTGCAAACTAACTGTAAATTCAAACTATACGATATATTGTTTATTTTATCTTTGTATTGGTTCATTATTTAAACTTTAAAAATCATTTTACTGTTTTCCTAGAGTTTACGAATCTTTGATTAATCAGTCTGATTTCATATAATATGCCATTTCATATGCAGTGAATGGATCTTATATAACATTCTCGTCCTATAAACACAAAATACATTGTTATTTTTGCTCGGTATAGTCATATCTTTTAAAACAAGTAAGTAAGGAAAAGAAGGATTTATAATTAACATCATTTATTCTCTTTCCAGTTCTCTTTACTTCCTTTTGTAGATTTCTAATTGGTATTCTATTTGTTGTGTGTTAAGAACTACCTTTACTAGTTCTTCTAATTTAGGTCTGCTGAAAATGAATTCTCTCAATTATTATTTGCCTAGGAAAGTATTTATTTTTCATTCATGTTAGAAATACATATTCCCCCGGTATGGAATTCTAGATCAAAAGTGTTCTTAATCACTTTTAAGATGCCCTTGCATTCATTATTCATCTTTGTCTCAATCTATTCAGTATTAATGAATCAAACTGGATTGTAGTGTGTGTGTGTGTGTGTGTGTGTGTGTGTGTGTGTGTGTGTGTGTGTGTGTCTTCAGCATATATAGAGGGTCAGCATTTGATCATGGTGAACTTCACTAGGGTAGGCAATAAATGACTGATTTTAGTCAGCAATTCATAAAAATTTGACAATAACTATACTATTTACCTGAAATATGCAATGAGGACTTTCTGCTCTCAGGTAATAATAAATAGTGATGATGATAGCTATTCTATACATTGTTTATTATGTACTGTTCTAAGCACATTTTACATTAATTCCATTTAATACTAAAAATTTGAGCAAAAGTTTTAAATCAGGTAGTTTGCCTCCTGTGTCTCTCCAAGAACAAAAAGGTAGAGGAAATGTTCCTCCATTTTTAAGGAACAGGTATGTTTAAAATAACCTGTTTAGTCTTTCCAAATTCTGGTTGAGTCAGATTGCCTCTCAATGTAGAACACAAAACAGTTTGCAAAACCTGTGTCAGAAAGGATCCTTTTAAGACAGTTACTTTTCTTCAAGCTCCATAACGTATACTGTACCTGATTTTTCCTTCAGAGAAGTCACTGCCTTGGTCACTCTGGGACTCCCTCAAACATCAATGATCAGGCATATTTAATTTGATAAAACTCTTCAGTAAGTAATTGAAGATAGTCATTCACAGAACATGATTTTCTTTCTGTTTCCTTCTAGATATCAGTAGCAGGCACTCCATGTAGAAAGAGTATTGATCAAGAGTGTGATTTTACAGAGTATTGCAATGGAACTTCCAGTACTTGTGTTCCTGATACTTATGCATTGAATGGTCATTTGTGTAGATTGGGAACTGCATATTGTTATAACGGACAATGCCAAACTACTGATAATCAGTGTGCTAACGTATTTGGAAAAGGTATTGCTTTTTCTTATGTACTTTTACCTTAAATTTGGATCATTCTATAGGACATAATATGTATCATACATCTCAAGACGTGGCAAAATCTGAATCGCAGTCTCAATAAAGATTAAATTTGAATTAAAGAAGGTTAGTTTTAATGAGTGTTTGAGATTTTCCAGAATAGTACTGTACATTCTTTTTCTCATTGTTTGATTTTTGTTTTTGGTAACTTGCTCCCTGGGTAAAAACTATCTACACAGCTTAGAATGACAAGTCAGTAAATTCTGAAACTTTGCTTAATCTCCTTTAGCTCACCCATTCATGACTTAATTTAAAGACATAAAACTTTAGAAATTTAGAAATGAATTTCATTCAAGTATAATAATATGTCTTCACTGAAGAACTGCTAGGATAACAGCAGTCATAAGTTACTAATGAAATTTCATTTTCATACTTTGATTTTTAAGCAGTTTTTGATAGTAATTCAAATAAGACATACATATATGCTTGATTTTTAGGCAGTAATTATTTCTAATACCTCACTATGATTTTGTATTTTTAGAAGAATTAAGTTAAATTTAATAGATGAAAATTGCTCAGTGAAATGCATTCAAATATAACTACTTGCTAATTGATTAAAGGTAGTATAACACCAAATGTCAGTTATTTGCCCAGTGGCAATATAAGGAGTATAATTTGTACCAAATGACACACTATGTGGTTCAAATTGCCTTTCCAATTATTTGAAATTCATCTGAAGTAACAAGTTTCAGGTTAGGTGACTTAACCAAAAGTCAAGCAGAGCTAGAAAACTATGATGTCCTAAATCACAGATAAGTGCTATTTTCTGTATGCTATGTTTTCAAGATGTTACTTTTTGTTTCATTTTTATTTTTAATGCTTATTTGTATTTGAAAATATTATTTGTCATTGTCACAGAAACTTTAGATCAGGGTTTAATATAGCAATTAAAAATAAAATGAAATAATATTCTCTAAGAACCATTAAAGAGAGTCTAGGACATACTCCTTATTTTATTTTTTAACAAATTTATTTGGGTGACATTGGTTGATAAAATTATATAAGTTTCAAGTGTGCAATTCAATAATATGTCATATGTATATTGCACTGTGTGTTCACCACCCAAAGTCAAATCTCCTTCCATCACCATATATTTGACCTTCTTTACCCTTTTCTACATTCCCTCTCCCCCTTTTGTCTTTGGTACCTGTTGAACAATCATCTGTGTCTGAGGTTTTTGTTCATCTTGTTCATTTGTTGCCTTCAGTTTTTTATCCTGCATATATGTGAAATCATGTGGTTCTCAACTTTTTCTAACTTATTTTGCTTAGCATGATAATCTCAAGATCCATCCATGTTGTCACAAATAGCAATATTTCATCTTTTCTTATGACTAATATTGCATTATATATATGTACAACATCTTTATCTAATCATCTATCAAAGGAAATTTCAGGTTTTCCATGTCCTGGCCACTGTGAATAATGCTACAGTGAACATCGAGATGCATATATCTTTATGGATAAATGTTTTCAAGCTTTTTGGGTAGATACCCAGAAGAAGGAATACTGGCTCACATGATATTTCTTTCTTAATTTTTTGAGAAACTTCCATGCTGTTTTCCATAGTGACTCTACCGATTTACACTCCTATTAGCTTAGCAGTGTTTGAGGATTCTTTTTCACCCACAACCTTTGCAATATTTGTTATCGCTTGTCTTCTTGATGATAACCATTTTTACAGGTGTGAGGTGGTATCTCATTGTGGTTTTGATTTGCATTTCCCTAATAGCTAGTGAAATTGAGCATCTTTTTATATGTCTGTTGGCCATGCGTATGTCTTCTTGAGAGAAGTGTCTGTTTAGGTCCTCTGCCCATTTTTAATTGGATTGGTGTTTGTTGTTACTGTTGCTGTTGTTGAGTTGTATTAGTTCTTTATATATTTGGATATTAGCTCCTTATCAGATGTGTTGTTTGCAACTATCTTCTCCCATTCAGTTGATTGCCTCTTTGTTTCGTTGATGGTTTCTTTTGATGTGCAGAAGCTTTTTACTTTGATACAGTCCCATTTATTTTTTCTGCTTTTACTTCCCTTGCCTTTGAGGTCAAATATATAAAATCCTCTCTAAATCCAAGGTCCATCAATTTTTTTCTATGCAGTTTATTGTTTCAGGTCTGTGTAGTTCTCTGATCTGTTTTGAATTAATTTTGGTTTATAGTGACAGATAGCAGTAGTATCTCATTCTTTTGCATGTGGCTTTCCAATTTCACATCACCATTTATTAAAGAAGCTTTCTTTTCTCCATTGTGTTTTTGGCTCCTTTGTCAAAAATTATTTGCCTATATATATGTGGGTTTACTTCTGGGCTCTCAATTCTGTTCCAGTGGTCTGTATGTCTGTTTTTCTTCCAATACCATGCTGTTTTGATTATTGTTACTTTGTAGTACACTTTGAAGTCAGGCATGATATCTTCGGCCTTGTTCTTTTTTCTCAGGATTACTTTGGCTATCTGGGGTCTTTTCTGATTCCATACAAATCTGATGATTTTTTTTTTTTTGGTTCTATTTCTTAAAAAAATGCCTTTGGGATTTTGATGGGGATTGTATTAAATATGTATATCGCTTTAGATAATGTGGCCATTTTAACTATGTTGATTCTTCTAATTTATGGAATTAGAAATGGAATGTCTTTCCATTTCTTTGGTTTTCTTCAATTTCTTTTAATGATGCCTTGTTGTTTTCAGTGAATGGGTCCTTCACATGCTTTGTTATGTTTCTTCCTAGGTATATTATTATTTTTGTTGCAATTGCAAAAGAAATTTTCTTTTTCATTTTTTTCTGAAATTTCACTGATAGTGTGTAAGAATGCAATGGACTTTTGTACACTGATTTTGTATCCTGCAACTTAACTGTATTTCTTTATTGTTTCTAATAGTTTTTGTTGTTGTTGTTGTTGGAGTGTTTAGGGTTTTCTATATAGAAAATCATGTCATTTTCAAAATGTGACAATTTGACTTCTTCATTCCCAATTTGGATGCCTTTATTTCTTTCTCTTACCTGATTGCTCTATCTAGGACATCCAATGAGAGCAGGTACCCTTGTCTTGTTCCTGATCTTAGAAAAGTTTTCAGTTTTTCACCATTAAGTATGATTTTAGGTGTAGGTTTATCTTATATGGCCTTTACTATCTTGAGGTACTTTTCTCCTATATCCATTTTATTCCGTGTTTTAATCATAAATGGATGCTGTATCATACGATTTTTCTATTTTCTATTTTCTATTTTCTATTTTATTTTATTTTATTTATGTAGTGTATCACATTGATCCATTTGTGTATGTTGACTCATCCTTGTGCAAATTGTATTCAATTTGCCAGTTTTTCTTTAGGATTTTTGCATCTGTGTTCATCAGAGATACTTGTCTACAAAATTCTTTTTTGTGTGTTATTTTTACCAGGTTTTGGTATCAGGGTAATATTGTCTACATAAAATGAGTTAGGAAGTATTGCCTCTTCTTCAATTTTTTGGAAGAGTTCGAGAATAACAAGTAGTAATTCATCTTTGAATGTTTGGTAGAATTCATTGGCGAAGCCATCTGGTCCTGGACTTTTACTTTGGGGGAGGTTTTTGATGATTGCTTCAATTTCTTTACTGTTGATTGGTCCATTTAGATCTTCCAATTCTTCGTGATTCAGTCCTGGAGGGTTGTATATTGCTAAGAGATTGTCCATTTCTTCTAAGTTATTGAATTTGGTGGCATAAAATCTTTCATATTATTCTTGTATGATCTTTTGTATTTCTGTGGTATCTGTCATAACTTCACCTCTTTTACTTCTGATTTTGTTTATTTGTGTCCTTTCTCTTTTTTCCATAGTAAGTCTAGCCAGGGGTTTGTCTATTTTGTTAATCTTCTCAAAAAAATAGCTCTTTGTTGCATTTGTTTTTTCTAATGTGTTTTTGTTCTCAGTTTTATTTAATTATGCTTTATTGTTTTCTTCCTTCTGCTGACTTTGGGCTTCATTTGTTCTTCTTTTTCTAATTCTTCAAGATGGAATGTTATGTTGTTTGGGGGGACTTTTTCTCTTTCTTGAAATAGGCCTGTAATGATATGAACTTTCCTCTTATTATCACTTTTGCTGTGTCCCAAAAGATTTGCTATGTTGTGTTTTCATTCTCATTTGTTTCTATGTTTCTTTCGGTATCTCCTTTTATTTCTCCTTTAACCCAGTATTCTTTACTAATATGTTTTTTAATCTCCACATGTTTACGGTTTTTCATGCTTTCTTTTTGCAGTCAATCTCCAGTTTCAAAGCTTTGTGTTTAGAGAATATTCTTGGTATGATTTCAATCTTTTTAAATTTGTCGAGGCTAGTTTCATCTCCTAACACATAGTCTATCCTTGAGAATGTTTTATGTGCAGTGGAGAATGTTTTATGTGCAGTGGAGAAGAATGTATAATTTGATGTTTTGGAATGAAATGCACTGTAAACATTGATTATGTCCAATTGGTCTAATGTGTCATTTAAAGCTGATATTTCCTTAATGATTTTCTGCTCGGATGATCTATCTATAGCTGTCACTGAGGTTTACAGTTCTCCTACTAATTGTGTTTTTGTCAGTTTCTCTTTTTAGTTCTGTTAGTAGCTGCTTTATATATTTTGGTACTCTCTGATTGGGAGCATATATAAGTATTATGTCTTCTTGATGTATTGTCCCCTTCATCATTATGAAGTGTCCATTTTTATCTCTCATCACCTTTTTTATCTTGAAATCTATTTCATCAGATATAAGTACAGCTACACCTGCTTTTCTCTGGATGCCTTTTGCTTGGAGTATCGTTTTCCACCCTTTCACGTTGAGTCTAGATTTGTTCTTAAAGCTGAAATGTGTCTTGAAGGCTGCATATGGTTGGTTTTTTTTTTTTTTTTTTGATTCACTCTGCCACACTGTGACTTTTTATTGGTGAGTTCAGTCCTTTTACATTTAGGGTGATTATTGAAATATGAAGTTTTCCTATAGTCATTTTATCTTTTGTTTTCTGGTAGCTTAGTGTCTCCATTGTTTCTTTGTCATTGTGTTTTTTTCCTGTTATTTTAGTTTGGTGGTTTTCTATGATTTTTCCTTCTGTTCCTTTTTTATGTTATGTGTCTCAGCTCTGGACTCTTGTATGTGTGATTACCATTAAGTTTATGTCAAAGGAAATTTCATATATGCAGTAGTCTTCTTTCTTCTGCAGTCATTATCATCATTCCCCTTTGCAAATTCAGACGTTTACTCCTCCTCTTAACTGTTTTTGTTGTCTCTAATTATCCCTATTTATGCTATGAGTTCATTTCTGAGTTGCAGTAGCTATTCCTTTTTCTTTAAATTTTTTACCTCCCTTAATCATTATGTAATATTTAAGTTTATGATATCTTCTTCTGAACAAGGGTTGCAATTTCCTGTTTCTGTCTGTCTGTTAGTCATCTTACTTATAGTTTTGTATCTTTTTGTCTTTTTATTTCTGGTAGAATAACCCCCTTCAGTATTTCCTATTATGCAGGCCTGGTGGTGGAAATTCCTTCAGCTTCTGTATGTCTGAAAAGGTCTTTATTTCTCCTTTTATCTAAAGGAGAACTTTGCTGAATATGTTATTTTTCTCTGGTAATTTTTTTTCAGTAGTTTGAATATTAGCTTCTACTCACTTTTAGCTTGTAAATTTTCTGCTGAAAAATCTGGTGATAATCTGATGCATTTTCCTTTATAAGTTACTGTCTTCTTTCCTTGGCTGCCTTGAGATTCTTTCTTTGTCATTAATTATTGACTGTTTTAATATAATGTGCCTTGGAGAAGGCCTTTTTAAATTGTGATAATTAGGCGTTCTAATTGCTTCTTGGATTTGAGGATCCAGTTCTAGTTCTTTCTATTGGTTTGGGAAATTCTTGTCAACCGTTTGAATAGCCTCTCCGTTTCCTTCTCCCCGTCTTCTTTTTCTAGTATACCCATTATTTTTATATAACTCTATGCAATCGTGTCAGATAGTTCTTGTACAGTTCTTTTAATTTTTTTTTTCACTCTCAAGTCTCTTCTTTCATATGCATCATTTCCAGATTTCTGTCTTGATCTCACTAATTCTTTTCATCTGGCAGGTTCTATTTCCTGAGCTCCCCTTTTCATTCTTCATCTCTTTTATTGAGTTCTTTAGCTCCAGAATTTCTATTTGGTTCTTTTTTTAAAGTTTCATTATGTCTTCTTGATGTATTCTCCCCTTCATTTTTTGGTAAGTATTCCTTTTGTTCATTGATTTTATTTTGAGTTCATTAAACTGCCTGAGTTTTCTTGCATCTCTGAGTTTTTTTCAGAAATGTAATCTTGAATTCTCTGTTATGTAAATCTCATATTCTATACCTTTATTTTCTGGAGATTTTTCATCTTTTTCTGAGTTGCATTGTCACCTTGATTGTTCATGGTATTTGATGGACTATTTCTCCACCTAAGCGTTAATGGCGCTGAACTCTCATTTTTAAAAACATTTATAATTATTAAGAGTGATGTCTTTTTAGCAGTTTGATAAGAAGAGGTTTTTCTTTCGTTTTCCAGTAGGTGGTACATATGCCTCCTGCGTTGTCCAGGCCTTTTGGATCTCTGCTCTGTGGCAAAAATGCTCTTTATTCTCTGGAGAGGTCTGTGTCTCCTCTGTGACTAGGTCACTTCAGTCAGGGCTCTATCCCTGTGGGAGAATATGGTGGTCAGTGGGGTTCTGAGCCCCTGAAGAATCCCTGAAGTCCTGGTGCTGCCCTAGCATCTATATGCAGTTTTGTGCTGCCTGAGTTGCCGCAGTGTCTCCACCGAGATCAGTCTCAACGGGTGGGAGTGGGTTGGGAGAGGCCATTGGTGTTCCTGTGGCTGTTTTCCTCCCCATAATGGTGATGGCCAGACCTCATCTGCCTCCCATTTGTATCTCTACCCCATCATTGAGACCAGCTACAATGTGAGTCTGGCACTCTGAAGATGTCTCCTTAGTTCCTCGGGCTACAGACTCCCTTCTCTGTAGCCTAACACTCACTGCTGCAGTTTTTCCTGGGTCCCACTGGGTGTGGGGAGGCAAGCTCTGGGAGGGTAGGAGGAGACAGCCAGGCTCCATGATTCCACTTTCTGCCTGGCAATGGTGGCTACTAGAGCACAGCTGTTGCACCTCTGTATTTTGTCTCTGCTCTGGTTTCTGTTCTTCTCACTGGGTTCCAAGGTAGTATATGCTAATCACTTGTACAAGAATGCTTAGAGTTACAGAGAGTGTACATCACAACCTGATTCTCCCCTTTCCCCCTGCATACGAGAGGGAGCTCTAAGCTGCATCCATGGCACCTGTCTCAGCTCTTCTCCCTTTCCTCCTCCCTTGCTCGCTCGATTTGCCCAACTTCAGATGCTTTGAGATCAACTTCAGATTTCTCAGAAGTGTTTGTGTGTTAGGCTAAGAATCTTCTGTTGGATTATATTTGTTCAATTTGTTGTATTGTTCAAGGGGAGAGATCAAGGGGACCTCTCATGCTGCCATCCTTCGATGCCACTTCATACTCCTTATTTGAATAAATAAATCTTTGACCCAGAATTTAGTTACTTGACATTTGACATATTTTTTAGTTCTAATTAAAATAAAGATGTTTAGGTAAGATTTAACCATTCATACATGTTTCTTTCTCTACTATATGCTCTAGTACCCCCATAAAAGTTACTCAAATGGGTCAAAAATTTGAACTTTTGATGCAGTTCATTTATTCATTTATTTATTTCTCTTTTATTCATTTATTTAGCTCCTATCTGGTGTAGTCATTTTTTTTCTTGTTTTTATGTTACCAAAATCTATAGGGCAAAAGGCTACTCTAAGGTACTCTAAAATATGAGATATATGAATTAACAAATAGTTGTTTTTATTAATTTCGCATTATTTTAAAAGAAATTTTAACTTTTAAAACAACTTTAGATGTTTAATCAGATTAATCATATCCATCCATTAAAAATATATACTGAGTGTGTATGTACACAGAGCTGATAATATTTAACAAGACAAACATGATCATGTGGTTAATATACTCATGGAGCTTATGATTAAGAAATAAAGGCAGTAAATCTATAAACACAAGGAAATAGAAAACTTCTACTTTTGCTAAGTGCATTTTAAAGGAAAAAATAGAATGCTGAAAGAAAAATGAGGTGTAGTAGACAAGGAATATACTGCCAGTTGTCATTAGTCACCAGCTGTCAGCTCACTCCTTGAGAATTTGTCTCAACTGCACAGGCACTCCTCACCAAGGGCACACCCTTCCCAACGCAACACATATCCAAGAATTAATTGAGATGGGGTATTAAGGTCTGGATTCTTTGGCCCATTCAGGCACAGTTTGTACCGTGGCAGAGTATTTGTGCTCCACAGTTATCCAGAGGGGTGGTCAAATCTTTGTTGGGCCTGCATCTCAGTTTTACTTCTTCTCCTCCCCATTCTGCTTCCTCCCTCACATTTCTAGATGTTCACTAATAAATAGCTTGCATATCGTACTTTAGATGCTGGCTTCAAGGCTCCAACCACAAACAGTTGGTACTGAGAATAGTGTGAGAAAATAGCCTGTAAGATAAATTTTCAAAACTAAATCACTCACTGTCAATGAGCACCCCATCACTGGTGGAAGTAGATAATACACTCATTTAGTAAACTGGGTTAGTATACTAGTGAAAAAAACATTAGCTGGTTTAATTGAAATGTATGGGGGAAACAGTAACTATAAAGACAGTGGGACTGAATGACTATTACTAGCAAAATTGAAATCTAGGAAAAGACAACAAAAGGTATACATTTGAAATCAAAGTGTGAGCTGGTTGGTGCCCACCTACCCTCCCCCGATCCCTGTTAACTTAGAAAGAGGCTTTCCTTTCAAAATAGTATCTTAGAGATGATAGATGACTTAATTATCAAACTGGGGGAACTCCAGAGAAGTTTAAATTCTCAATCAGGTCTGTTTTGCCAGGGTTAAGGTTCTGTTTGGGAAAGAATGGGATTAGCACTTGGGATAGGAACAATTTAAAATATTCCCTCCCAAAATTTTGAGCCTCCAAACTTCTCTGAATTTTCTGAATGTATATAGCCCTGTCCCCTCACACCACCAGCTGCTCTCAATTAGGAATGGTGTATGTATGTTACCCTTGCTTGAAGATAATGCAGAAGCCTATCATTCATAACAGAAATTGTATTCTTGTTAGGATCTGCTCCTTAGCCCTCCTGGCCACTAGCTGAAAATAGAGTTATAGCACAGCAGAATAGAGTCAGAATGTGCTGGAACTTATAAGGGATTAATGAAACTAGACCCTGATAGAGCTGTAGATCCTAGCCAGCAGTTACTACCAGAATCAATGGAGTACACATGGAACTGGATTCTGAGAGTGCTTGATCATATGACTGGATGGGGGAATATAGGATTGGCTAGAAGAGTTTATTGTTTTTGGAGCATTCTCTAAAGATACAGCATTTAATATCCTGGCAAGGGTCCTAGAAGATAGTAAAGGTTTCTGCCAGGATTGTTTCCAGAAGCATGAAAAAAAAAAAAACACTCTAAGTGATGTTTAAATGATAGAGTTACCATACAGATAATGGAGGAAAGAAAGAAAAGGCTCAGAGAAGTGGATATACTCTAATGGGTATAGGATATTTGTAAGGCCAAATAATTGGGCTCAGTAGGAAGGCTCAATGTGATAGGGGATGTGCTGGTAAGAGAGATACTAGAATCATTGTAAGTTTCAATGATGACCTTCTCTGTCGGCCAGAGATGTAGGTAGGAAATGGTAGTGTAGAAATAGGATCACTGATAGTAATGGGCATTACAAGATCTTGAAAAAAAAAATCAAGGCCAAATAGCAGTGCTTGACTGCCAGAAATGAGATGGATGAAATTATTGTAATAAGAAGTAGGAACAGAGTAGCAGACATAAATACCTGATCTATAGACAGTCAGGAAGATAGATGTTAGAATACGATTTCTATTGCATTGTGTTCTATGGGAAACCAACAAGTGTGTTACCCAGTTTGTACCATCAAAGGAAATAAAATATTGATAACTAGGAGACTGAAGAGAGTTATTCTAATGAATGTCATAATATCATCTCCAAATTCTGAATTTTCAGAACCAAAACCCATATGCCTTAAAGTTAAGGGCCCAGAAGGAAAATTGCACAATACTTAAGCAAATATTTATGTTAACAATTCTCCTAGTACATCCCAAAATGACCTACAACTATTTAATTAGGTATCTGTTACCTGGAGAAAAGGAAATACCCAAACATTTTAGAAGCTGGTGGACAAAGTATCTGAATTAACGTGGATATCTGAAAATCCATTATCATTATGGTCTTTCTGTGAGAGTGGGGACTTATAGGTGTCAGTGAATAAATACAGTCTTTACCAAGTTTCAGTTTACAATGGGTCCACTAGGTTCACAAGTTCATTTGGTAATTATTTCTCAGTACTAAAATTTTGTAGGAGAAAGCCTTTATAAATGTCCCCTTCCAGAAATTAGTGATACCTTTAAAGATTTAAAGAATGCAGAGGTGGTTGTCTGTATATCTACATTTAATTACTCAATCTGATCCCTGCATAAACCAGATGGTACCTGTAGGATAATAATAATCTATTGCAAATGTAGTCAAGTGGTAGATTAAGTAATTGCATCCACTATGCCAGATTGTTGTCTATTCCACAGCAGATTAGCATGGCCTCAGATATGTAGTAAGACAGTTATTGATTTGGCAAATATATTCTTTTCTATTCCTATTTGAAAAGAGAATTATAAGAAGTTTGCTTGGAATAAATAATGGCATTAATTTTGAGTTTTACTCCAGGGCTATGTTTACTCTCCTGCCCTCAGTCATAATGTAGCTGAAGAGATTTGGACATCCTAGAAAATATCACATTGATCCACTCCATCACTGATTTTGTACTAATGTGGCTAAATAAGCAAAGTATAGCTAGTATGCTAGAGGGCTAAATAAAACACATGTGCTACAAAGGATGGGAAATAGACCTTGGAAATACTCAGGAACATGTCACAACAGTAAAATTTTTAGGAGTCCAGTGGTCAGAGGCATAACTTGACATCCTCTACAAAGTAAAAGACAAACTGCATCTTGTTTATCCTATGACAAAGAATAAGTACAACAACTGATAGTCCTATTTGCGTTCTGGAGTCAGTATATTCCAAATGGGGATGTACTGCTTGATTCCTTTACTGGGTGACATGACATATCGCTAATGTTGAATGAAGTGAAAGCAAGAAGGGGTTTTGCAGCATGTTCAGACTGCAATTCAAGCAGTTCTGTATTTTGAATCATAAAACACAGCAGACTCAGTAATATAAGAGGTGTAGATTGTGAGAAAAAAATGTCAGGTGGGGCATATACCAAGCCTCTTTGGTAGAATGACAGTACAGTTCTCTGGATTCCTACAGCAAGGCTGTGCCTTCGAAACTGGAAAATTATACCACTTTGACAAAACAACTCTGGGCAAACTACTTGCCCTTATAGAAATGAATAATCTGACTTTCAGATGTGTTCAGAGCTGTGCATCATAAGCTCAGGAATGTCAGAACCACTAAGTTAGACAGTTAAATAGATGGAAGGCATTCATTCATCTGGTTCCAGCACATGCAAAAAGAGAAGGCAGAAGAAAAATCTATGAGCAGGAAATTCATTGCAGTATTTCTTCACCTTACACCTTTGCTTCTCCCTCAGCTCACATTTATGGCTACATGGGATTTCATTACAACTTTGACATAGAAGGAACAAGCCTATATCTGTTTTATAGTTGTGTTAGCTCAGTAACTGGTTAGAAACTGAAAAAGGACATTAGCCATACTGTGATCTCACTTGGGAGTATGCCTTGAAAGATGACCACCTTGTCATCCATTTTCTAGAGAAGGAGAAACGGCCAGAGGTTAGATTATAGATGTACCCATGGACATCAACAAAGGCTGAGCTGGTGGGGATCCTGGTTATGGTAAGAATAGAAAATTAGAGACAAGAGTTCTGGGATAGACATATGTGGATAGACACATAGAAATGAACAAGAAATGTGAAAATCTCTGTAGAATTTACCAGATTAACATCCACCAAAGGGCACCCATCATGGAAGAGTCACAAAACAACCAAATAAACATCATGATTTAGCCAGTTTACATAAGCTAACATCTGTCGTCACCTCAGTGTTTGTAGGATGGACACATTTCTAAACTTTTTCTATTTTTTTTAATTACTGCTTCTGAAATAACTGATTCTTTTCTGAGTTTAGGTTATACCTTTCCCGAGTACTTGTACCATCTGGTCAAACGCAACTGAGTAACCAAGACACATTCTTTGTCCATACCTCTTTGCCTAAGGCAACAAATTTATTAAAGCCATCATCTCCTATTAAATTATTGAGAAGATAATTTTTCTACACCATTACATATCATGCATTACTCTCTTTCAAGCCTCTGATAATTTTTGTTTTGTTTTGTTTGTCATCTACTGGCTGGCTCCGAATACAACACCACACATTTTAGGCAAATTTCATAATAAAACTCCACTTCTGGGTACCAATCCCTGTGCTTAATGAAATGAAAATAACCTTCAAATCTCTGAGATTTACATATCCAATACAGCTATTCTGCTACTCCGCATTGTCTTTACACCCAGACTGATAAATGAACCTCTACTTAAAACATTGCTTATCTTCCATCAGGGAAAAAAAGAATATGGCTCTCTAGGTACTAGCTTCACAGGTTTTTGCCCATAAGCAACATGTTTCAAATCTCATTTTATTAAGCAGAGCAATTTATAGGATCAAGCCTGATACCCATTGGACTAGGAAGTATGCATTACTACAGGTAGCAGAAGCAAATTGTTTTTAACAGTAATATAATTTACTACAATAGATATAATCTGTTTTCTATTAGGTAAAACAATTATTTCAATTTGTATTGATAAGGTACACGTAGGAAAAAAAGTATGATCAAGATGATTTTTTCGATGATGCAATAAGCATTTTATTACCTTTTAATTGACAATAGTTTTAACTCAGATTAAAAATAATAATTTAACAGATCTGTTTGCATTTTAAGGTGCTCAAGGTGCTCCATTTGCCTGTTTTGAAGAAATTAATTCTCTTCGTGATAGATTTGGAAACTGTGGTTTTAAAAATTTACAACCATTACCCTGTGAACCAAAGTATGTATAGAAAAATAATTGTTTCATTGAATTATATGTTCCTTGTCAAGAGATACTAAAAAGTAATGGACAGTAAATCATATGCCAGGAGAATATTTTGAAATAACATTATATGTATTTTCTTTCTATACAATTCAATTGTCTTTTCCCTTATTTTTCCCTAATATTGTTCTAATAATGAAACTAGACTAAAAGAAGGCTGATGCTTACTACCAGAGGTAGGAAGTGGACACAAACTGCCAAAAAGTCGGAAACTAGTGCTCTATATTGAGAATTAAAATTGAATTTTTAATTAAGTCAACAGATGATAATTATCCTAAAGCAAGTGCTTTGATTTAAGACATATGATTGTTTTGAAGAATAGTTTTTTGTTTCTTTTTGTTGTTTGTCTCCAAAACACTGATATGTAAAATATGGCAATACCTATCAATAGCTTAATATGGAGTTCTGAAATATAGTGTTCTTATAAGCCATAGAATAAAGGAATTCATGAAACCCAATAAAGAAAGTGCCTGTTCCATAATAAATACTTCCTGAATTTCATAAGAATACTGAAAATAAAAGAATCACAAAAATAGTAACAGATAAGAGATTGACCAAGATGGTGATATAGGAAGCTCCTGAATTCTCCTCCTTCCACACAGATGCATTGAATGTTCAGGTAAACACGGGGGGATTACCTCTGAAAGAAATACCGAAACTAGCTGAGTGACTTCTACGTATTGGCCAAATGAGAAAATAGCCACATAGAAACAGGTAGAGACATATTCTTACCATAAACCCAGCCCCTGCCGCAGCACCATACAATTGAAAGGGAACATCCAACTCCCAGATTTTCTCTGAGGAGCAAAGTATTTGGACCTCGCATTTAGTGTGCCAACATTTAAGACTCTCACCTGAGGACAGGATCATAAAGTATGTAGTTATGAGAGCCAAAGAGGTTTGTATTCAGGGGATCCACAAGACTATAGCAAACAAAAGAGTGGTTGTTAACAGGACTATAAGCACTTGCCGTAGATTTACCCCCTGGACACAGTGCAGAAGGAGCAGACAAACTCACTCATCTCCCAGTCTTTCTCTGAAAAGGTCCATCTGCATACTTAGAAAGCTGCCATCTAAGGGTCAGTTTTCTAATTTAACACACTATTAGGGGTTAGCTGCATTCCTACCCAGAGACTCAGAAACTGATGGACACTTCCCCTGCCATCTCCTTGTAGTCCATTTCCAAGTAACCAGATTCTTCCTGCAAGAAGCTTGTACACATGCCTGCACCCCAGCTTTTGTTCTACTGACCAAGGAACGGGTCCTCAGATCACCTGGCTCTGACAGTCAAAGGGACTTTCATTCACAAGTCCTACAGGACTATAGCAGGAAGAATAATGGACTGAAAGCAAAGGTCTGGAATCACAAAGTGAATGATGACAAGGGGAGATCTCATGAAGAGACCTTATATAATCTCTAACAGACAAGGTATAATCAGTCACACCTTTTTAAATATCAATACAGAGCACTAGTGATCAAGCAGACTGTGTTACACCACAGTAGATGCCAATAAAGACAGGAGATGATGGTAAACCATCCACACTTAATCTTTCTTCCTGATGGCCAGAGGTTTATCTGCTGCTCTTGTTCTAAGATAGACCCATGAAAGGAAGGGGATAAAAGGTGGAAGGTACCATGAAATTTAGCAAGAATGATTCAGATGAACTTCATTTGAGCTGATAATAGTACATATATTTTTCTGAAATAAAATCACTAGATGAGACTGGAATTTAATAGTACAATTCATCTGCTCTAAGTAGATTATGATTCCTTTTCAGGAAAAAAAAAAAAAAAGCCAGTACCAAGAATTCAACCATAAATGCAAAATTTGAGAGAATAGACTTTGGAGGAAGAGTTTGTACTCCAGAATAAAAAGATACTTACCATGCAAAGCTGGTTTAAGATATATTCCATAGAAACAAAGTGGAGCCACAATCAAAATAAATATCTAGATCTGAGAAAATAAAAAAGTATGCTGTAGGGGAGAAAAGCGTGGAAAGAGATTTAGGTTTGGGCTCCAAACCTCATTTCAGTCTTTACTTAATGATGCCATTAAGCTAATCTCTGTGATATTAAAGAGCCACATGGTCTTTTAGGACAAATGGATAAAATAATAAGGACTTGCTCCACAGATTCATATAAGTAGCTACGAATGGTTGTTTCCATTGAAGATGAGAGTTAGTGGAGAGATTTGGGTGATTCCAAGAGCAAGAAATAACATAGATTATTTTCTAGGTCATAGACTAGGAAATCTGTAAGCCCCTTAGAGAAGCCAGTATTCTACCCAATGATATATTATAAATGGCTAAATAAACTGTGGAATAACCTTTGATATACTCTTGCCATAAAGGGGATCTAAACGTTTCTTAATTCTCAAAAAAGAAATGCAGAACTATTGGAAGTATCAGCATGTTGGAAGAATCTTGGGATAAAATTGAAGAGTCTGTATACTACAGTAATGTCCTGACTAAAGAGTGTGGCAGGGACCATGGGCACCATTAGAAGGGGCCCAAATGATACAAAAAGAGTAAATAAATGCAATCAGTCACTCTCAGCAAATGTTGGGTAACAAATGACCAGACTGGCCAAGCTATATCAAAGTTGGGAGAGGTGATGAATTTTCCCTAAAAATATATAAAATATGATTAGTGCTCTAATACAACTCAAGGCTAGGCAACAAAGTTGAACTCTGAAATAAAAAATTAAATATGTTTGCACATTTGAGTTGTGTATAATTTTCAACTCTGCTACAGTGCTAGTTAATTGGATTGCACTTAATTGTTGTGTACCATAAGATAATGTTATTTTGGCATTTTTTTTCTGGTTTTATATCATCAGTTAAACAACATTTATGTTACTACCCATGTAACATTTATTTGGAACTTGGTATCATTAAAAAACAAAATGATAAGAAATTTTCTGCTTTCCATTTTCAGGGATGTTCTCTGTGGAAAATTAGCTTGTGTTTGGCCACATAAGAATACTTATCAAACTAATGTTCAATCTACAGTTTATTCATATACTCAAGGGCATGTATGCCTATCCATAACTACTGGGTCATCAGTGAAATCAAATGGAAGAGATTATGCTTATGTAGCTGATGGCACTGTGTGTGGTGCACAAATGGTAACAAAATGTTCATTTATACTTAGCTGTGTTAAATTACGTAATTATCAGATACTATATTCCATACATTACATGATGACTATCACAGTTATACTGAGTATATTTCAACCTAGTGCTGTCACTTATTTTCCATATGATATTAAAAGATAATTAAACTAAGCCTCAGTTATCCAATAACACTTTTTCAATTAACCTGTCATCAGTCCTTATGTAAAAAGATATGTGTAAGCACAAGATTCCACTAACAGGTGATATTTTTTAGATTTTAAAATTCTAATAGCTTTAAATCATAAAATTTTAATTTTCAATTTTCAATTTTCCCTGCTGCACAAAGAAACATAATTGAACTTTCAAGACAAGTGATAACAAGTATTGGAGAGGTTGTAAGGGAAAAGAATCCCCATATACTGCTGGAGAAAATGTAAATTGGTACAGACGCTGTGGAAAACAATATGGAGTTTCTTCAATTAAAAATAGAATTACCATAGGAGCCAGCATGAGAGTAATATGGAATAAAAAGTCTCTCCTTGAGCATCTCTTATGCATATATAACAAATGATTTTTCTCATATTATATTAAATTTGTGATTAATTACAAAATATTATGCTTTTTTTTTTTAGTATTGTGAAAATAAAACCTGCAACAAAGTTCATTTAATGGGATATAACTGTAATGCCACTACAAAATGTAAAGGAAATGGGGTAAGTAACTTCGATTTTTGTGGTTCTAAATTGCATGTTACTTTTGTAGTTAATTCAAAGTAAAAAATGTATCTTGTTTGGGAGACTTGATAATCTAGGTTACCTTTAAACTGACCATGCCCAAACCTACCTAACTAACATAAAGAAAATCAGCTGAGCTAATCCAAACATTATTAAACAAATTGTACTATATGCGTATTGAATTTATTGTGAGTACTCTCAATTTATGAATTAATAACATGTCTAAATGAAAAACATTTATTCTCATGCAAATAAATACATATTTTACTTATATTAATAACATATTTTGTTTTCCGTTATACTCAAGAATTAAAATTTATAGCTGTATAATACTTTACAGAGAGTATACTTAAAAAACGTGTTACCACATTACAGAATTTTGTTTGTTTTTATAAAGAGGTTTCTAATAGGAAATATATTCTCATGTAAAAAACTTTTTATTTCTTCTCAACTGCTTATCTATTTTAATCTAATAATACAAATTTATCATTTTTACATTTAATTTTCATTTCTTAATATTTATAAATTTGGTTCTTTATAATTTTTCTAATACATAATCGATGTATGTAATCGTTATATAAGTGATCCCAAAATCACCAAATTTATCAGTATTCAACTTTATAATTTTAAAATGGATTGGTTTAGAAGATATAAAAGGCCACTACATTATCTTTAATTTTTTGTGGGCTGTTAACAAAGAGGATAGCTACATTTTTATATTTTGTTTTTTATTTTCTATAATGACAATTGTTGGCCTGCTCTTTTGCTTTCCTTTGTTTAATTTTCTGTTTTAAACCTTCAACATTAATATTTTTTATAAAACCTCAAAGCAAAGTTACAGATTGGATATCATTGATACTTTGTTTTATTGGATACAAACTTTTCTTAATCTTTTACTATTTAGATTCCATTTTTATATTACTTAGACTTTTTGAATGTGTTTTTCTTTCAATGAAACTTTTTACTGTGAAATACGACATGTAAAAGATAATATTTTACAATAAAAATATTTTAAAAAATAAAACAATTTAAAAGTAATTAAAATGTCAAGTGAATCTAGGAAAAGCTGTGTTTACTTCCCAATGACATCTCAACAAATAAGCAGCTCTATTATTTAAAATAGATGGAGTTGATTGGCAACTCTATCGTTTACAATCCCAATTCAATTTTATGAGTGTGTAGTTGTTTAGAAATCTCATTAATTGCAAAATGTTGACAGTTAATGTACTGTTGTTCTTTTTTACTTCGTGATATACTTTTATTAGCTAGACTTTATTTTTCAGATCAGTTTTTAGGTTCACAGCAAAATCGAGAGGAAAGTAACAGAAATATTTCGTATATCTCCTGCCCTCACACATGTATAGCCTCTCCTACTATTAACATTCTACATCAGAGTGGTATATTTGTTGTGGTTAATGAACCTACGCAGACACATCATAATCACCTAAAGTCCATAGTTTACATTAGAGTTCACTCTTGGTGTTGTACATTCTATGACTTTGAACTAATGTATAATGACATGTATCCATCATTATGGTATCATAAGAGTATTTTCACTGGACTAAAAATCCTCTGTGCTCTCCCTATTTATCCTTCCCCACCCCCCACCTCAATCTATGGCAATCACTAATCTTTTTACTGTCTCTATAATTTTGCCTTTTCTAGAATGTCATATAGTTGAAAAAACAGTATGTAGCCTTCTAGAGTGGTTTCTTTCACTTAGTAATACACATTTCTGGTTTCTTCATGTCTTTCTATGGCCTAATAATTTACTTCTTTTTAACACTAAATAATATTTCATTGTTTAGATTTGCCACAGTTTTTTCATTTACTTACTGAACAACATCTTGATTGGCTTTTCCAGTTCTATTTTATAATAAGTACCAATTCCATTGTGATCACAGAAAATACTCTAAGTTATGTTATCCTGTGAAATATATTGGGACTTTTTTTTTTTTTTGCTTTAAATCTTTATTTTTCTCATATTAGAAAAATTATATTAGCTTACTTGTGGTAATGTTTGCCTGGAATATACGTTTTTTTCATTACATTGCTTTGAACTTTTCTCTGTCCTTACTATAACTGTCTCTTACAAGTAACATATAGTTGTTTGTTAAACTATAGTGGTGGTCTTAGTACCTTTATTGGTTTAGTTAATCTATCTACATATAATGCGTTCGCTCAAATACTTTGTCTTATACATATGAAAATATTTTATTTCTACATTCTTTCTTCTTTATATTGGAGGTTGTCTCTTTAAGAGTATATAAAAATTGTAATATACATGCATCCAATTGACAACACTTAAATATATAAAGCAAATACTAACAGAGGTAAAAGAAATAAACAACAATACAGGAAAGAGTAGGAGACTTTAATACCCACTTTCAACAATGAATATATCATCCAAACAGAAAATAAATAAAGAAACAATGGACTTCAACAACACTATACGCCAAATGGACCTAACAAACTTATACAGACTATTCCACCTAATAGCAACAAAGTACGCATTCTTTTCATGTGTGCTTGGAACGTTCTCACAAAACAAGTCTTCAAAGTTTTAAGATTGAAATCCAGCAAGTAGTAAATTCTGCCACGTCCAGCGTGGCCCTGGAAAATAATCCTGAGTGAGAACGGTGGGAGATTGAGAAAATAAAGAAGACAGAAAGCTGGATCGCCAGGCCCCATATCCACTGATGATGGAGTAGAGAGCAATTTTATTTCTGCAAGTAGCTTTTATACAAGAGCATACATTTGCTGACTAAAATGAGATTATCCCCACCCAACCTCCACACCCTACTATAATCATTTGCATTTCCATAGAGTAACCCTCATCCTACACAGCCTGCTAAAACCATTTGCATTTCAACACCTGCATTATTCTCCCATCGGTTCCTACTTCCCATTCTTAGGAGGGTTTGTGGAGGTGAGGCAATCCTTGGTTGGCCTCAAAGATTGTAAGGACCTTGTCAGCTTGCAACCTGCTCCCACAGCTTTTAATCATAATAATATGAAAGTATAAGTTAATAACAGGAGGAAAATTGGAAAATTTACCAATATGTGGAAATTAAAGAACACATTTATGAATAATCAAGTAAAGAAATCAAAGTATATTAGAGACAAATAAAAAATGGAAACACAAAATATCAGAACTTATGAGATACGTTGAAAGTGGAAAGTTTGTAGCAATAAATACCAACATTAAGGAAAAAAATGAATCAAACAAGCAACTTCACAAAACAAACTAGGGAAGAGAAACTAAATTTAAAGCTACAGGAAGGAAAGAAGTAATAAAGAGCAGAACAGAAATAAATGAAATAGAAACTAGAAGAACAGTAAAAAAAATAAATGAAAGATAGAGTTGATTTTTTGAAAAGGTAAAATTGACAAATCTTTCATAGACAAAGGAAAATAGGAGAACCAAATAAACAAGTTATAAATGAAAGAGAAAACATTACAACTGATACCACAGAAATACAAAAGATCATAAGAGACTACTGTGAACATCTGTATGCCCAAAATTGAACAACCTAGAAGAAACATATATTCCTAGAACCATATAACCTACCAAGACTGAATCATAATGGTGAAAGGGGTCAAATATATGATGACAAAAGGAGATTTGACTTTGGGTGGTGAATATACAATGCAATATACCAATGATGTATTATTGAATTGTACACTTGAAACATACAATTTTACTAACCAATGTCACTCCCAAATTTAAAAAAAAAAAAAATAGTCTAAACAAATCAGTAACAAGCAATAGTGAGTAAAGGGATTAAAGCAGTACTCAAAAACTTATCAACAAATAAAAACCCAGGACCTGATGGCTTCACTGGTGATTTCTAGCAAACATGTAAACAAGAATTAATGACAGTTCTTTTCAAACTCTTCCAAAAAATTGCAGAGGAAGGAACACTTCTAAACTCATTTTGAGGCCAGCATTACCCTCATACCAAAGGCGGACAAGGACACTAAAAGAAAAGAAATAATAAAGAGCAGACCACTATTTCCAATGAACATAGACACAAAAATCTTAAACTTTTAGTAAACTGAATTCAACAAGACATTAAAAAGATTATACATCATGATCAAGTGGGGTTTATTCCAGGCATGTAAGGGTAGTTCAAAGTACGTAAATCAATAAATGTCATACACTACATTAAGTGAATGAAGAATAAAAATCATATAATCCTCTCAATAGATGCAGACAAGCATGTGACAAAAATTCAACATACTTTCATAATAAAATGAAAGTATAGATGGAACAAGCTCAATATACTAAAGACCATATATGACAAACCCACAGTTAACATCATACTCGACAGCAAAAGCTAAAAGTTTTTTTCTAATGTCTCTAAAAGCAACAGGGGAAAGGTACCTTTTCCTGACATTTCTATTCACCCTAGTACTGGAAGTTCTGGCCAGAGCAATTACAAAAGAAAAAGAAATAAAAGCATCTAAATTGGAAAGGAATAAGTAAAATTATCTTTATTGAAGATAATATGATCTTATATGTAGAAAACCCTAAAGACTCCAAAAAACTGTTAGATAAACAAATTTAGTAAATTTATAGGATACAAAATCAATGTAAAAATCAGTTGTGTTTTTATACACTAACAGCAAAGTATCTGAAAAAGATATTAAGAAAATTATCCTGCTTATAGTGACATCAGAAATATTAATAAATTTAACCAAGAAGATGAAATATCTGTACACTGAAAAAGATCAAACATTGAATGAAAGAATTTGAAGACATATGGGAACATATCCCTTGTTCATGGATTGGAAGAATTAATATTGTTAAAATGTTCATATGACCCAAAATGATTTTGTGCTATCCTCACCAAAAGCTAATGGCATTTTTCAAAGAAATAGTAAAGAAATTCTAAAATTCATTTAGAACCACAAAGGACCCTGAATAGCCAAAGCAATCTTGAGGAAGAATAACAAAGCTGAACAACAACAACAAAAACTCAGACACAAACAACAGTGTAGAGATACCAAAAAAATAAATATAGAACTGCCATATGATCCATCAATCCCACTTTTGGTTATATTCCCAAAGGAAATAAAATCAGGATCTTGAAGAGATATATGCACTTTGATGTTCATTGCAACATTATGTACAATAGCCAAATTTTGGAAACAACCTAAGTGTTTACTGATGAATGAATGGAAAAAGTTGTGTTCTATATATATGCAGTAGAATAGTATTCAGCAATGAGGAAGAAGATCCTGCCATTTGGACAACATGGATGAACCTGTAAGATACACTAAGTGAAATAAACCAGACAAGGATAAGTAAATACTATGATCTCATTTTTATGTGGAATCTAAAAAAAAAAAGTCAAACTCATAGAAAGAGAGAGTAGAATGGTATTTATCAGGGACTGAGGTTGTGGGTGAAATGAGGAGATGCTAGTCAAAAGGGTACAAAGTTGAGTTTATAGGAGGAATAAATCTAGAGATCTAATGTACAGGTATAATGACTATACTTAATGATATTGTATTAAACCTTGAAAATATACTAACATTTCAAGTATACTCGTCCCATGCAGAAGAATGATAATTATGTGAGGTGGTGATACATTAATTAGCTTGACTGTGATAATCATTTCACTATGAAAATGTATATCAAATAATAATGTTGTACACATTAAATACTATTTTTATTAAAATTATAAAAATAAAAAGAATACTGGTTAAAATTTAAAATATAATTTCAATTATATTTTAATTTTAATTTGCAAATTTTAATTGGATATACAGTAATTCCATTTTTAATTGCTTACTTATATAAACAAAGATTCTTCTCTAAATACATTAAAAATTTTCCAGAGATTATTGTTAATATTTTTGGATCAGGAGATGTAAACTAAGCACAAAATCTTATATGACAATATTATGTTCACGAAATCTCTCATCGAAAAATTTGGAAAATTATATATAGTTTTTTAATAAATGCAATATTTAAAATACTCCCTAATATTTTGCAATTAAAATTTTTCACACAATTATGTAATCTAAAAAAAAGTTAAATAGAATTAAATTCTTCAAATCTATCCCATTTAACAAATGGAGAGTGTAATGTGACATGGAAAAATCTGAGGATACTATAGAGTATGTAGTTTGATATAAATATAGTTTCAGGTTGTTATAAAATAATTTAGGAAAAAAGGTTTAAAAATTTTAATGAAGTTTTAAACACAAATAATTTAGCATTATGGCTATAAATGAATAGGATGCAATATCTGTAGAATTATAGGAAATATCCGCACAATTAAATATTATGAGTCTATTTTCTAAAATGTACCAGCCCTACATTTATTCATACAGATATGAAAGTAAGTTCATGGTATAATATTAGTGATACTAGTTTAGCAAAAACCCATGAATGTCTGTTTATGTGTGTTTGTGAATGTGGGTGTATATTTTTATATATGCATGTATATATGAATGAAATACAGGACATACTTAGCAGTAGGAAGTGGAATTTAATTAGTAAGTAAGAACTATTTTAGTTGTGCGTATTTTAATGTTTGAACTTCACAAAATTTTACTTGTTTTATTTAAAATGAAAATTAATACTAAACTATTGAAATGTAAAAGCACAAATAACGTAAACTGCATAGAATGCTAGTGATACAAGCTTATCATAAAGTTTTATTGTCCATTTTAAATATATTTTTGCATCTGTTATATTATTTTGAAAAATATAGTCACTAAAAATTAAATATAAATGATCGATAATGTCAAATTTCTTTTTTTATTAAATTTATTGGGGCAACATTGATTAATAAAATTATATAGGTTTCAAGCATACAATTCAATAATACATCATATGTATATTGCATTGTGTGTTCACCACATAATGTCAGATTTCCTTCTGTCACCATATATTTGACCCTCTTTACCCTTATCTACCTCTCCGGACCCCCAGCTCCTCTGGTAATGACCACACTGTTGTTTGTGTCTGAGTTTACTTGTTTGTTTTATTTGTTCATTTATTGCTTTCTGTTTTATATCTTGTATGAGTGAAATCATGGTTTTTGTCCTTTTCTGTCTGACTTATTTCCCTTAGCATAATAATCTCGAAATCTATCCACGTTGTCACAAATGGCAGTATTTCATCTTTCCTTATGACTGAGTAATATTCCATTTGATATATGTACCACATCTTCAACATTTTCTTTATCTAATCATACATTGAAGGACATAGGTGGTTTTCATGTCTTCGCCACCATGAGTAATGCTACAATGAACATCAAGGTGCATATTATCTTTATGAATAAATTTTTTCAAATTTCTTGGATAGATACCCAGAAGAGGGATCATTGGGTCATATGGTAATTCTATTCTTAATTTTTTGAGGAACCTCCATACTGTTTTCCTTAGTGGCTGTATCAATTTTCATTCACTCTAGCAGTGTATGAGGGTTCCTTTTTCCCCACAACCTCTCCAACATTTGTTATTACTTGTCTTGTTGATAATAGCCATTCTAACAGGTGTGAGGTGGTTTTATCTCATTGTGGTTTTGATTTGCATTTCCCTAATAGCTACTGAGGTTGAGCATCTTTTCATATGCCTGATGGCCGTTTGTATGTCTTCTGGGGAGAAGGGTCTGTTCAAGTCCTCTGCCTATTTTTAATTGGATTGTTTAATAGTTGTTGTTGTTGAGTTGTATGAGTTCTTTATATATTTTGGATATCAGCCCCTTATCAGAAGCGTTGCTTACAACTAACTTCTCCCATTCAGTTGGCTGCCACTTCGTTTGCTTCTTAGTTTGATATAGTCCCATTCATTTATTTCACTTTTATTTCCCTTGCCTTTGAAGTCAAATTTGTAAAATCCTTTCTAAATCTAAGGTCCATGAGTTTAGTACCTATGTTTTCTTCTATGCAATTTATTGTTTCAAGTCTTATATTTAGATCTTTGATCCATTTTGAGTTAATTTTAGTTTATGGTGATAGCAGTCTAGTTTCATTCTTTTGCATTTGGCTTTCCAATTTTCCTAGCACCATTTGTTGAAGAGACTTTCTTTTCTTCATTGTATGTTTTTGGTTCCTTTGTCAAAAATTATTTGCTCATATGTATGTGGGCCAAATTTCTAAAAAGGGGTTTTATAAGAAATTAAAATGGCTAGGTCAATTTCTAAAAAGGGGTTTTAGAAGTAATTAAAATGGCTAGGTCAATTGAGGGTAACATTGTCACAATATTTTGTATAGAAATTAGAATGCATGAATAGAAACAGAAAAAATGCTAACAGCAAATGTTTTGAAAATAAATAAATGATACAATATTTGTGGAAAATTCTAAATTCACCTAATGATGTGCTCTTCTTTGTGAATATAATGGCCATAATTTTATTAAAATATCATTGGGGATGACGAAGTGCTTATTTAAAGCAGCCAATCAAATATACTATCATGTAGGTAGTAATTTTGCCATTGACTATTATGTTGTCAAAATTTTCACTACTTTTTTTAATCTATTCCCCATATTAAAGTCAAGCACCACATAATGTTTAGGTCAATAACTGCATATGAGATGGTGGTTCATAGGATTACAATAGAACTGAAAAATTCTTATCACCGCATGATGTAGCTGTCTCAGCTATTGTAACTTCATAACACAATGCATTACTTTCTTGTTGTGATGCTGGTCTAAACAAATTTATTTTGCTATAAAAATGTAGTTTATATAATTATGTATAGTATGTAATACTTGATAATGACAACTATGTTATTGGTTTATGTATTGATTATATTACACTTCCATCAGTTTTTTAGAGTGTACTCTTTCTACTTATAAAAAAAGTTTGCTATAAAAAAGTGTGTTGTGTTATACTGGCAGCAGCCTCATACATCTTGAGTTTACCACATCTCTTGATCACATCATTTTCTCTTGTACTTGATTTAATCTTGTGTTGTTTAGTACAGTAACATGCTATACAGACTTATAGCCTAGGAGCAATAGGCTATACCATATAGCCTAGGTGTGTAGTTAACTATACTATCTAGAATTAAGTAAGTGCACTCTATGATGTCCACACAATGACAAAATCGCCTAACCAGATCTCAGAAAGTATCCTTGTTGTTAAGTGACACATGACTATTTATAGTCTTGATAAACTTAGAAAAATCATTATTTTATACTTCTAAATTTAGGTATTTATATATAGTAAATGAAGACTAACATTATTTATAGTGATTATAAGTTTTCTGTTTCAGATATGTAATAATTTGGGCAATTGTCATTGCTTTCCTGGCTATCGGCCTCCAGACTGCAAATTCCAGATTGGTTCACCAGGGGGAAGTATTGATGATGGAAATGTTAAAAAATCTGGTGAGTAGAAATTAAACTTTTAAAACAAAATGCAATGTTATTTTACGAAATAATTCAAGAAATGTACTGTTGAGTCGAATCTTTCATTATCTCCTAAGTAAGAGTTATCATGAAGTGGCTTTGATTAAATAAGAGTTAAACAAAATTTGTAATGAGATTTTTTTTCGAGACACTCAGTTTTAAGCAACTTAGTTAAATTAGAATATAGTACTCTTAAGTTTCAATAAATGTCATAGTATGAATTCAAAACAAATATGAAAGAATAAATACCACACAAATGATTTGCATTCCACATTATGAAAAACTTCATAGGTTATTAAAAAACAATCATAGGATAAGGTGTTCATTATGAATGAAATTTGGAAAAACCATATGGCAAAACATAAATATATATATTTATTAGAAAATAATAGTAAATCACATTTTGAATGATGAAGTACATGTTTATACTTGCTCTTGTTCCTGTGAAGGAGGAAGGCAAGTGTCATAGGCTATTTATTGATTCAACCATTCATTTATTCATTAGTACCTTTCCTTCACAAACATGTCATTAAGTGTCTGATAAGGCATTAAAATTGAGAATCACATTTCAGAAAGTCTACACACACAGCAATGTGGAGAATGGGTTTGATTTCATGAGTCTGAATGAAGATAAATTACTTGAGAAGCAATTGCCTGAATTATAAAGGCCTGAGGTAAACAATGAAACAGATGCTATATAATATCAAATATTTGTGATTAACAAAAATAAGGCATGATGATCAGTTGTATTTGGCGCATGGAGAAGAATTTCTAATGATGATATATCCAAATGTGCATAAAAGAATCAGAGGATGGACTAAGTATAAGATAATGAATTTAATTTTGAATAGCTACACTTTGGGTTACTTGTGGAAGAATTCATGTGAAGATATCTAGGAATCTGAGTGAATTTGATAATAATGTTTTCAACTCAATAAGGATATCAGGGATTGATATTCTGTAGTTAACTTGTAAAGTAATTCGTGGAATGGTAAAAATAAGTACATTTTTATGTGAGATGAGATAAGAGATTTGGACATAACTAAAGGAAGCAACAATATTTGAGAGACATAATGTCTGAGATTATTGATAATTCTTAAAAAAAATAGATGATAAAAAGGAGTAGATTTATAGTGATTATAAGGTTTTTTGCCATGATAGAATAAATTGCATGAGGTTTTTGTCACAAGGTAATAGTATAAGGTTATGATTCTTGAGATAAGAAAAACACATGATACTCATTATTGAACGTTTGTGAGACAATATCAATCATTCTTGCATATGTGTAATAGAAGTTTCAGATGAAAAGGAAAAAGAGAGAAATAATGAATGTACAGAAAAGGCATTTGAAAAAATAGTACCCCAAGTTCCTTAAACAAGATAAAAAAAAGTCAAAAGTCAACACAAAGGCACAAGAAACTAAGTGAACCTCAAGCAAGATAAATATAAAAAAAAATTATACTTAAGAAAATCATAATCGATTTCTGAAAGCCAATGGTAAAGAAAAAATTTTAAAGCAGTTGGAGCTAGACTTCTAATATCCCACAATATGGAGAAAGAAAGTAAACAAAACGACTTCCCCAAAAGCAACTAAAAGATGGACTAAGATTGTCAAAACCAATTATTTCAGTATGTTGGAAATCAATAGAAGGCAACCTAAAAAGTATTTATTCAAGAAAACTACAACAGTTAACAGAAGTGTGAATTTCCATCCTTGAGGTTGCTCCTATCTCTCTTGCTCCAGCTTTGTTCATAGGGTAGTTCAACCAGGCCACAGCAAAATGTGAAAACCATTAGCTTTGCTGCCACAGTTTCAGGGTGAATTGGGTGGAAGGGGGTTACTTAATTTGTTGGAGTATTGTTAATTACAGTGGCAATCTTTTTGTCAGGGGAACATGGAGAATAACTTCTTTGCTATACTGAGATAGCAGGCCTTTTAGGAAAAACAGACCAGGAAATAACTATGAACTTAACAGGAAGTGTCAGTAGATGAGACCATCATAAAGGAAAAGATAAGGGGTTTTTTTTGTGGTTCCATACAAATTTTAGGATTGTGTTTTCTATTTCTGTGAAGAAGGACATTGGGATTTTGATGGGATTGCATTGAGTATAGAGATGACTTGGGGTAATATTTAACAATATTAATACTGATCCATGAACAAGGTATATTTCTATTGTTTTTGTCTTCTTCAATTTCTTTAAATCTTGCAGTTTGTGTTGTACAGATCTTTCACTTCCTTTTTTATTTTTGTTATCATTTTATTAAATTTATTGGAGTGACATTGGTTAATGAAATTATATAGGTTTCAAGTGTATAATTCAATAATACTTCACATGTATATTGCACTGTGTGTTCACTACCCAAAGTTAAATTTCTTTCTGTCACCATACATTTGACCTCGTTTACCCTTATCCCTCTTTTCCCTCTGGTAACCACTAAACTGTTGTCTATGTCTTTGAGTTTTTGTTTATTTGTCTTGTTCATTTGTTGCTTTCAGTTTTATATACCACATGTAAATGAATATTACTCAGCCATAAGAAAAGGTGAAATACTGCCATTTGTGACAACATGGATGGATCTTGAGATTATCATGCTAAGCAAAATGTCAGACAGAAAAAGTTGAGAACCACATGATTTCATTTATATGTGGGATCTTTCACTTCCTTGTTTAAATTTATTCCTAGGCATTTAATATTTTGATGCTATTGTGAATGTGATGATTGTTTATTTTTTCAGATGTTTCATTGTTAGTGTATAGAAATGCAACTAATATCTGCATGCTGATTTTATATCCTGCAATTTTACTGAATTTGTTGATTAATTCCAACATTTTTTTGGTGGCATTCTGGGGTTTTCTGTATTTAAGCTCATATTGTCTGCAATAATGACAATTATACTTCATTTATGATTTGTATACCTTTTATTTCTTTGTCTTGCCTAATTGTGCTAACTAGGACTTCCAGTATATATTAGATAAGTGGTAGTAGACATGCTTCTCTTCTTTGTGATCTTAGAGGAAAAGTTTTCAATATTTCACCATTGAGTATAATGTTAGCTGTGGATTTGTCATATATGGCCTTTTATTATGTTTAGCTACATTGCTTCAATGCCCAATCTGTCGAGGGTTTTTATTATAAAAGAATGTATTTTGTCAAATGCTTTTTCTACATCTGTTGAGAAGATTATGTGATTTTTATATTTTATTATATTAATGTGGTGTATTATGTTTGTGGATTTACATATTACATTTGTGTTTCAGGGATAAATTCTACTTGGTCATGGTGTATAATTCTTTTATGTGTTTTTGAATTCAGTTTGCTAAAATTTTGTTGATAATTTTTGCATCTATATTTATTAGTGATACTGGCCTTTACTTCCATTTTCTTGTAGTATCTTTATCTGTCTTTGGTATTTGGATAATTTTGATATCATGGAATGAGTTGGGGAGTGTTCCCTACTCTTCGAATTTTTTGAAGAATTTAAAATTTATTGGCATTAATTCTTTAAATGTTTGGTAGAACTCAACAGTGAAACCATCTGATCCTCAGCTTTTCTATTTGAGAGTTTTTGATTACCAATTCAATCTCTTTACTCATTATTTGTCTTGGATTTTCTATTTCTTTATGATTCAGTCTTCTTATGTTATATTTCTAGGAATTTACCAATTTCTTCTAGGTTATCTCATTTGCTGACATATAAATGTTCATAGTGGTCTCATATGATCTTATGTATTTTTTAGTAATGATTGTAATATCTCCTCTTTTATTTCTGTTTTTATTTATTTAAGCCTTTTCTCTTTTTTTCTTAGTCCAGTTAAAGATTTGTCAATTTGTTCATCTTTTTAGAGAACCAGCTCTTAGTTTTATTGATCTTTTCTATTGTTTTACTAGTCTGTATATCATTTACTTCCACTCTCATCTTGTCTGTATTATTTCCTTTCTTCTGATAACTTTGGGCTTAATTTTTCTTTTTCTGGTTCCATGAGGCATTGAATTAGTCTATTTCAGATCTTTCTAATTTCTTAATGTATACATTTATTGATATAAACTTACCTCTTAGAACTGCTTTTGTGGCATCTCATTATTTATGGAATATTGTGTTCCCATTTTCTTTTGATTTCTTCTTTGACCCACTGATTTTTGGAAGTGTGTCATTTAGTTTCCACATATTAGAAGATTTTTTAGCTTTCTCCTCTTGTAGTTAATTTCTAGTTTTATACCATCATAGTCAGAAATGATTGTTGACGTGATTTTAATCTTAAATTTGCAAAGACTTGTTTTGTGTCCTATCCTGGAAAATGTTCTGTGTTCACATGAGAATGTGTATTCTGCTGCTGTTAATGAAAAGTTCTATAAAGGTCTGTTAGGCTCACTTGGTCCTCTTTGATTTTTCTTTCTAAATGATCTATCCATTGCTGAAAAGGAGGTATTGAGTTTTCCTGCTGTTACTGTATATTTTCTATTTCTTCTTTCATATTTCAAGTATTTGCTTAATGTATTTAGGTGCTCTGATGCTGAGTACATATATAATTACAACTGTTATGTCTTCTTGATTAATTGACCCCTTTAACATTATATAATGGCCTTCTTTATCTCTTGTTACAAACTTTGGCTTAAAGTCTATTTTGTTTGATATTAGTATAGCTACTCTCACTTTCTTTTGGTTTCTGCTTGCATAGAATATCTCTTTCCATCCCTTTATTTTGAGCCTATGTGCATCCTTAAAGCTGAAGTGAGTCTCTTGTAGGCAGTATATAGGCGGATCTTGTTTTTGATCCATCCAGCCAATCTGTGCCATTTGATTGGTGAATTCAATCAATTTATATTTAGAGTAATACCATTTTATTGACTGATTTCTTGTTTTGTATTTCCAGTGGTTTTTTTTTTCCCTCCATCTACTTCTGCCTACATAGGTAAATTGGTGATTTGTCACGGCGATATTTGTTTCCATTCTTCTAATCTTTTGTGACTCTACTTTGGATTTTATGTTGTGTGGTTATCATGAGGATTACATAAAACATCTCAGATAAAACTGTCTATTTTTATGCTGATACTTATTTTCAATTGTCTACACAGACTCTTCCCCTTTACTTATTAGGTTTGATATTTTTGATGTCATAGTTTACCTCTTCTTATGTTATGTATTTGTGAACAAAATGTAGTAGCTGTAGCATTTTCAATACTTTTTTTCTTTAACCATTATACTATAATTAAGTAGTTAATACAAGACCCTATATATTGAATTCGAATTTTCTAAATCTGACTATATATTTTTTATCATTAACAATGTATTGTATATTTTCAAATGTTTTCATGTCACTAATTAATGTCTTTTCATTATAGCTTGAACAACTTTTTGCAACATTTCTTATACGGCAGGTCTACTGGTAATGAATTCTCAAAGCTTGTTTGTCTGGAAAATCTTTATATCCTTCATATCTGAAGGATAACTGTGCCAGATAGAGTATTCTTAGCTGGCAACTTTTTCTTTCAACACATTGAATATGTCATTCTTGGTCTATAAGAGGTTTCAGCTGAAAAATCCACTGATGGACTAATGTGAATTTCTTTATAGGTTATATTTTTCTTGTTCCTGACTGCCTTTAGGATTCTTTCTTTACCTTGGATTTTTTTGACAGTTTCATTTTGTGTCTCAGAGAAAGTCTTTTGGCATTGAGATAAGAGGGTAACTCTTTTAGCTTCATAAACTTGGATGTCTAATCTTTCAACAAACTCGGGAAGTCTACAGTTATTATTTCTTTAAATAAATGTTATGCCCCTATCCTTCTTTTCTCCTTCTGTAATTCTAATTATTCCAATATTTGTCTTTTTGATGGTATCCCATAGGTAATAAAAATATTTTGTTTTTTTATTCTTTTTTCTCTTCTATATTATTTCAAAATTTCTATTCTTCTAATCATTCCTCTAACTCATTCTGTCTTTCTGTCTTCCAACTTATCTACTCTACTATAGATGTTCTCTATTGCATTCTTCATCTCATTACTGAATTCTTCAGCTCCCTTATCTGAGAGTTTCTTTTTTCTCTTGCTGTTTTTAAAATTCTTTTTGCCTTTGTTTTTAAACAGTTTTGTTACTATTTGCCTTAGAGAATAACACTTTGGATTGAAATTTTGAGGTGACATATCCAAGTTCTCAGCCATTATTTCCTTAAATAAACTTTCTATTCCTTTCTCTCTCTCTTCTCCTTCTGGGAGTCCATTAATGCATATATCATATCTTTTCATGTTGTCCCATAATTCCCATAGGCTTTCTTCATTATTTTTTTCTTTTTTTTACTTTTTGCATTTACGATTGTGTAATTTTAATTAATATGTCTTCTAGCTCACTGATGTCCTCTTTTGCTGTTCAAGTCTGTTGTAGATACTCTCTATTGAATTTTTCATTTCGGTTATTATGTACTTCAGCTCCAACATTTCCTTTTTTGTTTTTGTTTGTTTGTTTGTTTTATTGCTTTCTCTCTCTCCACTGAGTTTCTCACTTTGTTCTTGTATTTTTTTCTGATATCATTAAATTGTTTATCTATATTCTCTTATAGGTCTCTGAGCATCTGTAGAGCAATTACTTCTAATTCTTTGTTGAGCAATTCCTAGATCACCATTTTTGTAGCCAATTACTGGAAGTTTACTGTATCACTTTGGTGTTTTGTTTGTTTGTTTGTTTTATTCATGATCCCTGTGTCTTATAAAAGTGTTTGCACATTTGAAGACGCAGTCATTTCTTTCAGATTTTATGGAGTGATTTCCTAAGGGTAGTCTTTCACCTGTGGATGGTGGTACACTTGATCATGCTGTGACCCTGGGTCTAGTGGTGCAGGGATCTAAGTGCAGGAGCATATGGTGGCACTAGGTTCAAGGGGACGTATGTCTCTTCAACTCATCCATCGGGGTTCATATTGTCAATAAATGTGTGGCCCTTTTGAGTAGTTTGTGGGTCCATAGTGGCTGCAAGGACACTTGGAGTCCTAAGTAGCACCTCTAGAAACAGTAAGTAGGGACAAGGTCAGGCAGCAGTACTGGCTGCAAACAGTGGTATGCACACGCTTGGCTGAGGGGTCCAACTGCAGGTGCCAGACCTATTTAGTGTCAGAGGTTGCAGACACAGTCATAGTAATCAGGGTCAGGGTAGGTAACAAGTGCTTGGGCCAACTATGGGCTCACTGGCAGTTCCAGTGTTTCAAGGTGTCAGCATGCTTTCTTATGGCTTCACATTCTACCTTTATGTATGCATACATAATGCAATGGAGGCCTGTGATGGAGGTCAGGCTGTGGAGCATACAGGTGCACACCTACAGGGGCTATCTGTGAGCGGACCTTGTGATATGAACTGGTGTCGAAAGGCAGAGCCTGATCTGACCTGACAAGTAGCTACATGGGCCCTGGATGTCATTGTGCTCTCCTATGGTTGTACTGTATCCCCATGAGTGTGTACACTGCCATGATGGCTGGTGATGGGGGTCTGGCTGGGGTGAGCAGGTACACAGCTGGAGGGACTACTCACAAGTGGGCATGGTGGTACTAGCCAGTGAAAGACAGAAGGGTCTGATCTGGGCCCAGAATCAGCTGCAGGGACCCTTCCTGTCAGTGTGCTCTCCTGTAGCTTCACTCTCTCCCCTTGGGCATACACACTGCAGTGAAAGGCAGTGATGAAAGCCAGGCTGGAGGCATGCATGTGTACTGCTGGAGGGATTATCAACAGGTGAGCATGGTAGTGCTGGTCAGTGATAGCAGTCAGGGCCTAACCATGCCCACAAAGAGCTTCAAGGGCCCTGATTATCTATGCATTTGCCTGTGTGCTGCAATAGAGATCAGTGGGAGGCATCAGGCTAGTGGCCTTCAGATGCACAGTTTGGGGGGGCAACTGCAGGCAACAGAGTTGGGTATCACACAGGAGCATTCAGGCTTGTGTCTTGCACTCATGCGGTTGCAGAAGCCCAGGCTGCAGGCATGACTCCTTAGGCAACTGGCAATTTATGCTTTTGCAGCCACAGAAAATTTGGTTGCAACTTGTTCTGGGGGAGTGGGGTGGGGGGAGGAAAATTTTTAAAAAGACTAAGGTGGCTGTTGTTAGTGAATACAAATATCTGTAGGGAATAGCTGGTGAGATCTACAGCAGCTCTGCTGACTGGCGACTTCTTCAGTGGCAGAATCTGCTGAGTTTGTCTGCAGGGCAGGTCCCTGGCTACTGCAAGGACTTACACTGTGTGTTTGCTAATAATAGCCTCTGCTTTCCTTTCTTGTTTCTAGAAGGCTCTGTATTTATTGACATTTTAGGTGGAATGAAGTCAAAGCAGGACCTTTGTACAATGTCCTCAGAGGCTAGAGAAGCTGGTCATTCAACTCGCTCTTCCTTTCCTGGTGAGAGGAACTCTTTCTAGTTCCTTCTTGGCGATGAACAACACCACGATCAGTGTTATTAGATGATATTGAAAACATGAAGTTGTTTTCCTTCTTCTGTGATGATTATTGTTGTTGTTGTTGTTTGTTGTTGTTAGCAGTGGTCCACAGTGTTGCTAAAACATCTCCTAGAGCTGTTTTTGTTAATAGATGTTTAATCATAGATTTTTGTGGGTAGATAGTGAAGTTGGGTTCTCTTATGTCTTTATTTTTCCACCTTTCTGACACACAATTTTATTACAAAACATTGGCAAAAATAATTCAGCATATAAAAGGGATTATATACTGTGTCCAGGTGAGATATTCTAATAATTCATGTTTTATTTTTCTGAACATTAATTTATGTGATAAACAATAAATTAACATTCTATTAATCTTATCAATTCAATAGAGGTACAAAAAGTATTAGAAAAATCCAATATCTATTCAATATAAAAGCACTCAATAAATTAAAGATAGAAAGGAACTTCCTCAATCTGATGTACAGTTAACGTATTACTTAATGATGAAAAACAATGCTTTTCCTCAAAGGATGTCCACTCATGTCACTTCTACTCAATATTGTAGCAGAGGTTCTAGCCAGTACATAAGGCAAAACAAAAGAAAGGCGGCCATTAAAAAGAAAAAAAAAAAAGAGTATGGTAATGTGATCTTACATGCAGAAAATCCTAAGGAATTCATAAAACCCCCAACTGGAATTAATAAGCATGTTTAACAAGGTTGCAGAATATGAGATCAATATTTCTATACACTAATAAGAGACAATCTAACAATGACATTAAGGAAACAATTTCATTCACAAGAGCATCAAAAAATACTTAGGAATAAATTTAGCCAAAAAAATAAATGATTTGTACACTGAAAACTTTAAACCATTGCTGAGATAAATTAAAGAAAATTTAAATATTGGAAGACTCACTATTGTTCAAAAGGCAGTTCTCCCCATGTATATCTATACATTCAAGAAAATCTCTATAAAAATCATCCAGCAGATTCTTTTGCAGAAATTGATGATCTGATTATAAATTTGATATAGAAATTCAATGGACCTAAGATAGCAACAACGACTTTGAAAAAGCACAGTATTGGAGGAAGTACACCACCTAATTTCAAAACTTTCTAAAATAATCAACACAATATAACACTGACACTAACATAGATAAGTAGATCAATGGAACAAAATAATCACCTAGAAATAGATCCACAGATACATGGAAAACTGATTTTATATATCTATCACAAAAAAGAGAGAGAGAATTTAGAGCCATATCTAACATCATACACAAAAAATCCACTCTAAGTGGTTCATAGACCAAAATATGAAGCCTAAATATATAAAACTTCTGGAAAAAAATCTTAGTGAGTTTGGTTCAGCAAAGAGTTTTTTTAAATATGACATCAAAAGCACAATCCAATAGAAAAAGTGATAAATTGAACATTATCAAAATTAAAAACTTTTGCTTTTCAAAAGTCACTGTTAGCTATACATTTAATAAAGTATTTATATTCAGAATATATAAAAATTTATATTCAGAACATACAAAAATCCTCGAAACTTAATAACAAAAAACAACTCTAACAAATGGGCAAGATATTTGAACTGATATTTCATCAAAGAAAATATATCGATGTCAAATAAGTACTGAGATGCCCAACATCATTGTTTATCAGGGAAATGCAAATTAAAATCACAATTATATACCATTACATTCCTTTAAAAATTGCTTTAATTTAAAGGAGTAACTGCATGAAGTTTGGCCAAAGTATAAGGATACTGTCTCATAAACTGCTGTTGTAATGTAAAATTGTACAAACTGTGCCACAGTTTCTTAAAAAGGTAAACATTCACTACCATATAATCCAGTCATTCCACTATTTACCCAAGAGAATAGAATATGTATGTCCATAAAAAGCTTTGCATACAAATGCACATAGTATTTTTAATAGATGAAATATTTGTAATAGATGAAATTTGGGAACAACCCAAATATAAATCAAAAGATGATAGATAAACAAATTTTGATATATCCAAATGATAAAATACCACTGAACAAATAAAAAGGAACAATATGGATGCTTTGCAACATTTCTCATGCTATGAGAAATAAGCAGGTCAAAAAAGAATACATTACTGTCTGACTCCGTTTATATTAAATTGTAGAACACTCAAACTAATTTATACTGATTGAATGCAGATCAAATCAGTGGTTGCTTGTGTGAGGGAGTGACAGCATGCCAGGATCACAAAGTAGCAAGAGAAAACTTTGGATAGTGGATGTATTCATTATTTTGATTGATGTGATGGTTTTGTGAATGTATACATGTAACAAAACCTATCAAATTGTACATTTTAAATAGGTAAATTTATTATGTGTCAAAATACCTCAATAAAGCTGCTAAAACAACAAAACAACATACAAGAAGATATTCACACTTTTGTTGTCAAATCTGAGGCACTAGTTAAATCCATTTAATTTATTTATCATAAAAAAATTGTAAGAATTTTATAGTAAAAGGAGAAAACCCAAAGATGTCAAAACAAAAACAAAAATCTTTTAGTTTGCCTCATTGAGGTATACGTTTGTCAAATCTTATTCATCAGTGCAGTTAAAATGTTTGTATTTTCTTTTATAAGGAATAACATTAATAAAAGAAGGGAAATATCAAATATATGCGACAGCCAAGACTTTCATCTACTAATTGTTACAACCATTAAGAAAATCATTAGACAATGTACTGATGTTGAATATAGGCATATGCTATGAGTTAGCATTGCCACTCTCAAGGGCATATATCTGAGAGATATGTGTACATATGTCAATTAAAGGACATGTAGTAGAATATTCATAGCAGCGCTATTTATTATATATTAGAATGGAATACATCAATGGCCATTGTAACTATGCAATGATATAGCATGTAGAGATGAGAAAACATTTTGCAACTGTAAGTAACAATATGGATAAATTGCAAAATTAGGTAATATTCAGTAAAAAAAAAAAACAAAAACAGAAGACAGAAAAAATACATACAATATAATTCTATTTATATGAAGTTAAATATCTGTCGAAAGTGATTTATGCTCCAAGAGACCAAAGTAGTGATTATCTTTGGAAAGAATAATAAGTGGAAGAAAGCAGACCGAGTTTTCTGAAGTGCTGGTGACATGTTTCTTGGATTTGGTGCTGGTTCAATTTAAAAAATTCTTTGAGCTGTATAATGATGGCATGCACACATTTCTGTTAGCATGTTATACTTCAGTAAAAATTTACTATATAAAAATAATAAAAAGAATCAAGATACTCAGAAACTTTGGAGAGGAAAGATGATTAGAATTGTCCATTGCAATATGCATATGACATATAATCGAATTGTACACTTGAAACTTATATAATTTTATTAATCAATGTCACCCCAATAAATTTAATTAAGTAAAAGAAAATGATCTGAGGATGCTTTTGGGATTCTAGCAGGTTATATTTTGAGGTCTAGGTAGTTTTGCTAATTTATTTCTAATATATTTATATATAGAGTACTTTTCTGAATTAAATTTTTTAGTGTAAGAAATAAAGGGGTCTAACATGTTATAGAATGTTAATAAGAGGAACTATACACACATGTAGGTATATAGATACAGATACAAGTATAGGTACAGATAAGGATTTTATTTATGTGCATAAAATATAAATACTAGATGGAGAAATATGAGTCATTTAAAAATGGTTTTCTCCAAGGAGTTTGGGGTTTTTTACAGTATATTTCTTCCCAAATTTTTAACTTAAGCCCTACTAATATATAACTTTTTAAAATGTCGATGTCATAAATGAGATGAATATAGTAAGCAGGACTTAAAACATGTATATAGTACCATAATAATTACACAAATATGCATAAAATACAAATAGAGAGTTTATGAAAAAAGTACTATTATTGTTTTGGGTAATAACTTAATCGTTCTTTTATTTTCCCTATAAGAGTTTGAACTGTATTAAAGTTTCAATAATCTTTTATATGTATATGTGTATATATGTATATATATGATTAAAGTCAAAGAAATATAAATTTATTTAAATATTCAGTGAATATCCACTGATCTCTATGTTTCATTTCTAGATAATATAGTTTTTATTAAAAAAGGCTACAATATACAACGGAACAACTGGCTTATTCTGAGTTTCTACATTGCTTTGCCCTTTTTCATAATTTTCACCATTATGATTATAAAACGAAATGAAATGAGAAAATCATGCAGCAGAGAGAACACAGAATATGAGGGGTAAATATGGTTATATAAATAACTTACCATAAATTGAACTGGTCATTGAATGGTGTCATAAATTTATATTATATTACAGAATATTTATTATATTTATTCTTAAGTATGTTATTTTTAATCTAATATAAATGACATTTTACAATTTTGTTTTCCAATAGTTTATTGTTAACATACATATATTTTTTCATATAAAGAATAAGGAATATCTTTCAAATAAAGAATATCTTGAACCCAAATGGGGGACTAACAGAACATTTTATGTAGAAAAGAAATTAATTGTATTTCTCAGAAATTTGTTTCAGTAATAATGTATTTATGTATTTATATATTTATATATATACCTACTTTTTTATTTGTTAGCAAGTAACATTTTCTCAGTCTTGAGACCTTGATAATGACATAGCCTTTTATTTTAAATGACACTGGGCATAGAATAATTTACTATGTTAAATAACTGTCTGTTTAAGAAAGTAATTGTAAATTTACAGTCTTTTAATCTGAAATCATTAAAATCATCTCACTCACATCTACATGCTTTAAGATAAAATCATAAACAGTTTCAGTTATTCACCTAGGTTACTAATTTTGTCTTGCAATGATTTCACAAGTTTGGATATCTCAAAGAACTCAAGATTCCATATAGCATACTCACATAAGGATTCTATTCAAATACAATACATTATTGGTGAAACAAGTTTCAGATGTGTAGTTCACTTCACATATAAAACGTTCAGTTGGTTCTCCACACGGATTCAAGAAAGTTACCTGTTATAACTGTATATTTTTTAAATTATCATTATTTTTTAAACAATCAATTATATTTTTAAATGGCTTTATTAAAATATAATTTTATATACCATACAATTCACTCATTTAAGTGTACAAATCAACAATTTTACTTTATTCACAGAATTATGTTATTATCATCACAAATAATTTTAGAACATTTTTTAGAACATTTTCATCACCCCAAAAAAGAAATTCCATTATTAGAATTTATTTCCAATGGTTGTCAGTGGCTGGGGATTGGGGGAAATGGGGAGATGTAGGTCTAAGGGTGCAAACTTCCAGTTATAAAATAATTAAGTTCTGGGGACCTAAGGTACAGGATAATGATTATAGTTAGTAAAAGTTTAAATTACATAACTTTTAGGAAAAACCATGGAAAATTTTGTGGATCTAGGACTGTACCAAGAGTTCATTCACATGAGAACAAATCATGAACCATAAGGAAAATTTGAATTTAGTCAAAATGAAAAATATTCGATCTGAAAAACACTTTGTTAAGAGGGTGAAAAGACAAACTGCAGTCAGGTAGAATGCATTTGCAAATCATATATTTGGCAATGATTTTCTACCTACAACATATTTTTTAAAATTTTAAATTCAACAGTTAAAAATATTCAGTTAGAAAATGGGCAAAGATGTTAACAGAGAATTGACTGGATGGCAAACAAGCACATTAAGATATGCTTAACATAAATCATTGGGGAAATTCAAATTAAAACCACAATGAGATATCACATTTCCCCCAACAAAATGACTAAGGTAAAAAAAATTGTTATAATAGCAAATACTGATAAGGATGCAGAAAACTGGATCATTCATACCTTGCTGGAAGAAATACAAAATAGTATAGCTGCTGTGGCAATCAATTTGTCAGTTCTTATCACACAAGCCCAAAATTTTACTCTTGGGTACTTATCCTAAAGACAGGAAATTTTGCATTCAGATAAAAACCTGTACATGAATATTCATAGCAATGTTATTTGTAATAATTACAAGCTGGAAATTACCCAAGTACCCTTTTGATGGCTGAATGATGACGCAAACTGTAGAACTGTTTCCAGTCATCATTCCTATCTCATCATTCCCAAACTATTAGAAGTTATCTTTCTAAGATACAAAATATCATCACCCATTTACTTTTAAAACTCTTGGATGATTTAATATTACTTTTAGGAGAAAATGCACTGACTTTATACAAGTCATTCATTCACCTAATTATGGTCGATTTCAAATGTCATATCCTTTCTGTAGCTACACTTGATATAGAAAATAAATAAATAATTTAGCTATATGCCCAGAGGAGTTTGTACATCATGTTAACAATAAATTTATAATTTCTAGCAATGTCATCTCTTTTACATTTCTGATATCCTTCTAGCCCTGACCTATTTGGATATAGGCATGATAGCCTTCATATTTTGATAACCCAGGCCTACTACTTGGCTTATAGTGAGCATTCAAACAATAAATGTTGAATTGAATTTAAAGGATTTTAATGTCTATTATCATGAGCATTAAAAAAATTATAAAAGGAGCCATTCCAGTCAGACAAAGATAAGTAATTGGATGTATGTATGTATGTATGTATGCATGTTTGTATGTATATATGTATGTATAATTTTTATTTTTCAATTATAGCTGATATTCAATATTATATTAGTTTCAGGTGCACAGCATAGTGGTTAGACATTTATATAATTTACAAAATGATCCCCCCCAGTTGTCTAGTACCCTCTTGGCATGCTACATAGTTATTATAATATTATTGGCTATAGTCCCGATACTGTACTTTGCGTCTCTGTAACTATTTTGTAACTACAGATTTGTATTTCCTTTTTTCTTTTTCAACATTCACATCATAGAAGTACCAGAAGGAGTCAATTTGCAGCCCTTAATTCCTTTACCTTTTTCACCCAGCTCCATAACCCCGCTCCCATCCCACTTTGTTCTCTGTATCTACAAGTTGATTTCTGTTTTGTTTGCTCATTTATTTTGTTCTTGAGATTCCACAAATCATATGATATTTGTCTTTCTCTGTCTGACTTATTTCACTTAGCCTAATGTCAGCTAGGTCTGTCCACATCATTGCAAATGGTAAGATTTAATTTTTTTATGGCTGAGTAATATTCCATTGCATATGTGTATCACATCTTCTTTGTCCAAATATATCCCAATGGACACAGGTTCCTTCCATATCTTGGCTATTGTAAATAGTGCTGCAGTGAACATCGGGGTGTATAAATCTTTTGAATTAATGTTTTGGTTTTCTTTGGATAAATACCCAGGAGTGCAATTGCTGGGTCATGAGGTAGTTCTATTTTTAATATTTTTAGGAACCTCCAAACTGTTTTCCATAATGGCTGCACCAATTTGCAATCCCACCAATAGTGCACAAGGGCTCCCTTTTCTCCACATCCTCACCAAAATTTGTTGTTTTTTGATATATTGGTGATAGCCATTCTGACAGATGTGTTTTAATTTGCATTTCTCTGATGATTAATAATGTTAGCATCTTTTCATATGTCTATTGGCCACCTGTGTGTCCTCTTTGGAGAAATGCAATTCGGGTCCTCTGCCCATTTTTTAATCAGATGGTTTGTGGGGTTTTTGTTTGTTTTTTTGTTTTTTGGTCATTGTTGAGTTGTATGAGTTCTTTATAAATTTGGGATATTAACTCCTTATCAGACATATCATTAGCAAATATCTTCTCCCATTCAGTAGGTTGTCTTTTTGTTTTGTTGATGGTTTTGCTGTGCAGAAGCTTTTTAGTTTAATGGAGTTCCATTTGTTTATTTTTTCTTTTGTTTCCCTTGCCTGAGATGTATCAGAAAAAAATATTACAAAGAGCAATGTCAGAGAGTTTACTGCATGTTTTCTTCTAGGAGTTTTATGGTTTGGGGAAGTACATTTAAGTCTTTAATCCATTTTGAGTTTATTCTTGTGTACAGTATAAAAAGGTTGTTCAGTTTTATTTTTTTTGCATGTATCTGTTCAGTTTTCCCAACACCATTTATTGAAGAGAATGTCTTTACCTCATTGTGTATTCTTGCCCCCTTCGTCATAGATTAAATGACCATATAGGCATGGATTTATTTCTGGGCTCTCTATTATGTTCCATTGTCTATGTGTCTTGTTTTTGTGCCAGTACCATGATGTTTTGATTACTATACCCTTGTAGTATAGTTTGATATTAGATAGTGTGATACCTCCAACTTTGTTCTTTCTCAAGATTGCTGTGGCTATTCGAGGTCTTTTATGGTTCCATGTAAAGTTTAGGATCATTTGTTTTAGTTCTATGAAAAACGTCGTCGGTATTTTGATAGGGATTGCATTGAATCTGTATCTTTCTAAACTTTTTTTTCAATGCTATAATTTTCTGAGTAGAAGTCTTTTACTTCTTTGGTTAAATTTATTCCTAAGTTTTTGTTGTTGTTGTTGTTGTTGTTGTTTTTGATACAATTGTAAATGGGATTGTTTTCTGAATCTCTATTTCTGATAGTTCATTATTGATGTATAAAAATTCAATTGATTTCTAAATATTTATTTTGTATCTTGCTACTTTACTGAATTTATTTTTCAGTTCTAATAGCTTTTATGTGGATTCTTTAGGGTTCCCTATATATAGCATCATGTCATATGCAAATAAGGACAGTTTTACTTCTTCCTTTCCAATTTGGATGCCTTTTATTTCTTTTTCTTGTCCGATTGCTCTGCTTTGTTGAGTAAAGTAGTGAAAGTGGATATCTTTGTCCTGTCCTGATCATAAGGAAAACGCTCCTAACTATTCCCCATTGAATATGATGTTAGCTGTGGGTTTGTCACACGTGGCCTTTATTATGTTGAGGTATGCTCCCTCTATTCTCAGTTTGTGAGAGTTTTTATCATAAATGAATGCTGGATTTTGTCAAATGCTTTTTCTTCACTATTGATATGATCATATGATTTTTATCTTTCAGTTTGTTAATGTAGTGTATCACATTAATTAATTTGAATATCTATTGAACCAACCTTGCATCCCAGGATAAATCTCACTTGACCATAGCGTATGATCTTTTTAATTTCTGAATCCAGTTTGCTAATATTTTGTTGAGATTTTTTTCATCTCTGTTCATTAGAGATATTGGCCTATAATTTTCTTTTATTGTAATGTCTTTGCCTGATTTTGGAATCAGGGTAATTGTGGCCTTGTAAAATGATTTTGCAAGCCTTTTCTCCTCTTGAATTTTCTGGAATAGTTTGAGAAGAACAGGTGTTAATTCTTCTTTGCATGTTTGGTAAAATTCACCTGTGAAGTTATCTTGTCCAGGACTTTTGTTTGTTGGGAGTTTTTTTGATTATTGATTCAATTTCATTACTAGTAATGGCCCAGTTCAGATTTTCTATTTCTTCTTGACCCAGTCTTAAAGAGTGCATGTTTATAGAAATGTATCCGTTTCTTCTAGATTATCCAGTTTGTAGGAATGTAATTGCTTGTAGTATTTTTTAATAATTTTTTGTATTTCTGTGGTGTCAATTGTCACATCTCCTCTTTCATTTCTGATTTTATTTCTTTGGGTCCTCTTCCTTTTTTTCTTGATGAGTCTGGTTAAAGGTTTATTAATATTGTTCATCTTTTCAAAGAATCAGCTCTTGGTTTCATTGACATTTTGGTTTGTTTTTTTTTTTTTAGACTTTATTTTGTTTATTTCTGTTCTGTTCTTTTTTTTTCTTTCTACTCACTTTAAGGTAAGCCTATATTGCTGTAAATTACTCTCAGTACTATTTTCACTGTGTCCCATAGATTTTGGGTTGTTGTGTTTTTGTTTTCATTTGTCTCAAGGTATCTTTTGATTTCCTCCTTGACCTAATTGTTAACTCATTTATTGTTTACTAGCATGTTATTTAGCTTCCATATGTTTGTATATTTTTCAGTTTTTATTCTTGTAATTGATTTCTAGTTTCATACAATTGCGGTTGAAGAAGATACTTGATATTTCAGTCTTCTTCAATTTATTGAGACTTGTTATGTGGCCTAACATGTATTGTATCTTGAAAAATGTTTCATATGCACTTGAGAAGAATGTATATTCTGCTGCTTTGAGGTAAAATGCTATAAAAATATCAATTAAATCCATTTGGACTAGTGTGTCATTTAAGGCTGTTGTTTCCTTGTTGATTTTCTCTGGAAGATCTGTCTATCGGTTATCAATCTTTTCCTTTATATATTTAGGTGTGCCCATGTTGGGTGCATAAATGTTTACTAGGGTTATATCCTCTTGTTGGATTGGTCCCTTTATCATTATGTAATATCCTTTTTTGTCTTTTATTATAGCCTTTTTTTTAAAGTCTATTTTGTCTGTTACAAGTATTGCTACCCTAGGTTTTTATTTTCATTTCCGTTTGCATGAAATATTTTTAACCATCCATTTACTTTCAGTCTCTGTGTGTGTTTTGATCTAAAATGGGTCTCTTGTAGACAGCATATGTATGGGTCTTGCTTTCTTATTTATTCAGCTATCCTATGTCTTTCAATTGGAGTTTTTAATCTATTTACATTTAAAGTGATTATTAAGAGGTATAAGTTATTGCCATTTTATTATTCATATTTACATGACTATAGAAGCCCTTAACATTTCTTGTAATACTGGCTTGGTGGTGACGAATTTCTTTAGATTTTTCCTGTTTGGGAAGCTCTTTATCATACCTTCAATTTTAACCGATAGCCTTGCTGGGTAGAGTAGTCTTCCTTTATTTCTTCAAGTAGGTTCTCAATCCCTTGCTCTCTCTCTTCTCCTTCTGGTACCCCTATGATGTGGATCTTGGTATACTTGATGTTGTCACAGAGACCTCTTAAACTTTCTCTTTTTTTTTTTTATTTATTTAATTTTTTTGCCATTTTGATTGGATGTTTTCTGCTCCGTTGTCTTCCAACTCATTGATTTGATTAGATGATCCTCTGTTTCATCTAATTTACTGTTGATTCCTTCTAGTGTATTCTTCGTTTCAGTTATGTTCTTTATTTCTGACTGGTTCTTTTTTTATGGTTACTAAGTTGTTGTTTTTTTAATGCTTACTATCTCTTTGTTGAAGTTCTCACTGAGATCACATGTTCTTCCCCTGAGTTCATTGAGAATTCTTATAACCAGTGTTTTGAACTTGGTATCTGGTGGGTTGCTTGCTTTTATTTCATTTAGTTCTTTTTTTGGCGTTTTCTCCTGTTATTTCATTTGGGATATGTTCCTTTGTTTTCTGATTTTTGCTGCCTCTTTGTGTTCATTTCTATGTATCAGGTAGATCTGCTACATCTCCCAGTTTTGACTGGGTGGCCTTATGTAGTAGGTGCTCTGTGTGGCCCAGTGGCACAGTCTCCCTGTTTACCTGTGCCGGGTGCTCCAGGAGTGTTCCTTGTGTGAGCTGTGTGTGCCCTCCTGTTGCAGTTGAGCCTTGATTGTTGTTGGCATGTCAACAGGTAGAGCTGACTTTCATGCTGACTGGCTGTGAGGATTGGCCATGCCCACAGCATATAAGCTGCTATGTGGCGACTAACCCAATAGAGTAGGACTCACTCCAGTTGGCTAGTATGCGTGTTGAGATCACCCTTTGGGGGTACTGCTTGTAGGACTAGTCAGGTGGTGCTCTGTTGTGGTCTGACGCCAGCTACTGAGTATTTGGTTTGGGGGGCCCCTTTGGAAGGGCTCCCATGCAGGCCAAGGTCAGCAGCTGCCTATGACCAGCCTAGGATTATCTAGTAGGAGCTATAAAACTATTTGAGGTTGATCGCTGCCTATGCTGAATCTGGAGGCACATGAGAGAGGACATACTGCCAACTGAGACTGGCTGCCAATAGTACCAGCCCCAGAGCCACTTAGCAAAAGACTGGAGGCACCCCAAGACCTGAGGCTGCCTGAGCACTGCTCATAAGACTCAGCAGCCGAAAGAGCCTCAGGTGGTACATGAGTTGGATGAGGCAGAGTCCCAGGGACTCATTAGGGTGGAGCAAGTAGTGTACTTAAGGTTAGTGCACATTCAGTTTTGGTGCCAGTACTGAAACTGTGGCTACTTGCAAAAGTCTCAGATCATACCAAGGCTAGCTGCCGCTTGCCTCAGGACTGGCAGACCAGAGATTTGTTCAAGAAATACTGCAGCTCTGATCAGGACTTATTTGCTTATCACCAAAAGTGATAAGCCACCTCTGGAGGCTCACAAGCCACAGCCTATTGATTGCTGCTGAAGGAGCCTTCTGCCTGAGTGTGGGGTGGGGCTGGTTGTGCAGCCATGAAACTGCTTCTGGCATTGTACGCATTTCATGGGAGAATCTCAGGGAGTCACCAGCGTGGAGCAAAAGGATTTCAGCAGGCCAATGCAGATTCAGATTTGGCAGTGTAGGAAGAAGGCTCAACACATGCAATGTGGCACCCACCTGTAGGCTGCACAGGAGGAGGCCTCAATGTAGGGATAATGATGGCTGTCTCTCCAGCTCTTGCCCTGAAGCTACACAACTGAGACTTTCTTATAAGTCTCTGCTGCTTCCTGAGCTGCTGTCCCTCCACTGGAATGAGTGTGTGTAAGCAAGTGAGTCTGCTCATGTGCCCTTTAAGAGGACGTCTGAGTTTCACAGTTTTCCATCTCGTGAGGATGGTCAGAATCCCTGCTGATCGTGGCCAGATTTTTTGGGGATGCCTCTTCCCAGCACTGGCAATGTGGGCTGGGGAGTCCAGTATCGGGCTGGGGCCCCTCGATCCTCTGGTGATACCTCCACAGCCAAAATATCCCTTCCGATGCTCAACCACCACATGTGGATGTGGGGCCAGTCCGTTTAGCGTCTCCACCCCTCCAACCCATCTCAATATGGCCTTTTTATATCCTTAGTTATAGGAATTCTGGTCAGTTAGTCTTCAGATGGTTTTCCAGGTTGATTGTCTTATTATTTAGTTGTAATTTGATGTGGTCATGGGAGAAGGCAAGCACATTGTTTACCTACTCCACCATCTTGACCATCACCAGTAAAGAATTTAAAATATATTTTCCCTTTTGGTGAACTGATAGAACACCAGAGATTTAATAAGATCATGAATAACTAATATTTATCATGCCTTCAAAATATATAATAACATCAAAAAAGAAAAAAACTACATGGTTAAGAAGGAAATAATTTAGTAAAATAAACAGACGTAACTATTTTGGAGCTACATGCTCCTCTATTAATTATTATGTGCTACTCAAATATTTAGAAAGAAGCATAGAAAATAAATTTTTAAAAAATTATCTTTTTTTCTGTTTACAAACAGGAAAAGCAGTCATTTTTTTTCTTTTGATAATATTGATTGTAAAGTATACAAGCAAAGCTCCAGGGATGGAAAATTTAAGAAATGTCTTGCAAAAAAATCCCTTGCAAAATTGAAATTAGGCGATTCTCTTTTTAATTTTTTGAAGAATTGCCACACTGTGTTCCACAGAGGTTGTATCATTTTACAACATACCAACAGTGGCCAAAGGTTCTGATTTCTTTACACTCTCACAAACACCTGTTATTTCCTGCTTTTTTTTTTTTAATAGTAGCCATCCTAATGGGTGTAAAATGGTAGCTCATTGTGGTTTTTATTTTCATTTCCTTAATGATTAGTGATATTGAGCATCTATTCGTGTGCTTGTAGGCCATTTATATATCTTCTTTGGAGAAATATCTATGTAAATCCTTTGGCCACTATTGAATCAGGTTATTTAATTTTTTTGGTGTTGAGTTTTAGGAGTTCTTTACACATTCTGGATATTAGTCCTTTATGAAATATATGATTTACAAATATTTCCTGTATTTTTTTAGTTGCATTTTTACCGTTAATATTCTGGATATATATCCAAAACAATTGAAAGCAGGGTCTTGAAGAAATATTTGTACTCTAATGTTCATCACAGCATTATTCAAAATTAGCTAAAGGATGGAATCAATTTTCTATCAACAGTTGCATCCATCAACTGATGAATGCATAAACAAAATGGTATATACACATGATAAGAATACTATTCAGCATTGAAAAGGAAGGAAATTCTGACACATGCTACAACATAGATAAATCTTTAGGACATTATGCTAAGTGAAATAAACCAGTCACAAAAGGCAAATAGTATAGGTCCACTTATAGGAGGTATCTTGACTGGTCAAATTCCTAGAGATAAGAAGTAGAATGGTAGGTGCCAGGGCCTGGCAGAGGGAGAAATGAGTTATTGTTCAATGTGTACAGTGTTTCAGTTTTGCAAGAAGAATTCTGCAGATGGCTGGTGGTGATGTTTGCACAACCATGTGAATATACTTAATAGCAATAAACCGTACACTTAAAAATAGTTAAGATAGTAAATCTTATGTTCTATGTATTTTAACACGATAAAATTATACAAAATAAATTTTGAAAAAACAAGTCACCATCCTGTATATTAAAACATGAAATAAAAGTTCTTTCCAAATTAACTCTGTTGACTTTCATTATGTGAATTCTACATTAATTAGGAAATTTTTCTGTTTACCCTTTCACTTAGTTTCTCCAAGCCATAGATTTTTCTAAGAATCAAACATGTACAATACTGAACAAATAGATTTCAGTTGTTTTCAAGAACCACTTCATAATTGTAAATTTTTTTGCTTCATACTTAAGTTATAAAATCAATACTAAAGTAATAAAACACATATGCACATTTAATACTTAGGTATTTATTAAGACACCTTAGTTTTCTAAAGAAAAAAACTTATTTATAATAAAAATCAATTCTTGATTTTTTAGTGTGTATGTGTGTTTTGAAATTTAAAGTAGATATTCAACAGTAGATACGGTTAAAATAAGCAACTGTCTGCTACTAAACATGTGAATTCTTATTTTCTTCTCCTTTCC
>NW_006439192.1:3474280-3494328 GCF_000325575.1 Pteropus alecto
TTGCACCAGAAAGCTATGACCTGAACACTTAACATTACCAAGAATTTCACAAACAAAGCCTACTTCCAGAAGAGAAAGCATGCTTTATAACCCTGAAGGCCTTTAAAAATGTCAAATTTGGGGAAAATAAATTCGTGGGCAGGAGGCAAGTTCCAGCGAGCTCCTGTGTTTAGCAGGCCTGGGTGGGCGGGCAGCTGGGATGGGAGAGGCTGAGCAGCGGGGCCCTCCACCTTGGGCCACCACGTTTTCACTGCAGCCGTGCCCATCTCTTCCCCGCATCTCCACCACCGCCCCTCCGGCGCTGCAGAGCAACTGGGCCTGCACAGTGAGGAGGAGTCCTGTAAGCCATGCAATGCTGTCTCTCTTGCTGATCCTCTCAGGCCTGGGAAAGCTGACCTCTGCGGGCATAGTATGTGGAGGATCTGCGCCATGGGACGGCGGCCCAGCGCAGTGCCCCCATGGGCGTGCCAAGCAGCGCCCTCTTTCTTGCATAACCTGGGCGGGCCAGGGAGTGCCCAGCGTCTTCTCAGAGCCTTCCTAGTTTCAAGGTCCTGCTGCACATGGTGGTTGGAGGGCCACGAGCAGGCCCTCACTTACCCGACCCTGACCCTGCACCAGAAAGACAGGGTGCCCTGCTTCCGGAGAGGGAGGGGAAAGGAGAGAGCCTGGATGAAGTCCTCACACCAGCACTACTTCACCTAGGCAGGGCTGAGGTCACAGAGTCCCAAGCATCTCTGGACGCGGAGGGGTGTAATACTCCCAAGTTCAGAAGAGACTCCTCCTGAAATCGTACAACATATTTTGTGTGTTGAGAATGTTCACACATTGTCTTTACTGTAGATTCTGAAATGCAGATGTGCTATCTGCATATTACAATGCCACAGAAGACTGCGACAAACACTAATGATGGCAATGTTTCAGAAATATTTGCAGTTAAGAAATCAGTCTTCTTATATTTGGGTTATTTTATTCTTATTGGACTAAATGGCCCTAATCAATTGCTACATATTCATTTTAAAACTATGTCTATGTTCATATTTACTTTGTTAAAGAGCTATTTTATCTAAATGAGAGTGTTTCGATATTATTTTTTCATGATTTTTTTTTTAAGTAATATACAGTATATATCAGGAAACATTTTTAAATTCTTTAAAAGTATAAACTCAGGGGGGAAAAGTGACCAAATTTCTAACTCACAAAAGGCTATATATAAATCCACTGGTCCTTTTGTCTGTAGAAAATTTGTAATTTTAATATTTATTCTTATATAAGTGAGATCAGACTAATGTATTTGATTCTTGTAGCTGTGTCCTATAAAGTCCCACAATACTGATTAGTTAATACTGAATCATTGCTCCTAGGGAAAATATGTATCTACCTCTTTAGATTATAATCTTAAATCCAAAAAGCAACTCATCCTGGGAGAGTCTATTTTCTCTAGTTTGCAGAAGAGCAATGGAGGTTCAGAAGTGCAAAGTGACTTGCCTGGAGCCACTCCACTAACAGGTGCCAGAGTTGATTTTCAACTAGCCCTGGAACCCAAGTCAGCCTGCCCTTTGAGACTTTGAAGCCAGGCATTAACTTCTCCTCTAGAGTGATGAAAATCCTAGATGGCATCTTTTTCCAATATCAGTTCGTTTTGTCTACATTGAAAATCTGTTGTTTATTATAGCCACCTTCATTAGTTATCTTAGCTAGATCTTCCGGGTAACTTGCTGTAGCTTCTATATTAGCACTGTTGCTTCACCTTGTTATGGAGCTGGCATATTTCCTTAGACCTCATAACCTACCTCTGTTCCTTTCAAACTTTCCTTCTGCACTTCCTCACCTCTCTCAGCCTTCATAGTATTAAAGAGAGTTAAGTAAGGCATTGCTTGGAATTAGAATTTAACTTCCTATCAGCAATAAAGCTGTTTTGCTTTCTTATCATTCATGTGTTCAGTGGAGTAGCACTTTTAATTTCCTTCAAGAACTTTGCATTCATAATTTGGCTGTTAGCAGAAGAGGCCTCGCTTTTGGTCTGTCTTGGCTTTTGACAAGCCTTCTTTAAGCTTAATCATTTCCAGCCCCAAAACACAAATCACCATAAAAAATATAAAAAGTTTGAAATATGTCACAGAGACACAAAGTAAGTAAATGCTGTTGGGAAAATGGCATTGATAAACTTGCTCAATACAGGGTTGCCACAAATAATCAATTGTTTAAAAATGCAACATCTATGAAGCACAATAAAGCAAAGCACAACTTTTTTAAATGAAGTATAATAAAAGGAAGTATGCCTGTATATTATGTTGTTGAAAGAGATTTCTGTCTTGAGTAATAGTATATGGTGATGCCATTCCAGAATGTGGAGGGCAAACTATACATTTTTATATTAAAACGATAAGGAAGGGTACTAAAAGAAGAAGTATTTTTGCTTAGCATGATTATCTCAAGATCCATCCATGTTTTCCAAAATGGCAGCATTTCCTCTTATCTAATCATGCTAAGTGAAATAAAACAGAAAAAGTTGAGAACCATATGATCACCATCATATGTGGGATATAAAACCGAAGGCAACAAATGAACAAGACAAAAGCTCATAGACACACGACAGTTTAGTGATTACCAGAGAGAAAGAGAGGAAGAGGGGAAGATAGATAAAAGAAAAGGGGGTCAAATATATGGTGATGGAGAATTGACTTTGGGTGGTGAACACACAATGCAATATACAGATGATGAATTATACACTTGAAACATATAATTTTATTAACCAATGTCGCCTCAAAAAATTTAATAAAAAATAAAAATTTTATTGGCTTGTTTCCTATAGAGTTTGTAGCAAATACAGTTATAAAATTCATTGTGGAGTTAACCTACAAAATTGGTCAATGTCATACACCACATTAACTAAATGAAAGGAAAGAACCACATGATCATCTCATTAATGCAAAAGAAGCACTTAATAAAATTCAATATCCTTTCATGACAAAAAAAAAAAAAACTCAAGCTAGGAACAGAAGGAAACTACCTCATAATTATAAAAGACATATAAACAAACCTATAGCTAATGTTATACTCAATGATGAAATTGACAAGATTTTCTCTAAATTCAGGAAGGACAGGATACCAATTTTACCCCTTCTATTCAACAGAGTACTAGAAATTCTAGGCATTGCAAATTATGAAGAATAGATGAGGCATCCAAATTGAGAAGAAGTAAAATTATCTTTGTTCACAGATATCACCTTATATGTAGAAAATCCTAATGGTTATACACACACAATCAAACATGATATTTCTATACATTTTAACAGTGAACAACCAAATAGAAATTAAGAAAATGATTATGTTTACAATGGCAGAAAAAATACCTATAAACAACCAAGAAGGTGAAAGAAGTACAACCAAAACTACAAACATTACTTATGGAAATTAAAGGAACGAATAAATAGACACCCCCTGTTTGTGGATTGGAAGAAAATGCATCGTTAAGATGCAATACCACCCTCAGCAATATATAGATTTAATGTATCAAAATAGGAATGAGTTTTTGCAGAAATAGAAAAATCCATCCTAAAATTCATGTGGAATCTCAAGGATCCTAAATAGCCAAAACAATCTTGAAAAGGGCAAAGTTGGAGGACTCATGCTTCATGATTTCAAATCTAATTACAAATCTACAGAAATCAAAAGAGAATGGTATTGACATGAAGACAGACATATAAACCAACGGGTGAGATTAGAGAGTCCAAAAAAGAAACTTTCGTGTATGTGGTCTTGAAGGGTCTAGAAAGGTGGCAAGATCATTCAATGAGGAAAGAACAATCTTTTCAACAAATGGTGCTAGAAAACTTATATTCATAAGCAAAAGAATAATTAGACCCTTTCCTAATACATGTACAAAAATTAACTTAAAATCAATTGAAGATTAAAATGTAAAAACTAAAACTATAAAAGTCTTCTAAGAAAACAGGGCAAAATCTCCACAATATTGGTTTTGGAAATGATTCCTTGGATATGACACCAAAGGCACAGGTAATAAAAGAAAAACAAATTTTCACTCCATGAGAATTAAAAAATTTGTGCATCAAAAGACACTACAAAAATAAAAAGGCAAGCCACACAATGGGAGAATATATTTTCAAATCCCATATCTGTTTGCAAATCATATATCTGATAAGCGATTAAAATACAGAATAAATAGAGTCAACAACAACAAAATAATCTGATTCAAAAATGACCAAAGGACTTGAATAGAAATTTCTCAGAGATATACAAGTGGCCACTAACTACATGAAAAGATACTCGACATCACTAATCATCAAGGAAATGCAAATCAAAACCCACAATGACAGACCACCTCACACTTATTAGGAAGGGTACTGTCGAAACCTTCAGGAAATAAGCGTTGGTGTGTATGTGCAAGAATTAGAACCCTTCTTGTGCAGTGTTGGTAGGAATATAAATTGTGCAGCAACTGTGAAAAAATTACCAAAAATATTAAAAAGAGAATTACAATATGGTTCAGCAATCCCATTTCCAGGTATATATACAAAAGAATTGAAAGCATGGTCTCAAAGAAATTTTTGTATAGTAATGTTTACAGTAGCATTATTAACCATAGCTAAAGGTAGAAGCAGCCCAAGACTGCTAAGGACACACATTGGGAAAAGGATAGATAGTCTTTTCAAAAAATGGTGTTGGGAAAACTGTATATGCACATCCAGAAGAATGAAATTGGATTCTGGTCTCACACCTTATCCAAAATATAAACTCAAAATGGATTAAAGATTTACACGTAAGATCTGAAATTCTAAAACTTCTAGGAAAAACATAGGGAATAGCTTCTTGATTTTGGTCTAGACAATGTTATTTCAGATATGATCCCAAAACACAGGCAGCAAAAGCAAAAATAGACAATGGGGTTGCATCAAGCTAAAAAGCTTCTGTACAGCGAAGGAAACAATCAGCAAGTGAAGAGAATATTTGTAAATTACACACTGATAAGGGCATAATAGTCAAAATATATAAGAAACAATTCAAAAGCAAGAAAAAGAAATAATCCCATTTAAAATAGGCAAATGACATGAATAGACATTTCTCAGAAGACACAAATGGCCAACATATATATGAAAAGGTGCTCAACATCACTAATCATTAGAATAATGCAATCAAACCACGATGAGTTATCACCTACACCTGTTAGAATAGTTAATATCAAACAGACAAACGATACAAAGTGTTGACAAGAATGTGTAGGAAAGGAAAGCCTTGTGCACTCTTGATAGAAATGTAAATTGGTGCAACCACGATGAAAATTGTGTGGATGCTCCTTAAAAAGTTTTAAAAAACCTATGTAATCTAGCAATACTACTTCTGGGTGTTAATCTGAAGAAAATAAAAACACTAACTCGAAAAATATATGCTGTCTCATGTTCATTGCAGCATTATTCATAATAGAGAAGACATGAAAACAATGTAAGTATCCATCAACAGATGAATGGATAATATGGAAAACATGATATCTATATCTATACCTAAATCTGTATCTACACCTGTATATATACAGGCACACCTCAGAGTATAGAATATAGACCATGTAATTAGAAGCAGGAGAAGAAGAAACAGTATGCTATCTGCCAAAACAAAACCAGGGGCAAGTTGTGGTACAGACTACAAACTGTTAATATCCGGCATTAGAATTAAGCTGAAGAAGAGCACTGAAATAATTGCAGTGCCAAAATATAATATAAGTAACATTCCTAGTGGATTCAAAGTCTACATAAAAAACAGATTTGCACTGTTAAACTTAATTGACTGAGAAGCAAAAGAACAGCAGACTGAAATTATAAATATTATCAGGTAAGAATGTGAAAAGGTAAGGCCAGAAGTAAAAAGGAAAGATGGATGACAGAAGAAACATTAAAAATTTGTTAAAAACAGTCGAGAGGCACAAGTTAAAGGTGACTAAAGCAGGATTAGAGTCGTGAATGCAGTTTTTTAATGACTATCACATAGAGATAAAGAGAACTATCACTATAGCCAATGTGAGACTAGAAAACAACAGGAAAACCAAGAGAACTCTCTACCAGAAGATTCATAAAATAAAAGGGAAATTCAAAGCTAGACTAGGAATGCTGAATGACCAATAAGGAAGCACATTATTTGAGCAGGACAAAATAAAGAGAAAGTGAAAGAGTATACTAAAAATCTATACAGAGTAGACAAAAGAATGGCAGATACCTTTGAAAAGGATTCCTGAGGAAGAACCTATAATTTTAGAAGTGAAGTGAAAGCTGTTCTGTAAGTATGGGAAAGAAATAAATCACCATGAGTACATGGGTTACCAATGGAATTATCTTAATCCACAGAGACTTGGTCCATCAATTATATAGATATATGGAGGTATGAAATCTTCATTTAATAATAGATACAAGTTTTCAGAAATCAAAATGTAAAACCATTTCTCATTGCTTAGTGCAGTCAGGCTTTGATCCCTGACTGTTTTCTGAAACTACTCTGGCAAAACCATCACTTACCTCTATAGTTGGTGGACATCTGGAAAAGGAAACTCTTGGCCTCTGTGGTGAGCTAATCCCACCCATCACCCAGGAGCATCTTTGTTTATCGACGAGGATCAGTAGGTCCTAATTAGATTCCAGGTAGGCTGATGGTTCCGTAATCCATGTATAATGCTTTGAGGCATATAGAAGTGTACCGATCACAGTGTACCGATCACAGAGTGGGAGACAGGGAGAAGGGACACTGAAACAAGAAAATCTTACCTCGGAAAGCTCAGCTTCAGGTAAAGAAAGAGCAGCAAGTCTGGGTTCCCCCAAAGGACAAAGATGTATTCTAGATCTCAATTCAAATGAGGCCATAGAAATGTCACCTGGAGACAGAATAGTTATCTATGACCAGGAACTCAGTTTGAGCAATTCCGCGAATATAGAATGGATGTTAGCGACTACCTGGGGGCTTGGGGCTGGCCTTATGTAGCAACTCTTCCTCTCAATATCTAAATCCTGGAATAGATACAGAGGTCATGAGCTATTGGAGAGATGCGAACTATAGGTATGCTCTCTTGAGATTGGAGCTATAGGCATCTGAGCATGAACAACAGCAACAGGCAATGGAACATTTTCGCCTTGAGATTTATCAACCTCCAAGGTTCAAAAGAGGCAAAAACTGCTTATTTCCTACTAAAGGATCACAGCGGGTAGAGAAGTCAACAGACACAAGCCTACGTATTTTCACTCACAGGATTTATTTTGGTTTGTGAAACTGAAAGCTTTAAGCCATAACAAAAGGAGAGGAAAGCAGATTTTTTTTCACTCTTGAAATAGGCCAGTTAATGGTGAGTTTCTTGGTAATATCCTTTTTCCAACCTATGGCTTTTTGACATTATTGTTTAGTCACTGTTGTAAAAGAAATATGGAAAAATAGAAATGTTAAATTTTAATAAAAGCTGTCTAATCATACTATGCAACTACAGGTTTAGCAATAAATTAGTATAATAAGACACTGGTTATACTGTCACAATCTATGCCTGCACTCCACGAAATTTGTAAATCATTTATTTTTCAAGAACCCTTTGTGATAGCCATATTAAAAGGTAATATTATAAATTGTATTTATATATATTTCATTTACACAGTCTCTATGCTTTATGTGGGTGAAAGAAAATCACCAATAAGGAAACAGAGAGGAAAAGAACAATAATCTGAAGAAATAAATAATGATTATTATTAATAGGTCTATTTTTATCTACAGAGGAATACTTCCAAGAGATCTCTATGCATATCCAACAGGTGTCCCACACACACATGTTCAAAACCAAACTAAATCTTCACTCCCCTCCACGTCCTCAATACAACACCAAACTTGTTCTTACCCTATTATACAATATGTCATTAGTAAAAGGTGTCATTATCCACTGTGTCAGAAATAAACATTTCTGTAGTGATTTTTCATTCTAGCACAAACACATCCATCAGTCACTACTTCAATTAAATCTACCTCTGTTATATATCACAAGATTTTAAAAATTTTTTCCTCTAATCCAATCCTACCCGCATTACACCCTTCCTGTGAATTCCATATTCTCATAGCTGTTATACTCCTCTCTAGTTCTGGCTGAATCTGATTGAATTTTTCCCTATTTTATCACTATGAAATTTAAAAAGCAAACCATTGATTGCTAAATCCCTCCCTTACTACTTAAAAATACTTTAGCTATGTTCCTATTCTTATGAGAAAATTTAAACACCATGTCATGACAAACAGTTCTCTTGGCTCAGATTACCTATGTAGAGTTTATCTCTCAATGTTCATAAATTTTAAAATGTATTAAGAGCATGAATTTAGAAACCAGTCTGGGTTTACATTTTAGTCTTGCTATTCCTGCTTTATATCAATGAAGACCATTTAAGCAGTTTTTCATACCCTTTACACAGAAACTGTCAATTCATTCTGTTGGTTCAGCTTCAACTTTTATGTCTAAAACCATTTTTAATATCACTGGTCAGAGGTACTATCCTTTCTCTCCTGGATTGTTGCAGTAGCACTGCAGTAACTGGTTTCTACACTTCTGCTCCTGCCATTGTTACAGACTACTTTCAACAAAACAGCCGTCAAAATTTAAGTCACGTGACCTCCTGCTAACCGTGCTTCAGATGAACTGACATTACTGTTATTTATCAAACATTCCTAACTTTTTTTCATTGTACCCTTCTTGTGTTTGAAAAGCTTCTGCCCAGATATATGCATGGAAAGCTCTGCCAGCTGTATGCCTGTGTTAAAACAGTGTTGATTTACATACAGTTGGAATAGAAAAGCTCTATCTTTATCTATGGGAAAGGCTGGATGTCTGGTTTCACTTTTTACCAAGATAAGGGCAGTGAGATTTATGATGCGTTGTTTAAAACTTAAAATAAGAAACCCTGGAACCTTGTATCTGAGATGTTACTCTGATCAACATTGCTTTCTTGCACTCTCTCTTGCTGTGTAGTGTATCCTGTGCATTTAAATAAATGACTTATGTGAGTTGACCCTGTGTGTCCAGGTTACGTATTTTAAATATCTAAACTGAGTAAATATTTGCACCTCCCCCAATTCTTTGCTTACATATCACTTGCTCAATAGGTCCTATTGAGTCAACCATATTTAAAATTGCTATCAATTTGTCCTTCAACATCAACTCTCCCAATTACCCTACTGCACTAATCTTTTCCATATTATCAATCACTTCCAATACACTATATAATCCACTTATAAAATATATATGTATTGCTTATGGACTGACTGCTTAACCCACTATTTCAAATTCTTGAGGCAAGATCTTAATGTAACCATAAAGTACTGGTGGAAAGAGAAGACTGAAAAAAAAAGAAAATGGTAAAAATAAAAAAAATTTTTAAAAAGCAGCATATTGAATTTATGACTTAAGAGTTGGAAGAAATCAAGAAAATAACAAGACCAGTATATTGCTTTAGGAGGAAGTGACTGAAGTTGGGTGGCAGTGAAAAGTTCATGTGAAAATGCCCAGCGTGATAATGAGACTGTTACTGAAGGACATGAGAAGAAGACTGAGCCAAGTGCCACAATCTTCACCCAAGATGTGGGTTTTAATAGAGTAATTAAAGAAGTAGCAGAGATTGATCTGGGCAGAAAGAAGACTAATTTATATTGACAGTAGGAGTTATAAATGTTTTCTCTGACGGCATATAAAGAAACAGAAATCCACTTAAATCTCAATCAAAGTTAGATATAGAGCAGGGGTCTCCAATCCTTGGGCAGCGGACCAGTACCAGTCGGTGGTCTGTTAGGAACTGGGACGCACAGCAGGAGGTGAGTGGGGGGCTAGCAAGCAAAGTCTCATCTGTATTTGCAGCCACTCTCCAGCACTAGCATCACCACCTCAGCTCCACCTCAGATCATCAGGCATTAGATTCTCATAGGAGCACCAGTCTCTGGTGCCAAAAAGGTTGGGGACCGCTAATATAGAGGGGGACTGCTAATGTCAGGAAAGTAATTGGGAGAACTCTGACCTTACTCTTGGTTGAAGGTTTTGAATTTTTTCATTTACTCCTAGTGATAGGTCTGATATGTCAAATATCTTGATTTCTTTAAACATATGAGTTATAAGATTGAACAATATATACATATGCCTACTTCATCCCATCTTAGAGTAAATAATTGTCTTTCTGCTTAGGAAAGAGAGTGCATTTAGCATTTTCCTCGGCATCTAATATGTCTTCAATAAATGTAAATTTCATTCCCCATCCCCATTCATATATCAGGCTGTAAGTCTTAAAATGATGGAGTTATTCAGCGTTTAAACCCTGGAACTTGATTGCCTAAAATTATATTCCAACTCCAAAACTTTTATACACATGGGGAATTGTTTAAACACTTATGTCTGTTACCTATGGTACGATAACGATAGCATTAACTATGGAATCTTAGTGACGAAGAAATATAAATGCCAAGAAACAATATAAACCCACCAATTACAACCTTAAATAACAAAGCAGGATGTATGATAGCTCATAGCTATTTTAGGAACATACTTAAATCGCTTCAAAGTTACTACTTTTTACATAAAGTCAGTTAATAAATCCTAATATTGGTTAACATTAAATATTTCTAAAAAGTATAAAACAAAATTTTAATGTCTTATTTTAGTATATGAAAATTATCTTGATGAATAAAGGTGAAGATGATGAATTAGGGAAATAACCAGTCTCTATTACTGAGGTATTGTTAAAAATAAAAAAATTGTTTCATAAATTACATCATTTTGTCAATAGATTGATTCCTTCAATTCACCTTTAACTCTGTGTATGACGTGTTGCTGTCACTACTGCCATCTTCTGATATAGATCTGCATAAAAGAAATAGCGTTAGTTTTAGAGTTAGGAAACATTATCATTCAAAACAAAATCAAGAAAAGTAAAAAAGCTAGATTAGTACTAATTATTCAATTAATATGTACTGACATTCACTTTGCTTCCCATATTCCACTCAGTAAATCTATATTTTAATATTTGGTTTTTCTAATGTTGATCTAACTATTAAAGATTTTAAGAAGTTTTAAATTTCAAACTAAAATCTGATCTATTATTTTTCTCTATCTTGTCTACATGGAAGACAAGAGGAATATTAATATATCTATGATAGTGCTCCTCCAACATTAAAAAAAAAGTAATTTACAGGCAAATTGCCAAATTCTTATTGTCTGTCCAATTATAATATTTCTATCAAAAACTAAGTATATCTTTTCACTTGTTAATGAGATCCTTAATGAGGCCTCTGTGTCTTTTAGCTATGTTTAGTTATATTTTGTACTATTTATACAGTCTCCAAAATTTCCTTTGGCAAACTCCTAAACATCACAGTTTCCATTGAAGAGGATTGTCATGGTGAGCAGATTCTTTGTAATTGGCTAAAATTCCTTGGCCACAGATGATAAGATCAGGTTTTAACACCTAATTTAGGGTTATAATCCAGACAAAACACTGGCTGAATTTAGGTATACTTCCACAGCTATGTCCTTCTGACTCTTGACAATATAAACTAAGAAGCATTGCTGTTGTGGGCACCAGGCCTGGCTGAATCCAAGGTATGGCTGGTCCAAGGTCTGGCTGGTCCTAGGTCTGGCTGTGATCCAGGCTCCTGGCTAGAAATAGGACCCTAGATTAGAATGTTACATTAGTGTAGTAGTGTGCCTGTGCCTGAAATATGTAAACATACTTCAGCTTATTGTATCACCCATGTGTGGCCGAATGCCACTATTGTATTCTGCTATGTGTGGAGCCATGAAGTCCCCTGGGGAGCAGAAGGGGAGCACAAGAAAGGGAGCACAAGAAAGGGGAGCAGAAGAAGTATGCGCAATACTGCGTCCCTCACAATAGACTGCACTTCCCCCAACAGAACTGAGCTCCGCACAATAAAGTTGGTGCCTGCCATTTCATTCTCATGTCTGCCTCTTGTGCATTCTTCAAACCGGGCAGCTCACCATTGAACCTTCCCTTCTCGATCAGCTCAGCGCTGACACTTGGTGTAGTCTGCGGGATGAGTTTACCACTGACAGCTGTGGACAGATTATTGGTATTTTGTTTGGAAATGAATCCAGAAAGGGTTGAGATAAATATTTTGGGCCATGTGCAAGCAGAATATCATTTTCCAGAGACTGGACATAGACAAGAAGAGATAATGTCAATCATAAGGACTTTGAGAATGACCCAGTTTCTGACCGGATAGTCAGTACCACCCTTTGGTGCTTCAGTTCCGTGTCATTTCTTACCCTCACAACTCTGAAGATATTAGTGTTGTTCTAAAACTTAGACTGTCACTTCCAGTCATTTATGATGTTATTCCCGTCTATAACATCTCTTTCAACATTCAGGTTTATTTCTATCATACATGCAGATTTTTATATGAGGTCTTAACTAAGAACACGAGAAGACATGCCAGATATCATTCATTCAAGTCAATTTATAATAATTGGATGATTATGTAAATGTCTATATACATCATGCAGAATACTACCCTGAATTTAACTAGTTGCTCCTAACTTTTTTATAAATAAAATTAACTAACTTGGGAAATAGAGCTGTTGATGCAAATTTTCTATTATTGTTTTCTCTCTCCATAAGTAAGAAACAGAGAACCATTTTCCTTTAGCATGGAATAAATAAATGAGATCCATTTACTTATCTTCACTTCTGCATTCTCATTTTTCTAAACATTCACTAAGCAAATTGTGCCTGGTATTGGTCAGTGTTAGAGTTAAAGAAAAAAACTGTCCAAGTACCTAAACTCTAATTTTAGAAACACATGAGTGATGTTAATGATGTGTAAAATGGGCAGTATCCTATCTGTGTTCTCTCCCTTATTCTTTGCTATCATATATTTTTCTCAGCTTCTACATATTCTCTTCACAAAATTTGCTTCCCTATCTCTATTAATCTCCTTGGAACACCTGACTGTCAATGAAAGGAACATGGGGTTACTTGAGAAATAGACAAAAGCTCCTAGAGAAATTATAGCCAACATGGCTTTCTATTTGAAAGGCACTGAGGATTTATTGAGTATTTTCAGTTGTTCCTGGGCCTACAAGTTCGTGAAAATACCACCTACCTGAAACCTGAAAAAAAAAAAAGTTATATACTAAGATTCAGTATTTCCAAATGATTGATCTATCTAATAATCCCTCCTTGTAATATTCTGAATTACATTTTAATTCTTCTCATGGTTAATTTTTAATATATATATAAGAGGTAATATATTTACTTACCCTCCACTTACTGTTCCCTCTCTTTTCCAAAACCTCATTTTATTCCATTTAAAAGCAATGATGGCAATTAAAATAAGGAAAGGTAGAAAAATGCAGAAACTGATCAAAAGGCCATTTTTTCGATGAGTACCAGGTCGTTTTACAGGCATGTGTGCAATTTTTCCTGAAAATGTGAAACTAACTTTTAACTTTTTAAAGATGATATTCAAAGCATATTAGTCATTTGAACTATAAAAATTTTGGATTAAAATAATACAGTCATGAAACAAATAAACTTAAAAGTGTTTTCCAATATTCTGTGACTATGCCACAAAGCATATTTTATATTTTTGTCAACTCAATATATATGTATATCATTGACATAAGTTGATTTTTTTAATCATTATATGTATAACCTTTACTTATGTGCTATATTCTAAAATATTTTATTGTATCCTATTACCATCTGTGAACTGCTACTTAGAACACATTAAACTGTTCTTACTATCTAGTACTAAGTTCTTCATTTAAAAAATAGAGCAAAAAAAGAACTGGTTTAAAAATGATTTAATGAAAAGTGATTGACATAACTGAAGTCTAATCTTAAAAAACAATTAATAATAGCATACTAGGTTAAATTTCCATCTTATCTGTAAAAGATGTTATTGTCCTAATTCTGATTATATTAATTAGAAAAATGGATATTCTTCTAGATGTTATAAAGGCATTACATAAACTTAGAAAAATCTATGGAAAATTGGTCCAATTTAACAAAAGAAATAATCCAGAAAACTAAAGTACAAAAACTAAATTAAGCAGTCAAAATTACCACTAGCATAACTGTGATGGTATTAAATATAAATGAAATTAAAGACCAAAAAAGACTAAAGTCCAACTTTAAAGCACAGACCCAATCCAATTACACGGTGGCAAGAAATGATTCAGCTAAATTAAAAAGATTCAGAATTTTTTATGTATCATAGGAAATAAATTGGCATATATGAAAAAATACTGAAATTAAGCAAATATGCAGCAGTCTTACATTGTGGTAGAACTCAACACTTTCAAAGCTCTCCATTGTCTGCCTCTTCCATCAGAGGAGGTCAACAATCCATTAGTCCATCCTCACCCAAAATAAAGAAATTGTACTTACTTATTAGATTAATTGAGAGATCCTATTACTCTAAGGAAGAAAGGTAAGGCTTCCACTTTGGCTATGATGAAATTTTTCCATTAAATGGTGCCAAACTGGCCCTCTTATAATAAAAATATGACATATGACAATAATCATGAGGGAAATGATTTCTGGAAGTCAACGGGAAATTCAAAACTATAATAATATCTAAAGGAAGGAGAATATGGCATTGATTTTATGAAAATTCAGTTCTACCTATGGACAACTTGTTGATCTCAGCACAGAGGATTGGAGTCCTAGTCTAAGTACAGCATTGCCACTGAGTTAAGGAGACAGAGGACAGAGTTCACAGCAGCAGAAATGGCTGGATCTGCAGGGCGCAGCATTAGAGAGAAAACTGCTCTGTAGATTAGGGCCCCCAGATGTGTTTAGGGGGAGCTTCTCAGGTGTTGTTGGTAGAAGGATAACCTGGAGCTAACTAGATTATTCTTACTGATATGATAGTAGAAACAAGATATGAGAGTTTGAGCAGTGCTGGAAAAAGAGCACCAAGATCTTAACTTCTCCACATTCTCACTAACACATGTTGCCTGTATTTTTTATTATAATCAACCAATGAGTATAAAGCAATATCTCATTTGGTTTTGATTTACATTTTCCTAAAATGCAGAGTAACTTTCATAAACTTATGAGCCATTTTTATCTCTTCTATGGAAATGTGTTTAAATTCCTTCCCATTTTTAATTGTTATTTTTCTTTTTATTACAGACTTGTTAAGTGTTCCTTATATATTCTGGATACACAAGTCCCATATCAGATATAAGATTTGTAAATATTTTCTCCCGTTCTGTAGTTTGTCTTTCACTTTCTTGGTTGTATCATTCGTAGCACAAAGGTTCTTAATTTTGATGAAATTCAATCAATGTGTTGTTTTGTTTGCTTGTGCTTTGGTGTCTTTTATAACATAGTCTATGCCAAGGTCACAAAAATGTACTTGAATGTGTTGTAAGTATTTTGTAAGTTTAGCTCTTCCATTTAGATCTATGTTCCATTTTCAGTTAATTTTTTTGATAGCGTGATGTAGCAATTCAACATCTTTGTTTTACATGTGGGTATCTATTTGTCTCAACATCAATTGTTGAAAAGGCCATTCTTTCTCCCATTGAATTGTCTTAACATCTTTGCCAAATATCAACAACTGGTAAGTAATAAGGCTTTATTTCTGCTCTTTTTTGCTTCCATTGAACTATATGTCTATCCTTATTTGGGGCAGAGTACTATACTGTTTTGGCTTTTTTTAGTTTTGTAATATGTTTTGAAATTGAGAAGTATGTTTTCAGTTTCCAGTTTTCCTGAAAACTGTTTTCAAGATGGTTTTTACTCTTCTATATCCCTTGAATTTCTGCATGACTTTAGGATCAGCTTGTCAATTTCTGCAAAAAGGGGAAAAAAACCCAACTTGGATATATTAAGAATTGTTTTGAATGCAGAGAAACAGAGAACAGAACTCTAGTTTGTAATCAATTTGGGGAGTATTTCTGTATTAACAATATTGAGACTTCCAATACATGAACATGAGATGTCTTTACATTTATGCAAATCTTTCTTTCAATAATTAATATACATTGTTTTCAGTGTATATTATTTTCTCTTTTTTCCTATATTTAACTTTATGAGGAACCATCAAACTTTTTTCCACAGCATCTGCACCATTTAAAATTCCCACTATTAATGTAAAAACATTCCTCATCCTCCCCTACACTTGATATTTTCTATAAAGAAAAAATATAGCCATTCTACTGGACATGCATTTGTATCTCGCTGCAATTTTGATTTGTGCTTTTTTGCCATTTGTACATCTTCTTTGGAAAAAATGTCTATTTAAGTCCTTTTCCCACTTGTTAATTGGGTTTTTGTCTTTTTGTTGTTGAGTTGTAAAAGTTTGGTATAAATTCTGAATAGTAGACATATGATTTCTATGATTTAAAAAAATCTTCCATTCCATGTTATCTTTTCACTTTCTTAATGTCCTTTGATGTGCAAAATTTTTAATTTTCATGAAGTCCAATATATTTTTTCCTTCACTGTTTGTGCTCTTGGTGTCATATCTAAGAAACCATTGCAAAATCCAAGATCATGAAGATATACCCCTACATTTTCTTCCAAGGGTGTTATGGTTATGCCTCTCACACAATGTCTTTTCCATTTTCAGTTAATTTTTGTATATGGTATGAGGTAAAGAGTCTAACTTCACTCTTTTGCATGTGAGTATCCTGAAATTGATTTTAGAATTATTTTTCTTCTTTCTAAAGTACATTCTTTAAAAATTCTTTTACGGAAGGTTTCTTGGTAGTAAATTCAGTCTATATTCATCTGCAAATGTCTTTTTTGCCCTTTTCCTTGAAAAAGAGTTTTGCTAAATCCACAAATCTGGGTTGACAGATTTTCTCTTCCAAACTTTGAAGATATCATTCCTCTGTGTTCTGGCTTCCCTTGTTGCTATTGAGAAACTTGATAGCTACTTGTCCTTTGTAAATTATCTACCTTTTTTCTCTGCGCAGTTTTAAGATCTTCTCTTTATCTTTGATTTTCTTTGGTTTTTACATATATAGATTCTATCTTGAACTCTTATTTCCTCCATCTGTGGATTCATAACCTTTCATCAGTTTTGGGAAATTCTAACCCTTTAATTCTTCAAATGCTGCCTTTTTGATTTTTCTCTTCAACTCTAATTAGATGTGTTATACTTATTATATCCTCCATGTAGCTTTACCTTTCTTTCATATTTACCACCTTGTCTCTATGTATTATAGTCTGAATATTTCTTTCAGATTTAAGTCTCTCTCCACCTGCATATATTCTGCTGTTTCATTCATCTACTGAGTTATTAATTTCAATAATTATATTTTATTTATAAATATTCAAATTGGTTCTTTTTTCAAATATGCCTGGTACTTTTATTAGATTTATATTTTGATTCTTTTTCAGCCTTTATTCCATCTTTACTTTCTTAAAACAGTTGAACCATAATTGTTTTATACTCTTTATCTGATAATTTCGATATCTAAATTCTCAAGAATTTAAATTTGCTGTTATTATTTTCTCCTGACATTCATTTGTGGTATGTCTGTTAATTTCTTATTATATTTGATTGTATTTAATCTTTGCAAATCAGAGGACTCAAGTGGGGATTCGTATTTGTTTCTCCATAGACCCAGGGAGACCATTGATTTGAGATCTCTATAGTCCCCTTAAAAGACCCTGGCTTAATGGAAGTGTCTCGCTCTCCACTTTGCAGAAGGCCTACGGCTTAGTCTTCTAATTCCAGTAGCTGGTATTGACATTTTCCTCCCAAGACAATCCTAGCCTTTGCATTTATTTAAATGATGCATTCCAGTTTCAGTTGTTTTCATTTTTCCATTTTGCAAATGAGAATACCTTTTATTTTTTGTATGTCAGCAATGTATGAATGTTTTATTTAAAAGTTATCCAGGTTCTAGCCACATAGTAGTGGGAGAATCATTCTACCTAGTCCATCATAATCCTAGCAATGAAAAGCATGAGAAATATTTTAACCTATATCAGTTAAGGTTGTGACTTTGGAAGAAAAAAGAGGAGGTGAGAAGTAAAAATAAGCCATGTAGAAGTGTTGAACAATGAGATTTGGTTTCTTGTACCATGATTATACCCCACTTCTTTTCCTGAGGGCTCACATTTCCAAGACTCTGCCGATACTTTTCTACATTGGCAGGTATCTCCCTTATAATGTGAAACGTTTTTTAGCATCTTGGTCATTTAAGAATCCCCAGGCCTGAGGTGTTTTCATTGTGGGGACTATGTTCACAGCCAGTGTATATCATTTCATTAACATGATTTCTAAATAGTATATTCTTTTTTGTGATATCATAGTGGAATTTTTCCTTATTTAATTTCTTATTGTGGTAAAATGCACAACATGCAAAATTTATCATTTTAAACATTTTTAAATGTACAGTCAGTGGCATTAAGCACATTAACATTGTTATGAATCCATTACCACCAATAAATTCCAAAGTCTTTTCATTCTCTCAAACTGAAACTTTCTGCCCCTTAAACATTAACTTGCCATTTCCACGCCCCATAGCGCCTGACAACTACCATTCTGCTTTCTATGAATTTCACTACTCTAAGTACTTCAAACACACACAATCACTAAGTATTTGTCCCAATGTGACTGGCTATCAGTTAACATAAGGCCTTCAAGTTCCATCTATGTTGTAGAATATGCCAGAATCTCATACCTTTTTAAAGCTAACTAATACTAAATTTTATGTATATACCACATTTTGTTTGTTCATTTATCAGTCAATGAGTATTTGAATTTCCACTTTTTGTCTATTGTGAATAATGTTGCTATGAACATGGGGGTATATCTGTTTGACTCCATGCTTTCAATACATTTGGGTATATACCTAGATGTGTGAAACTGAAGGATAATATGGTAATTCTATGATTAATTTTTTGAAGAACCACCATATTATTTTCCACATCGGCTGCATCATTTCACATTCTACCAGTAATGCACAGCGGTTCCAATTTCTCCACTTCCTCATCAACACTTGAAATTTTCTGAATTTTTTGATAAAAGCCATTCTACGAGGTGTCGATTAGTATCTTGTAGTCTCAATCTGCAAATCCCTAGCAATTAGTGTTATTGAACATCTTTTCATGCGCTTATTGTCCATTTGTGTATCTTTTATAGGGAAATGTTTACTCAAGTCCTTTGCCCATTTGTTAATTGGATAATTTGTTTCCTTGTTGTTGAGTTGCAGTTCTTTACATATTCTGGATATTAATTCTTCATCAGATATATGATTCGCAAAAATTTTCTCATATTCCATGGATCTTTACTTTGTTGATAGTACTCTTAGATAGAAAATATTTTTTAAGTATTATGAATTCAAATTTATCTATTTTTTATTTCTGTTGCCTGTACTTTTGGTGCCATCGCCAAGAAATCATTGGCAAATCCAATGTTATGATACTTCTCCCTCTGTTATCTTCTAAGAATTTATAATTTTCACTCTTACATTTAAATTTATGATCCATTTGTAGCTCTTTTTGTGTATGGTTTAAGTTAAGATGCTACTTTTTTCTTTTGCTTGTTGATATCTGCTTATCCAAATACTGTTTGTTGAAAAACTGTCTTTTCCCTCACTGAATGGTCATTGCATCTATATAAAAATTTTTATAAATTTGACCTCAAAGAAAAGGAAAGTGAAAGCAGAAATAAATGAATGTGACTATATCAAATTAAAAAGCTTCTATCAGCAAAAGAAACCATCAACAATGCAAAGAAGCAACCATCCAAATGGGAGACTATATTTGCAAACAATGCTCCTGATAAGAACCTAATTTCCAAAATATACAAAGAACTCATACAACTCAATAACAACAAAAAAACAAATGACGCAATCCCAAAATAGGCAGAGGACCTGAACAGACACTTCTCCCTAGAGGACATACAAATGGCCAACAAATACATGAAAAGATGCTCAACACTGCTAGCTACTAGGGAAAAACAAGTCAAAACCACAGTGAGATACCATCTCACCTGTTAGAATGGCTATCATCAACAGGACTAGCAACAACAAGTGTTGAAGAGGTTGTAGG
>NW_006439192.1:3494344-3509017 GCF_000325575.1 Pteropus alecto
TTATACACTACTGGTAAAAATGCAAATTGGCGCAATCGCTATGAAAAACAGTATGAAATTTTTTTAAAACTAACAATTGAATTACCATATGACCCAGCAATCCCTCTCCTGGGTATTTACCCAAAAAACCTGAAAATTTGTATCCGCAAAGATATATGCACACTGATGTTCATAGCAGCATTATTCATGGTGGCCAAGACATGGAAGCAATCAGTGTCTTACAACAGATGAATGGATAAAGAAGATGTGGTACATATGTACAATGTAATATTACTCAGTCATAAGAAAAGATGAAATACTGCCATGTGCGACAACCTGGGTGGATATTGAGACAATCATGCTAAGCAAAACAAGTCAGACCGGAAAAGTTGCAAACCACATGATATTTCTCATGTGTGGGATATAAAACTGAAAGGAACAAACAAATACGGCAAAGAGCGACTCATGGACATGGACGGTGGATTACTGGTTACCAGAGGGAAGGGGTAGAGGAAGGAAGTAGTTAGGTGCAAATGAGTCAAATATTTGGTGACGGAAAGAAATCTAACTCTGGGTGGTGACCACACAACACAATATATATACAACTTACTGTTGAATAATACATTTGAAACTTATTTGATTTTGTTAATAATGTCACCCCAATATAATCTTTAGTCCACATATGTGATGATTTATTTCTGGGCTCCCAATTTCATTCCATCCAAAAATTTCAGTTTTCTTATTTCGTTGCCAAAAATATATCGACTTCCAAGAAGGTACAATAGAACCCCAGGGTCAACTTCCATCTTTTTGTTTTAGCTTTTATTGAACACAACTGAGAATTCAGAAATTTGTTTTATTGCCCATAGTGATAAAGAATAGAATATTGTTAGAAGAAGACACTTGTAATTTGTAATCAGACAAATGTAGAGAAACAGAGAGCAGAACTTAGTCTGTAATGAATGGTGATGTTGAAATGGATCATACAAATGAAATCTCATACTATGAGCCTTCAGATACTGTTATCATAATTTTCCTCCAACTCAAAATTCAAGGAGTGAACACAGTATTTCTCATGACAAGGAAATATGGTATTCTCATCCAGTTAGTCAGACTTCAGCATGCAATATTTTGTCATAAATATCTGGAACATTCTACATTGTAAAGAAGATCTAGAATAGTATCCTTTCATCTTTTACAGCATTTGGATATGAACATTAATTCGATATGGTTCACAAGTGGACAAATATGTATACAAAACTGATGGAAGGAGTTAGATAGTGCAAGAGTGATAAACATTAAGATTAATCATTTTAATTGTTGTTTATAAATATAAAATAAAAATATGTTCAATTACCGTATAACATCATTTCCAATTGTTTCAAAGAAAATGAAATAAATATGAAAAAAGAAAATATTCTATAAGAAAACATGCACTATCTGCTGAAAATTTAAAAATTCTGTGAAAGAAATAAAATAAGATCTAAATAAATGGAGAGGAAAACTGTGCTCATAAATTGAAAGATTCAATAATACATAGTAAAGAAATAAAACCTTCTTAAACTTATCCACGGGTTTACACAATTTGTATTACAATCACAACAAGATTTTTTGTAAATATAGACAAACTTATTCTAAAATGTGTAAAAAGAAAGGAGAGACCCTAGGATAGCCAAAACAATTCTGAAAAAGAAGAATAAAATGGGAGGAATCGCTCTTCCCAATGTTAAAAATTACTGTACAGCTACAATAGTCAAAACAGTGTAGCACTGGTGAAAAGAATGAGACATAGAAAAATGAAACAGGATAGAGAACTGAGAAATACACCAACATGAAAACATCCAATTAAATTTTGAATAAGGTGCAAAAACAATTCAATGAATGAGAAATCGCTTTTTCAAAGAAATGCGCTGGGGCAAATGGACACTCATTAATCAAAAAAGTTAATTTCCCATTCTTTATAAAAAGTAGCTCAAAATGGATCACAGACTTAAATGTAAAAAATAAAACTACACCTTTTAGAAATATAGCAGAACATCTTCAGGACTTAAGATGGACAAAGAGTTCATATATTTGACACCAAAGCATGATCCATAAATGAAAAAAGTAGGCGTTATCAAAATAAGAATTTTAAAAATTTAAGCTCTGAGAAAAAAATAATTACAGGCTTAGAGAGAATATCACATATGCAACAAATCACATATGCAACAAAATGTATGTATCTAGAAGACGAAACAGCTCTGAAAACCACAAAATCCAAAAGGAAAATGATCAAAAGGTATGAACAGACTTTTCACCGAAGAGAATACAGAGATACCAAATTAAATATATTAAAGATATCGGATATTATTACTCATTAGGGAAATAATGTTCTATTGGCTATTTGAGGCACATAATATATTTTCAGGTTTACAACATCTATATAATTAAAATATATAACAACAAAAGTGCCAATGATGAAAAGACATTAAGGGAATTATACTGTTATGAGATTTTTTACACTGTGAAGTTAGAAAAATCAAATATGCTCCATTTGGTCATGAATGTTCACCAAATAAATTTAAAAATGTTTTGTACCATTTACTATTTGATTACTATAATTATGGAAGGTTCTGCTATGTTTGCCTTTCTACAGTTTGGTTAATTAAGATGCACCTTATGAACCAGGATATCACAATAGTTAACATCCTGGAATATAGAATATAATAAAATTATCTCCCATAATTTTTTAATACCAACCTAGAAATCTCTGCTGGGTAAATAGAAATGTTTGGGGAACCACAGTTAAAATTAATAAGAGACCTATTAAGATCTTCACTTTAAATTTGAATTAAGAGTGTATACAAAATTTTATTGACAGTGTGATCGATAGTTGCACTGTCTAATATAGTAACCACTAGTGACAAGTGACTATTTAAATTTAAATTAAATAAAGAGAAATAAAATGGAAATTTTAGTTCCTTAATGCTAGGTGCTCAAGAGCCACATAAATAGTGGATATGTAGAACATTTCTTTAAGTGCAGAACGGTCTATTAGAGCACAATGATTTAGATACTAACCTCCTCCGATTATAGACCAATACCCATCATCGATACTTCCTCCCGGTGATGATGGCATTAGCTCACAATTTGGAGGACCATATCCAACATCACAATGACAATTGTTTCGACTGTTACACATCTAAAACCAAAACCAAAAAAATAATGAAAACGTTACATAAAAAATAAATGCATTATTTAAGATCATTAGTCAATTTAAATTATTAAAGGATTCTAACTTAATAGGTAATTTTTATTTTAACAGGAAAAATAATTTTTTTAAATAAAATTCAATAAAATAAATGTCCTTGCAATATCTTTTCAAATATAATAGAAATTTTCTATTATTTGTCTCTTGTATTTTTAAGATAACATTCTTGATACAACTGAAATGCCTTATTCTAGAAAGACATAGAAGTTATGAGGCTAGAAATTATAAAATAGTGGGAGTTGAAATTTATTATGAATTGTGCTAGATTAAAAAAAGTAGCTGTGAGAAGAGCCAACTTTTACCAAAAAAGAAAAAAAAGAGAAAAGAAAAAAGAAAAAGAAAATGGGAGAAAAAACTAAAGGGAGAAGCTTGCTTAAACAGCTACAGATAACAAAATTTATTTTGCTAAAAAATAGGAAGGCTAGAAAATATCTATAAAGGTGATCTGGCAGATGAGTTGAAAGAAGGGTCAGAAGCAGATAGAGAACCCAGAAACAAGTTCATAAAAAATTTCATTAAAATTAAATAAGGAAAGAAAGAAACAGAAAACAAACTGTCAATAATAGGACATGTGAGTGATTAAGGAGAAAATGTTGAATCAAGACACACAGACATGTCATTTTTTTCCTGGATTACTATGTAATATTTGAAGTGTCAATATGGTAGAGGCACTAGCCACAAATTTAAACCAAAGGCATGCTTGGAAGACTTTCCAAAGTTTACAAAATTTCTGTAACACATCAGATAATTTCACAATGAATGGACAAATAGAAATGCAAATGGCAAATATGAACATACATGCTTACTTAAGAACTGTATCATTAATTATTCAATAAATGCAAATTAACAATAGATTTAACATGTTAGATTTTTTAAAAACTGAGAAAGCAGTCTGGTCAGAATTTGAGGAGATGCACCTTTTCATATATGATAAGTTGGAGCACAAACTGGTATACTGTTTCTTGAAAACAATATAATATTACTGAAAATTTTAATGGTGCATATATTTAGCCCATCAGATTTCATTGCTAAAAGTTTACGAAATCACATAAATATGCAAAGGTGAATGCACAACAATGTCTATTGCACCACTATTTACAATAATTAAGTAAATATTTAACATTATACAAAAGTCTATTAGTGAATGACTTTTCAAATATAGTATGGAAGAGGATACAGGAAAACAAATTGATGCCATTTAAGGGTAAAAAAGATCTGACTAGACAAGAAATTCTGTTCTTACAAAAATATTAGACTATGCAGCATTATTCACCATGGCCAAGACATGGAAACAGCCAAAGTGCTCTTCTATAAATGACTGGATAAAGAAAATGTGGTACATATATACAATGGAATACTACTCAGCTATAGTAAAAGATGAAATAATGCCATTTGAGACAACATGGATGGATCTTGAGATTATCATGCTAAGTAAAATAGTCAGACAGAAAGAGTTGAGAACTCTATGGTTTTACTTATATGTGGAATATAAGACTGGAAGCAACAAATAAGAAAAACAAACAAAAACTCATAGACCCAGATAACAGTTTAGTGGTTACCAGAGAGAAAGAGGGGAGGAGGGAGGTAGATAAGGGTAAAAGGGGTCAAATATACGGTGACAGAGGGAAATTTAATTTTGGGTGCTGAACACACAATTCAATATACATATGATATATTATCAAATTATACACTTGAAACCTATATAATTTTATTAACCAATGTCACCCCAATAAATTAAAAAAAAAAGAATAACCAACACAGAAATATTAAACTATAAATATTATGTGTGAAATATATGTTGTGCATGAGTGTTTATATATTAATATATATATATTCTCAATTAGAGACAATGTTTATGTATGTATAAATGTATATTTATAACCTCTAATAAACCCATTTCCAAAACTCTACAATCTTGATCTAATATTATAATAATACATGTTTTGTACTAAGTTCAAAGCTTATTGGCTCATGAGCCTATAACAATCTGATCGAACACATACATCACATTCATATGTACAAATAATGTAATCTGCTTTCTTTATTTAACTGCAATTTTCCCTAAGAAATTTTCATATAGAATAATTCTGAACCTTATTATTATCCTGGAAATGTTATTGACATGGATTATAAAAAATATATATAAAAATAGAGTGATCATTCTATACCCCATGTCCACTGCAATTTTTTTGTGAATTACAGTTTTCTTGTCTCTGGAGCTCAGAAATCAATTTGCAATATCCGCCTTCACAAATCTAAAAGGTTAAAACAATCAACAACAACAAAAACAAACATGAAATATAAAAAGATGAGCAATTGTACTTGATACAAAACTAGATTCACAAAATATGTATATGTATGCATGTGTGTGATATATATTTATCAGATGTATCTGGATTTTATGACATCTGTTCATTCTAATAAAAGAATTTATTACTTTATCAATTATGAAATATTGTGAGTCAGATACTATTTTTCCCCTAAGGGAGCAGAACTGTGTGTTTATTGATACAGAGTGGCATAAGAACAAAAAGAGCCAACTTGTACCGATAACTTGTAATGAGTTATGATCTGCCTTAGCACTTTCTATGCATCCTTATAACATGTATTCATATTGATACCATAAAACAGATGTTTTTAATCCTATTTTATACTTGATGAGAATTAAATTTACATGTTTAAGACCACGCCCTGAGTGGCCAATATTCAGTGCAAGAACTATTTTACTCACAGAGCGCATTGATCAATGCTAAATACAAGTGTTTCTGTAATCTTTACATTTTTTCCAACTTTAATAATAATATCTCTTGTCTTTCACTTTATGTTAATATTCCTCTACCCAAATTTTAATTTAATTTGAATATATTTGGGGGAATGCTGTAAGATTATCTGCTTGCTTTTATCATCTGATAGAGTATATAATATATGATAAAGAGTCTAAATCATTCATTATTGACCACCAGCATGGTAAATAAAGGTGAAAACAGTTATCAGCTTGTTCATTAACTTAAAATGCTCTGGTGAAGCCAGCAAGATAACAAAATGTTGGGCAAACCAGCATTACCTGTCCACAAAGCTACTTTTATTCTAGTGCACCTTAAACACTGTCATTGAGGCAGTAATAAATTAGTCATACTTCACTGGGTTGTTTTCAGAGAAAAAAATAAGCCACAAATGTTAAGACCTATGCTTCTGACATAACTCCCCTTAAATAGATCATTTTTTAGCTGACTCTTTCGTAATGACAAAAAAAAGCAAAGACGTGGCTGGGATGATGTTCTGAATATGAACTAGATTATAAGACTTCTTCCTTTGAACAAGAGACGCAAATAGTGTTCAAGAAATGGTCACATCACAGTTCAAAAAAAATCCCTAAGATAACTAAAAATATATTTCCAAAGGAGAAATGCCAGAATTTCTCCTAAATGAATTATTTATTCATTGATTAGCTTACCAATTTTTAGACAATTACATACCCCAAAGATATTCCTTTTCAAATTTGAAATGATTGTGCTGAGATATGTTTATCTCCCCTAGCATATCCAAGTGTGCTAGGATCAGTTTAATAAACTATTCTCTTGTTCTGTCTTATAAATAAAAAATTCAAAGACACTTTCTATCACAACCAATATTAAGCAAACTAGCATTACTGGAATAATGCCTATCTCCATGTAGAATATTGTCCATTTTGTATTACAGTATTAAATTTATGAGTGTTTTATTTAGAATTATTATTATATAATAAGGGAGACATATTTTCCTTCATGGTGATAAATAAGAAATAAACTCTCTCTGACTCTACTTCATTCTCTCTCTCTCACTCTCTGTCTCTCTCCCTGTCTGTCTCTCTGTCTGTTTCTCTATCTCTTTCTGTCTCTGTCTGTCTCTCTCTCTCCCTCTTCCATGCATACACACACATACACAGACACATACGTACCATATATAGAATAAAGTGAAATTTGTATTTACCTTATTTGCACCACATATAGTGCCATCATATACATATGTTTTATCATTTCTTGTAGGTACTTGTGATTGATTTCTTAAATATCCTGACATACATACATGTCCTCCAAGGTAAGTATATTGAATATCAAAATCTGTACTTGGTACTATACGTGAATGTGTCCAGTGACAAACAATCTTTCCACAAAGGGTATGTCTGGCAATATAAGGCAGAAAAGTTTTCCCATATATCATGTAGGGACACCATGTATTAAATAAACAACAATTCAAAATATGAGTATATTTTAAAAGGTACTCAGACTGCAACACCAAAGCTATTCAGAACACATACCATCTTATGAATTGCAACATATAAATTCATCCGTATATATTATATTCATCTCTCATTTGTATTAAGTGACTCTCTGCAGCACACACACATACATACACATTTGGAAAAAGTATAATTTTCTAAATACATACCTAAAATCACACCTGTTTTTATCGCAGTTCCCAAAGTCATCTTGTAGAAAATTCACTTCTTCTGCACATAGGTAAGTAGAAGCTTTAGCAACTGAAAATATTAATAAAGTTCCAATTACTCATCTTAAAATAAAACATCAAAAAGTAAAAGTGTAGCAAATTAATATAGAGATATTTAGACAGCTGTAATGACCAGTCAATGTAATCTTCTACAAATTTCTGATATCATCCATTGGCTAACAACAGAAGTATTTTCAAGTAGGTAGTTTTTAGTAAGTGTTTCTAAGGAGAAGTGTTTCTCCTTCTAAGGAGAAGTGTTTCTCCTTAGAAATACTTACTAAAAACTACCTACTTGAAAATTACTACTACCATCGTACAGGAATGATTAAGAAATCAAACAGCCCTTTGCTCTCTTATCTACAATTCTAATCATCTATTATTCTCTTTGTACCAATCACCTGGAATTTAACAAATGTTCTATATTCTCTTTGTCCTGTACCTATTTGGTCTGTTTTACCTCTTGACATAATTCAAAATTGCTTTGATCTGCAATTTTATTTTCAAATTTGGATGTAAACAAAAAATACTTTTTATTGTGGCACACTTTTCGTAGCATGGACTACTAATTTTAGAAAAATGCCATTTAAAAATAAAGCCCAGAAAAAAAGATATACATTTTCCAAACAACTCCACACACTGTCGATCCGGATCTCGGCATCTTCCCTTATAGCAAAAGGCAGTTTTATTACTACATGTTTCAAAATCAGCAGAAGTTATATCATTTAAACAAAATTCAGAATTTCCATCACAAAATTCTGTAAAATCACATGGATTAGTGCTTATCCGACATATACGTCCTCTTTCAGATATCTGTGAGACAAAGAAAAACAAATATTTTTTAAAGCACTAAACCAAAAATGTAAAAAATTGAAATAGGAGCATTTTGTTTGTAGCTATTATTTCCATTATTATTGCATTTTGAACTACTTAAAGATAATTATAAATTCACTTTAAAGTTCTAGAAAAATAGATTGGAAAGAACCCAAATGTCCATCGATAAATGAATAGATAAACTGTAGTATTTACATACGATAGAATATTTTCAGCCATATATAAGAATGGAAGATTGATATATGCTAAAGGTGAATGAACTTTGAAAACACTATATTAAATGAAGAAAACCTGACACCAAAAGTCACATATTGTTTAGTTGTATTTATATGAAATCTCCAGAGTAAGTAAATCCATAAAGACAAAATGCAGGTTGGTGTTTGACAGACACTGAGGGGAAGGGAGAAAAAAGAGCAAGTGCTTAATGGGTCAGAGGTTTTCTGTTTGGGTAATGAACATGTTTAGGAACTAGACAGAGGAGGTGGTTGTACAACACTGTTAATATACTAAGTCACTGACTTGTTCACTTAAAAATGGTTAATTTTATATTATGTGATGTTGACCTCAATTTTTAAAAAAGGCTTTAGTGAAAGCTTTCATAAGGCCATGGTTGTCCTGAATATTTGTTCAAGATAAATAGAAATAAGTGATACAAAGCTATGCATATTTATTTTTCAATTTTCAATTCTTGGGGACTAACTGTACTCCTGAAATGCTGTATAAGAGCAGATGCTGTCTTTACGATATTGTTAAAACATTGCTTAATAGACATCTCTTTCATTTTTGTCATTTCAAGTAATTTTCCTTTCAGGACCTACTAAACTTCTACCATGAGGGAGTTATAAGTCATAAACCCACTTCTGACTCAGGATGATACTCAGAACACTTCTCCCTAGACATAGTGATTGGTACAGTGGTGGGAACTTAGGATTAGCCATGGTTTCCTCCAGAACCAAGGACTAAAAAGCACATGTAGAAAAAGATCCCTCTACTCTTCTGAAATACTGTTCTATAACCTAGAAAGGCCAGGAGGTGGGCACAATGAGCTATCTATATCACTTACAAAGAAACTTTTTTTGAGAACTGTCAACAAAAAAGCAAGGATACACAATAGAGGTACAGAATAAGAATTCTGTTGTTCCTGTTCGAAACAAAGATTCACCTGAGCATGAGCTAGACTCATCTTTTACTTAAGCTTCATAAGTGTTTGTTTTTCTTTGCTTGGCCATTCATCAAGATACAACTGACCAAAACATAATTGGTATTATACAGTACCAATTGCACTTTTTAAAATTACTTATAGGAATGTCTGAGTACTGATTAGAAATATGTTATTTACTGTGATGTTTCAGCAAAACAATTGATTAAACTATCGTCTTCCATATCTTCGCACTTGCATTTGTGTCCATTTAAATTTAAATTTTATTTTTAAAAAATTGGATCAAATCACTAAATTTCAGAAAAGCACCAGTGGAAACTAGGCTACTTAAAGTAGAGAAGAAAATAGGAGGCCTTTTATTTTTATGACCAATAATGAAAGAGAGCAGAGTATAACACACCTCTGATCATTTAAATGACAGCAGAAACCAAACTGATGTTATAACACATAATAAAACCAATGTACACTAATGTAGTACACTTAGCTGTTTCCCTGAAGCCCTCCGTAGCACCTTGTACTGTGAATTCTCACTAGACTAAATGTAGCGATTACCTCCACTTTAAAGAACTATCCTTTGGGATCTAGGTAAAAGGGAATGTACTGTTTAGAAAAGCCTTATTACTCAATAACATTTATTTGGAGACAGGGGTCAAGATGAGAGCTCTGGAAAATGGAAAAGTAACAAGGTTCAGTGCTAAGTAGAATGCCTATGCTGGTCTCTACAGTCGTGTACCTTGAAAACAAATATCCATTGGCTTTAATTAGTAGACAATAGATTTTTAAAAAGAACAATATAAAACAAAGTATTATAACGTTAGGAGAGATTTCATTGGCAGAGGAAAAATTAGATCTGGTAAGCAAAATATCTCATTAATTAGCTTGTATATTTATCCATCTGAAAGTGACTCAAAATAGATGAGATGCTACAATGAAGCAATCCATAGAAGACAAATCTTACCCCATGTCCTCTCAAATGTGTCTACAGAAAAAAACTGAATGGAAAACTTCCAAAGGGAAGTCAAAGATTCAGTTCACTTCCAGGCTAGAAGTCCTTGCCAAAGCTAGACTTCACGATTTTATATGATACATATTGCTAACTATTCTACATGGATTTATTCTCTACTGTTTTCAAAATGAGATTTTTAAAGAAATTACTGTCTTTTATTTGAATATTGCATGTCAAGTGTGTATTAAGTGGCTCATTCACAGTTCTGTCATATGTCGTTAGATGATGAAGAACTTCATTCAGGTGTGACCAAAAGGAATTTGTAACATCCAAATAATTTAGAATTGGTATTGAACGCAACAACTGCATAGGTCTTGAATAGAGACTGAAATGATAGAGCAGAAGGTGAAGCTGAGAAGTAGGTTGAAAAAGATTTAAGAACATTCTCTGAATTCTGAAACCAACTGTGTATGAATTGGGTACACAATGTAACATATTTGAAATATGTGTAAAAATAAATTTTTTTAAAGCTATAAAAATGAATGCATAAGAACACAAAAAAATTCATGAAATAAATTAATGTAATATTTTAAATGTTTACCTGACAACTGTTTTTATCACAGCATGGTCCACTGCCACATTCTGACTTGCCGATCAGAGTACAATTTTCAGGATGACAGCATTTTTTATGACTACATTGCTAAAAGCAAATATAATCAAGTTAAATAATTAGAATTTTTAATCAAATAAATAATTTTGTTAAAAACATACAAAAGTTTGTCTCTAAGTTAATTCAATCACAGTATAGTTTTTACTTCTGTATTTATTTTTAACACCACTTCATTCTAACTTAATATATTTTCAATATGGGGGAAAAATGGTAATGAAATTATTCATGATTCCATGCTCAAGAAATTGAAATGTTAAAATTTAATACAATTCCTTTCAATCATCTTTGGTTTTGTAAAAATATGCACAATACATTTTTAGATTTTTTTTCATATAATACATCATAAGGACTTTTCCATAATATCAAGTCTTCTCAAGGTATCATTTGGGGAAGAAGCATGGTAGTGTGAGGGGTCCCTTTGATCTCTCCCCTTGAAACTACAGCAAGTTGAAAAGCTATAATTCAACAGAATATTCCCAGCCTAACAAACAAACACTTCTGAGAGAGCTGCACATCAAAGCATCTGAAGGTGAGCAAATAAGATGAACAAAGGAGGATGAAAGCAAGAAGAATGGAGACAGGTGAAGAGTGGAGACAGGTGCCATGGATGCAGCCTAGAGTCCCCAGGGAACTCGGGGAGGGAAAAAGAATCAGGCTGAGGTGTGCACTCTCTCCAGCCCTGAGCATGCCTGCTTGAGTGATCAGTACATACTACTGCAGAACACAGTAATCAGGGCAGAAATGGAATATAGAGGTATGACAGCTATGTTCTAGCAGCCACCATTGCCAGGCAGAAAACAATCACAGAGCCTGGTTACCTCCCTCTACCCTTCCAAAGCTCAGGACCCCACACTCTCTTAGAGCTAGCAGTGGGCCCCAGAAGTAAATGTAGCAGCAAGTGTCTGGGAGACAGCTCATGAATGGCAGATGCACACTGCAGCTAATCTCAGCTACAGAGGTGAAGGAGCTGAGGTCTGGCAGTCGCCATTACTGGAGGAAAACAAAGCCACAAACACACCAGCGACCTCACCCCAACCCCACCCCTTTTCACCCCCATCCACTGAGGCTGATCCTAGAAGGTGCTCTGGGATACCTCAGGCAGCACGACACTGCATCTGGCTGCTGTGGCAACACCAGGAGTTCAGGGGCTCCTCAGGTGCTTGGAACACCATTGCCTACCACATTCTCCTATGGGGGTGGAGCCCTGGGATCCAAGCAACCTGGTAAAAAGGAGAAATCCACCTCCCTAGGGAATAAAGGGCATATTTTTGTCCAGCAGAGATCCTGGATGCCCCGGCAGAGCAAGAGGCTCGTGAGACACATTCTGGGGCGGTGCAGCGGGGAGCGGGGGAGACTCTTCTTCAACTTGCACCACTCTTAATAATAAAATTTGTTTAAGCATAATTATTCCCATAAATGCCATCAAATACCATGAACAACCAAGGTAATAAGGCAACTCAGAAAAATAATAATCTCCCCAAAATAAACTTAAAGACATAAAAATATGTGATTTAAATGACAGAGAAATTAAGATTGCAGTTCTCAAAAAACTCAATGACATGCAATAAAACTCAGATAGGCAGTTTAATTAATGAGAAATAAAATCAACGAACAACAGGAATACTTTCCAAAGAGACTGAAACTTTAAAAAGAACCAAATAGAAATTCTGGACCTAAAGAACTCGATAAAAGAGATGAAGAATGAAACAGCGAGCTTAGGAAATAGAGCTGACTAGATAAGAATTAGTGATAGTGAAGACATAATCTGGTAATGATGTAGATGGAAGGAGAGACTTGAGAGTAAAAAAAAAAAAAAAAAAGAATTTTACACCATCAAAAAAAGCAGTATAAGAATAACAGATATGCCAGAAGGAGAAGGGAAGGAGAAGGGAACACAAAGATTATTCAAACAGTTGACAAGAACATCTCAAACCTATGGAAAGACCTAAATCCAAAAACCAAAAAGAATACTTAATTTCCTCAACCCAAAAAATCCTTCTCCAAGGACATGATATTAAAATTGTCAAAATTAATATCAAAAAAAATTCTTGAAGCAGCCAGGAATAAAAAGACAGTAACCTATAAAGATAAACCCATTAGAATATCATCAGAATTTTCAGAAGAAATTCTACAAACTAGGAGGGAGTGGAATCAAATGTTCAAACTATTGAAAGAGAAATTGCCAGCCAAGAATAATATATCCAGAAAAGTTCTCCTTTAGATATGAAGAAATAAAGATCTTTTCAAACATACAGAAGCTGAAGAAATTTTCCACCACAAGGCCTGAATTAAAAAAATATTAAAGAGTATTATTCTACCTAAAACAAAGAGATAAAAAGATGCAAAACTATGAGAAAGATGACTAACAGAGAGACAGAAAAGGAAACTGCAACCCTTATTCAGAAAAAGGATTTGTACACTTAAATATTACATAATAATTAAAGGAGGTAAAAGCATTTTAACCCATTTCCTGTTTGCCCTGAGAATATTCAATGGCAGAAAGTAACCCAACATGATAAAGGCCATATATAACAAACTTGAAGCTAATATCATATTTAATGATGAAAAACTAACCTTTTTTCTAAGAAACAAGACGAGGATGCCTGGTCTCATCACTCTTATTCAATATAGCTTTGGAAGTCCTAGCTAGAGTAATCAGGGAAAGGAAAGAAATGAAAGGTATCAAAATCGAGACTGAAGAAGTCAAATTGTCACCTTTTGCAGATGACATGATTCTCTATATAAAAAACCCTAAAGACTCCAACAAAAAAACTTAGATACAATAAACAAATACAGTAGAATTGCAGGATACAAAATCAATGTACAAAAATCCATTGTGTTCCTATATACTAACAATAAAATTTCAGGAAAAAAATGAAAAAAACAATTCCTTTTGCAATTGCAACAAAAAGAATAGAATACTTAGAAATAAACTTAACAAAAATGTGAAGAAGCTATATACTAAAAACTACAAGACATGATTAAAAGAAATTGAAGAAGACACAAAGAAATGAAAAGATATTCCATGAAAATGGATTGGAAGAATCAATATAGTTAAAAAGCCATATTACACAAAGCAACATACAGATTTAATGCCATCCCCATCAGAATCCCAATAACATGTTTTAAAGAAATAGAACAAAAAACTCATCAGATTTGTATGGAATCACAGAAGCCCCCAAATAATCAAAGCAATCCTGAGGAAAAAGAATAAAGACAGAGGTATCACATTGCCTGACTTCAAATTATACTACAAAGCAACAATAATCAAAAAGGCATGGTTCTGGCAAAAAAACAGACACACAGACGAATGAACAGAATTAAGAGCCCAGAAATAAACCTATATATAT
>NW_006439192.1:3509164-3540002 GCF_000325575.1 Pteropus alecto
TACGAGTGAATAATTTTCAACAAATGAGCCAAAAACATACAATATGGAGAAAAGAAAAGAAAGCCTTTTCAAAAATGGTGCTAGGAAAATAGGAAAGCCACATGCAAAAGAATGAAATTAGACTGCTATCTATTATCATATGCAAAAATTAATTCAAAATGAATCAAAGGCCTAAATATGAGACCTGAAACAATGAATTGAACAGAAGAAAACATAGGTACTAAATTCATAGATCATGAGTTTAGAGAGGATTTTATGAATTTGACCTCAAAGCCAGAGGAAGTAAAAGCAAAAATAAATGAATGGGACTATATCAAACTAAAAAGTTTCTGCACAGCAAAAGAAAAAAAAAATCAACAAGGCAAAGAGGAAACCAATTGAATGGAGAAGATATTTGCAAACAACACCTCCAATAAGCAGCCAAAATTCTAAATATACAAAGAACTCATACAACTTAACAACAACAACAACAAAACAATCCAGTTAAAAAATGGGCAGATGACCTGAACAGACACCTCTTTCAAGAAGACATACCAACCACTAATGGACATATGAAAAGATGCAAAACTTTACTAGCTATTAGAGAAATGCGAATCAAATCCACAATGAGATACCACTCACATCTGTTAGAATGGCTATCATCAACAGAACTAGTAACAACCAAGTGTTGGAGAAGTTGTGGGGAAAAAAGAACTCTTACACACTGCTTGTGGTGATGTAAATTGGTAGAGCAACAATGTAAAACAATACAAAGTTTCCTCAAAAAACTAAGACTAGAATTACCTATGACCTAGCAATCCTTCTTTTGGCTACCCAAAAAATTTGAAAATCTTTATCTGTAAAAGTATATGCACCCTATGTTCACAGCAGCATTATTAATGGTGGTCTGGACATGGAAGCAATCAAAGTGTCCTACAATAGATGAATGGATAAAGAAGATGTGGTACATATATACAATGGAATATTACTCAGCCATAAAAATGGTGAAATACAGACATTTGTGACATGAATCGATCTTGAGACAATCATGCTAAGTCAGACAGAAAAAGCTGAAAGCTGTATGATTACCATCATACGTGGGATATAAAAATGAAAGCAACAAACAAGACAAGACAAACATACAAAAATTCATAGACACAGACATTAGTGGTTAGCAGACGAAAAAACAAGAGGGAAGGTAAAAAAGGGTAAAGAGGATGAAAGGAGATTTGACTTTGGGTGGTGAATACATAATGTAAAATACATATGATATATTATTGTATTATACACTTGAAACCTATACAATTTTATTAACCAATGTCAGCCCAATAAATTTAATTTAAGAAGCTATCATTTGGGGAATTTACAACAAGTTATGATTATGACAAAATAGAGGTTTCTAAATTGTAGTATTTTATTATTGTAAAACACGTTTCAAAAGAAAATTTTTGTCATTATTATTTTTATAGCTCCAAGAGTTTATGCGAAAGTTTAATTCAAAAAGTTGTTAGGTCATAGAGTACAAAAATAGTAAGTGCCCTTAATAATGCATTCTGATTTCCTTCTTTCTATACAGTTATCTATTTAGTGCAAGAATGATGTTTTACTAGACTTACAATAATATTTTAAAATTAGTAAATAGGCAAAAATAATAAGCATTTATATGTTTCAATTTTATAATTTTTATTATTAATGTGTTGAAAATTTTACATATATGTGCAATCTGGTTTATGCTGTGTTTCTATGCATATAATTCTGTTGAAGTATTTTGTTTATTTACCTTGCTTGTAAGCACTTATACATTAACAATATACAGTTCAAAAAACTTGGCAAGTCAGAAGGAAAACAATATAAATGAATACAGCTCAGAATGCTTTGGTGATCTTGATCTGGACTATGACCACTTCCCTTACTCTAAGGTTGGATACCCATTCTACCAGGAAATCTTAACCTGAGATATGTCGACTTTAGAGGTAGACAGCATTTGGCCGAGATAAACTTTTGAAAATGGATATGGTTTCCCTTAGCCACATTTTATCAAATCTGGAGGTCTGCCTTTACTACCTAAGAAAAAATAAAAGTCTGTTGTAAACTTTCCTCAGACCCATAGCATCTACTCTGATTGGGGACCTATCACATCACTGATCCACTTGATGAAGATCACTAGGTGTTCCTTTGAACACTTCAGAATACTTATTCCCTCCTACAGGGTTCCTTCCTGTACTTAACCTCTTTCTCACATTAATAATACTTACTTTCGGTTTCTTAAGAATTGGATCCTTACCTCATGTCAGCAAAATGCTGCTGCTGAGGTTGCTACAAATGTCTTGGAAGAAATGATTTTGCCCAATGTATTGAATCTATGTGTGCTATATTACAGCCAAACTGCTGTTCTCAGAAAAACTGCAGTCAGCTTGGCAGGGAATATTTAAATCCATTCAAGGAGTTTGTTCACCACAAGGAACACAAAATTGGTTCAGTCTTATATTAATTTCCTACTTCTGCTGTAAAATGTTACCATAAATTTAGTATGCTTTATATATGCTTAAATCTACATATATGTATTATTTTATAGTCCTGGAGGTCAAAAGTCCAAAAGGAGTCTTATTGGAATAAAACTAAGATTTTGGAAGTTCTGCATTCCTCCTGGAAGCTCCAGGGAAAGTCCATCTTGCTGTCTTATCCAGCTGCTAGAGGCCATCTGCATTCCTTGGCTCATGGATTCTTTCTCCATCTTCAAAACCAGCAGTATAGTAGCTTCATATATCACTGTCACATATCCTTTGACTCCGACCTGCCTGCCTCCCTCTAATAAGAACCTTTGTGATTACATTGGGCCCACACACATGATATAAGGTTATCTCTCTCTCCTCAGATCCTTAACTTGATCATAACTTCAAAGTTCTTTTTGCCAGGTAAGCCAACATATTCACAAATTATGGGGATTAGGACTTGGGAAACTTTGGGGGTTACCATACCACATTTTACCACATGGTCTCCAAAGATTCATGCCCACCTCATAAGCAAAATACATGTGCTCCATCCCAAATTCACAAAAGTCAAAACTCATACAGCGTTAACTTAAAGATGCTCTGCTGACTCATCTCAATGAAGTGAAGGACAGTTGGGTCTGCAATTGCTCTCCCTTCCTCCTGGATCTTCCTTCAGTTTGTCTGACTCTTGGGCTTGGTGAGTGTGAGTTCAGCTCCTTGACAAAGCCTCCATTATTGTTGAGCCATTTCCTGTAATGTCTCTCTCTCTGTGTCCTTATTCATATGTTATAAATATATACTTGTACATATATGTATTATATTTTCATAGTATTAACACATAAATATAAAAAAGAAATAAAAATTCCTCAATAATAATTTTTATGTGGATGACATGTTGAAATGATCCTATAATGGATATATATAATAATCAAAATATATTATTATAGATTCACCTTATTTATTTCTTTTTACTTTTTAAGAATGTGGCTACTTGAAAATATAAAATACATAGTGGCTCACATTATATTCCTATTCTAAAAAAATAGTAATGAAATTAATAACTGATTTCAGCAAGACTGCTATAAAAACGTCAAAATACAAATATCTAGTGCATTGTTATATATCAGTAAGAGAAGACAAAATTTTTCAATGTATGATTTACATTGAAAAATGTATGAAAAATATAGCAATAAAAATGTTAAAGTTTATCAGTGAAAGATCTTTATACTGAATACTAGAAAATACAATTGAGAGAAATTAAACAAATAAAAAATGGGGAAATATACATCCATTTTACTGAACTTTAAATTTATCTAAAGGTTCAACACAATGTCTTCTATCTTTTTGTTGGCAAAAAATTAAAAAAACAAATCAGATATTCATACTAATATGCAAAGGGTCACATCACCCAAGATAACCATTAACTTGAATAACAATGCTGGAGGATATATAATATCATATTCCATGAAGTAATAGAAATCTATAATAATTAAAATAGTATAATATTAGCACAAGTGTAGAAAAAACAGAAAAACTCATAAATGTTTACTTGATCGATGACCAATATTATGATTCAGTGCAGGACAGGAATAACAATCTTTAAATAAATTATGATTTTCCATTTGATGTCCTTATTGTAGATACAAAAAAAATTGTGGAAGATTGCATATCTAAATGTAAATTGTAGAAATATTTCCAAATATCTTTAGAGGAAAACATGTGAACATTTTTATGACATGCAAAGCAATACACATAAAATGGTTATCTGCTACTTTATAACAAATACTTAGTGGCTTAAAACGACAGCAGTCATTAATTATTTTATGGTTTCTTTGGATCAGGGATTTTGCAGTCACTCAGATTAGTATTTATGGATTTTGTTCTCCCAAAGATTAATATGGCTGCAATCATCTAACCACGTGTCTTGGTCTGGAGGATCTGCTTCCTCAAATGCTGAGAGGTTGGACAATCGAAATTAGTAAAAATACAGATTTGGGTCATTCATTTATAATTGTGATGCAATCAAGTTATATAGAAGTTTGTTCCTAATAATTAGACAGTTTTCATATACTCTAGGAAATACGGATTATCAAAAAAATCACCATGTATATGTATATCAAAGGCAGGTACAACAAAATTCAAAAACTAGTCATCTTACCAAGCACAACTGAAAAATAAAGATCTTAGCAAAAAGCCAAATAAAGCAATAACAAACCAAGGATTATGATTGATTCCATTCTGTGAAAACAAGTTAAAATAAATGAATTCCCCCTGATGCAAGGACTGAAATTAAATGAGGAGGTAAACAAATATACACATTTTGTAATTTAGAGAACAAATGTAGTCACTTGGGAGGAATTCAGGAGATGGTATTCTTGATGGTACTGATATTTGTGCTACAGAAAGTGGGTGCTGCTCTTCATGGTTACACAATGATGAAAATCTTATTTAATCCATGCTGCACTTGCTCCATAAACTCTTCAAATTCAGAATGAGTCAGTTACCATATGCCCCATGTCTCCTCATCTTAGATATCTGATAAAATAACTCAGCATAAAAAAATAAAAAACCCTCTCCTTTGATATCACATCTATATTTATAAGACTATACGAGAAACACAAAAACAAATATTTAGATGAAATATTAATGATTGTCACTAACCTCTGGAAGGCCACAATCACATTCCTCATGACTTTCCTTAAAGCTATTGCCACAACTTGATTCTCTTCCTTGGACGTTCACTTTTGAAATTGTTTGATTCTGAAGACATTTAAATTCAGGCTGTGAAACTATATGTTTAAATTCATCTATGCTGCAACTGCTAAAAAACTTTACACCACGGGAACGTCTAAAATTAAATTATATTACTTAGATAAATAAAATAAAATTAGTTGCAAAGTTACATTCTTCAATATAGCACTATTAATTCTGTATAACGTCAGTTTCAAAAAAAAAAAAAGCCAAAAAGAGAGTGTGCTTTTATTTTTAATATAAGTCATAAATAAAAGCAATGAGTCCATTTCTATGGTAACTGAATAGAATAGAAATCCAACAAGTAGAGGAAGTTAAGATGAAATGAGCTGGAATATATTAAAATACAACAGTATTTGGCACACAAAAAGCTCTATTTAAGTATGACCTATTATTTATTATTTTTGTATTATTTCCAAAATCATAATTATAATAATTATAAGAAGCATTAATGATCACTAAGAATATGAAATATACTAAGAAATTTAAATGAAATCTGAAAGAATAGAAGATAGTTGATTATGTTAATAAAAAAATCAGGAATATTTGTTCTTTGATAAGAAAATTAATCAATTAAAATATCTACATATTAAGTATATAAAATACATAAGCCCTAGATTCCTTTTTCTTTTTAATTTCTATTCATCTAAATGTATGGTTTATTGAGTTTTTGTTTAATTTTGTAACAATCTCAAAGTTAGAGAAACAATACAAATGCAGTCCAAAGAATAAATTTTGTTTCCTGAAACAGTTAACCGTAAGTTGCCAACAAGATGTTTTGGTAACTCTAAATATTTTAATGTAGAATTCTTACATAGAAATAAATTCTCCTTAAACAGATATGTAAAACCAGGAAATATTGATACATTACTAACACCTAATCCTCAAATTTCTTTCAGAATTCCACTTCATCACAATACTATCACTTTACAGAAAAAAGAGCCAGTTTGGGGTCAATCATTGCATTTAATTTTCATGCCTTCTTATACTAGTAACCTATGGTTTTGTTGGATTTCATAACCTCAAAACTTTATGATTATAGGCTGATTATTTGGTAAAATGTCCCTCAATTTTGATTTATGAAATGTTTTCTCATAATTAGACTGAAGTTATGCATCTTGGCAACATATCACAAGAGTTTATTTCGTTGCATCCTAACAAGTGGCACATGATTTTAATTTATTATATTAATAATAAAATTCTCTAAGATCAGATGATTAAAAGTATGTCTGTCAGTTAATAATTATTTAGAGAGAAGTACTTTGGTTTTATGGAAATCTCCCATTTCTAACTTTCCAATTTATTCTTTTATGTATTTACATAAATATGGAATCATATCTTCCTATTTTACTATTTTACATTACTATCATTATTACTTATGACACTCAAATTGTCACATATTTAGCTATAAGGAGGCCCTTCAAACTGGCTTTTGTGTCCCTTTGACAAATCCACTATTCTTTGAACACCACCTTATATTCTGACACAAGATGTTCCAGGCTCACTTGCACTTTCTCTGCCTTAACCCTAGAATCAATCATCTCTCCAAGGTGCCCCCATTCCTCTTAGTAGAGAATGGTACTATAATTTCAAAAATATTATCTGAGTGCTACATGTCCTCATTGTTATTAGATTTTTAAAGGACAGACACCAAGGCTATACCAGCATCTTAAGAAAAGTTCAGTCCTTTTGCTCTCACCTGTGATCTGTATTCCCACCAATTTTGGCTCCTATAATGACATGAGCATACTGATATTTCAGTTTCAGTGGGGACAACTTTTTGGCATGTAGATTAGTCAAGTATTTCTGAGCTCTTTAGTTTGTAAGATTTTTATTTTATTTTTTATTTTATTATTATTATTTTTTTTAGGCAAGGCAACCCTCGGTTAACCTCACAGATTGCAAGGACCTTGTCAGCTTACAATCCCATATTTTTTTTTATATATTTTATTTTTTATGCCTATAACACCTGGTCTTCCTAGGTGGTCTCTCATCCAAGTACTAACCAGGCCCAATCCTGTTTAGCTTCCGAGATCAGACTGATTTTTATTTCTTAGAGTTCGAACATCCATTTTCACCTTGGTCTAAGCTATGGAACATTCAAGGGATTATTTTTTTTTTTTTTGGTGTCCGAAGTTTGTAAGATTTTTAGAGGTCTCATTGTGATTCTTTTACTTCCTCTTCACAGCTACCTACTGCATACAGCTATTATTTTGTCAGTGGATAGGCCTGACCAGCTGGTATCTTTGGTGGACTCCAGTTTTGGAAACAGATGCTTTTGCTTTTTTGTTTGTTTCATAGTTTTACTCTCTATTTTGTGAGAGAATTGGGGGAGACTAAAATACCGTCCTCCCCCTTATTCTTTAAACACAGTCCTCTCTAGGTAAGATTCCATACTATCCTGGTTCTTACCCTAATATTTCTTCATTTCTATTCCTACTCCTCCATGTCATTGCTTTTTCCTAAATTAGCCTATAAATAAATATGAGAAGTATGCAAAGCTATGCCTTAAGGCACTTATTTTCACCTTTTTCAATTTCTTTCTAAATGGTCTGTTCATAGTTGTAATTCCCATCAGTATGCTGATGGCTCACACATTTCAGATCCCTTGTTCTCTGAGATCCTGACCCATATAATTGTGTACTTAACTCTAATGAATGACTCAGCACTCCTAAAGTAACGTATACAAACTGCCTCAAGATTAACCCCCTTTTTGTCTATTTCTAAAATATTTGCCTTTTTTCAATATCTGTAAATAAATTGTGAAAGCCAAAATCCTACAAATCATTCTGGACATTTCCCTCTCTCTCAGTCTTAATAAATTGCTATAATTATTATGAGAATCATCTCCCAAATATTGCTATATTATTGTTCCCTCTGATATAAATTCATTTTAATTTTTATTGTCCATACTTCATAAATCAAGTAAAAATGCGTTTTGTTACATTGATCATAAAAATCCCAACTCCTGCATCACTATTACATGATCAGGCTCTTTTCTACATATCCTACATTACCTCCTGGACTTCTTCCCGAGACTCATTCCTCTTTAGCCTCATCGTATTTTATTTTCTTTTCCTTATGCCTTATATGTTCTTTTTTATAGTCCCAGCTATTTCTTTTGTTTTTCATTTTTATCTCTGGCCCATTCTCCAATCTCCTATTCCACTCTGTTGAGCTCTTCAAGCTTCTTGCTATCCAAGTATCACTCACTTGCTTACCCTGCAAAGTTTTCAACAAGTTCTTTACATGACCAGATTCATTCCTTCTCTTTCAGGTCCCATTATAATTATTCCTTCAGAGAAACTTTTGTAGACCACGTTATTAGAAATTTTCTTCTCCCCATGTATTCCCTATTTATTTCCTTCTTGCACCTATGATAACCTGTTTATATTTTGTTTATTCTTCTGAGCGCTTTTTTAATTTTCTGTTCCTGATGGACTAATATATTTAGGACATATCTATCATGTTAACCACTGGTAAGACAAACATACAATCGGTCACGCAGTAAATGCTTATTTCATATTTTTAGACTGAATAAATAAATTTAACCTCAAGACTAGCAAACTCCAGAAGAGTATTATCAACATCCATTTTCTCTCTATACTATACTACTGAATATAAACTATTAAGCACATTGTCTGCAATATGAAATACTCATTTTCTTTAATAAACTTTAAATAAGCACATAAATATTTATTAAAAATATACTTACTCAAGTTATATTGCAAGAGATTATAATCAAGGACTACTACAAACACTTCCCAAAAGAAAATAGATTTGTTAAAAATAACACCTTACATTGCTTGAGGATTCATAATGCATGTAGTTCCTGGACAGTAACAATTATAGATGTCATCATATGTCAATCCCAGATTAATTCCAAGCAACTGCACCATAACAACTGAAAATGCCTCTAAAGTTATCATCTTCGGATACTTAATACAAAAACAAAAAAAGTTGCCTAAGTTAATTCTTCACTCCTTTGATCTTTTCAATAATTTGTTGGCATATTATCTAAATGCAAATACAAATTTAAGAAACTGGTACACCAAAGCTCATTATTTCTTAAATATATAGAAAAAAATTAGATAAGTTTTTTTTTTTGAGAAATAGTATCTTTAACCCAAATGACATTGACATGTTCAAAATACAATTAATGCTATTATATGCTTTTTTTCCATATTACAGATTTAAATTCCAATAATTTAAAAAAATGTTTTGAGAAGAATAAGCATTGTGTCAGTAACTATACTACTTTCCAAGTAAACACTTAAAAAATACATAAATTCTTAAGAGTTGATTTGGCAGTTCTGACATCAGAAATAGTTTTAGGAGAGAAAGTCAAACTAGTTTTTTGTTTGTTTGTTTGTTTGTTTAAGGCAGAATACTACAATGCCTCACAAGTAGCATTTATTAAAAAAAAAAAAAAGATAAGTACTGATGTGAGCAAGACACAAACCCCTGACAACCAATAATTTTTTTACTCTCTGCATAGTTTTTCCTTTTCCATAATATCATGGAGTTGAAATCATGCAAAATTTAGCCTTTGAGACTGGCGTCTTTCACTAATCACTTAAGTTTCTCCATGTCATTAAGGGCTTGATAGCTCATTTTTTCAATCACTGAATAATAATCCTTTATGTGAATTTACCCAAGTTTGTTTATCCATTCACCTAATAAAGAATATTTTAGTTATTTCCAATTCTTGGCAATTATGAATAAAGCACCTCTAATCATTCATGTGCAGGTTTTTGTGTGGATATAAGTTTTCATCTCTTTTGGGTAAATGCCAAAAAGAATAATATCTAGATCATATGATAAGAGTATGTCGAGTTTTGTAAATAATTGCCAAACTGTTTTCTCTAGCAGCTGTACCATCTCACATTCCTATCAACAATGAATGAGAGTCCCTGCTGCTCTGCATCTTCACAGCATTTGATGTTATGTTTTGCACTTCCAGTACAATGCTGAATAGGAGTGGTGATCTACATTCTTGTCTTATTCCTGATCTTAGAGGGAAAGCATTTCAGTTCTTACCACTAGTGGTGATATTAACTATAGGTATTTTGTAGATGTTCTTTCTCAAGTTTAGGAAGTTCCCTTCTATTTGTAGTTTGCTATATTTCTTTAAAATCATAAATGGTGTTGGATATTGTCAAGTGCCACTTCTGAATGTATTGATATGATCATATGATTTTTTTTTTTTTAGTCTGTTGATGAGATAGACTGCATTAATTGATTTCCAAGTACTGAAACAATCTTACGAATCTGAAATAAATTTCAGGTATAAGTATCAACAAAAAGGTATAAACTATTTTTTAAAATATCTAGCACTGAAATATATAAAATATGAAATAAGAGATCAAGGGATACATAAAAACAAATAATAATGAAAATACAATAGATCAAAACTTTTGGGAGGAGTTTGGAGAAACATAGTGGAGTGAGAGATGTTTCCATATCTCTCCCCTTGAAACAACAATAAGCTGATCATCTAAAACTCAACAAAAAACACACAAAATGCACACCAGCACATCTGAGCATGGAATCTGTGTATAAGAGCTATCACAGTTTAGAACCCCAGGTGTCCAGTGGTAGACAAGGAGAAATAAAGAAGCTGCCTCTCAGAGCTTCCTGTAGGAGGAAGGAGAGGAAAGAAGGTGTGGCAACTTCCCTGAACAGTGCTGCCTGAGAGTGCTGTGAGCTCCACGCGACCAGCCACAGGGCCGAGTCATCAGGGCAGAAAGCAGAGAAGCAAGACAGCAGAGAAATAACAGTTGATTTTTACCAGCTGTGATTGCAAAACTGAGGCTGAGCAGCAGCCGCCAACTACCAATGCAGAGGGCCCCTCCCCCCATATCCTCCGAGATCAAACACCACGGAGCCCAGGGAAATCTGAGCGAACGCTACCGAAACTGTCACTAACACTGACAAGGACTGAGACTGAGAGTAGAGAGCGTGATTAAACATCTATAAGGGAAAAAAAAGACATTATTAAGGCTTTATATAAAGCAGGGATCCAAGAGGCTTAGACACCACCTACTGGAAACCAAAAGAAAAGTGCCTTCTTTGCAACAGGCTAAAGAGAGACCTTTATATAATAAATCTCCTTTCTGGAAAAACAGCAGAATACACTTACATTAATGCCCAGAAGGAGAAATAGTCCATTACACACCATGAACAACCAAGGTGACAAGGCATCTCAGAAAGAAAGAGAAATGACTTAAATGACAGAGAATTCAGGATGGTACTTCTGAAAAAATGCGGTGAGTTCAGAAATGAGTCATATCAACAATTTCAGGAATTGAAAAAACAACTAGATGAGCAGAGCAAGGAGATTGAAACCCTCAAAAAGAACAGAATAGGTCTTCTAGAGATCAAAAACACACTGCAAGAGTTGAAAAATGAAATAGCAAGCTTGGGAAATAGAGTCAACCAAATGGAGGAAAGGATCAGTGATATCGAAGACAGAAAGCTAGAAATAAATCAGAAGAAGAGAGAAAACCGAAGAATGAAAAATAATGAAAGAGAAATACAAGAACGAGCTGATACCATCAGGAGAATAAACATAAGAATAATAGGCATTATCAAAGATTAGAAAAAGGAACAGGGACTAGAAAGCATTTTCAGACAAATAGTTGATGAGAATTTCCCAAATCTAAGGAATAAACTGGAGCTTGGAATTCAAGAAATCAACAGAACACCCAATGATCTTAACCCAAAAAGGCCTTTACCAAGACACATTGTATTAAAATTATCAAAAATCAATGACAAAGAGAATTCTCAGGGTAGCCAGGGAGAACAAGAAGGTAACTTATAAAGGAAAACCCATTAGATTATCGTCGGAATTCTCAGCTCACACCTTACAAGCCAGGAAGGAGTGGAATTAAATATTCAAACTATTAAATGAAAGGAACTACCAGCCTAGAATAATGTATCCAGCTAAGCTCTCCTTTAGATATGAAAGAGAAATAAAGACCTTTTCAGACATAAAAAATTGGAGAATTCTTCACTATGAGACCTTCATTACAGAAAATACGAAAAGGGGTCAGCTCACCTAAAACAAAATGACAAAAAAAAAAATTACATAATTAGGAGTAAGGCAACTATCAGGCAAACAGAATCAGAGGAGTGCAACCCTTACTAAGAACAGGGTATTATAAGCTGAAACAATAAGAAGAGAATTGCTATAGCAAGATAGTAATGAACGTTCAGCATACATGGGAATAAATTGAGAAAACAGTGATTGAAAAGCGAAGGATTCAAAGATTCAAATTCACAAAAGGGAATGGAGATAAGGCACGTGCAGAAGAAAACGGACAACTGTATACATATTCATAATGGTACCCACACACCAATGATTCAGAACTGAAGTATATAACATAAAACAAGAAGAACCAGAGGGAAACCAACAAAAGCCAACCTAAATAAATAAAACAGAAACACAAAAACAAGGAAACAATGGAAACACCAAGCTACAAGAAAGCGACAGATAACATGGCTGTAAGAAGACCTCAATCACCCTAAATGTAATTGGATTGAACTCAAGAATACAAAGGCACAGAGTTGCACAATGGATCAAAAAATAAAACCTAACCATATGCTGCCTCTAGGAGACACATCTCAGTACCAAAGACAAATACAGACGCAAAATGAAAGGGTAGAAAATGATAATTCAAGCAAATGGCATTCAGAGAAAAGTGGGAGTAGTAGTGCTAATATCAGATGAAATAGACTTCAAAATAAAAAAGGTGAAGAAAGATACTGAGGGATACTTCATAATGATAAAGAGAATCATGTCCCAAAAAGACAAAACGCTTATTATTATCTATGTTCCCAATCAGGGAGCCCCAAAATATGTAAAGCAATTACTAACAGAACTAAAGAGAGAAACACAAGGATCGACCACATACTGAGACACAGAGAGCCTCAACAAATATAAGAGGGTTGAAATCATACCAACCATATTCTCTGATCATAATGCTTTGAAACTAAAGATCAACTGCAAAAAGAAATCAGGAAGAACCACAAATACATGGAGATTAAACAACATATTACTGAAGAATAACTGAGTCAGAGAAGAAATAAAAAGAAAGATCAAGAATGATAATGATAGTACAACATATCAAAACTTTTGGGACACGGCAAAAATGGTCATTAAAGGAAAGTTCATGTCATTACAGCCATATCTCCCAAAACAAGATCGAGCCCGAATACACAACCTAATGCTTCATCTTAAAAAAATAGAAAAAGAGGAACAAATGAAGCCTAAAGTCAGCAGAAGGAAAGAAATAATCAAAATTAGAGCAGAAATAAATGAAACTGAAAACAAAAAAATGGAAAAAATAAATGCAACAAAAGCTAGTTCTTTGAAATGAGCAAGAAAATTGACAAATCCCTGGCTAGACTCACAAAGGAAAAAAGAGAAAAGACACAAATAAAATCAGAAATGAAAGAGAACTTATGACAGATACCACAGAAATACAAAGGATCATATAAGAATATTATAAAAGATTACATGCCAACAAATTCAATATCCTAGAAGAAATGAGCAAGTTCTTAGAAATATATAATCTTCCTAGACTGAATCATGAAAACCTGGAAAATCTAAACAGGCTGCTCAACAGCAAGGTAAATGAAACAATCATCAAAAACTCCCAAAAAATAAAAGTCCAGGACAAGATGGCTTTATTAGTAAATTCTACCAAATGTTCAAAGATGATTTAATACCTATACTTCTCAAACTCTTTCAAAATTTTGAAGAAGAGGTGCTACTTCCTAACTCATTTTATGAGGACAACATTACTCTAATACCAAAACCTGGTAAGGATAACCAAAAAAAAAAAAAAAAAAAGAAAAAAACTACAGACCAATATCTCTGATGAATACAGATACAAAATACCTAAACAAAATACTAGCAAATCGAATATGACAATACATCACAAAGATTATACATCGCTATCAAATGGGGTTCACTCCAGGAGCACAAGGATGATTCAACATATGCAAATTGATCAATGTGATGCACTACATAAACAAAATAAGAGATAAAAATCATATGATCATATTGATAGAGGCAGAAAAAGCAAGTGGAAATATACAGCATCCACTTAATAAAATAGGTATAGAACGAAAGTACCTCGACAATATAAAGCCCATATACAATAAACCCTCAATGAATATCATACCTAATGGTGAAAAACTGAAAGCGTTTTTCTAAGATAAACAATAAAATTTCAGAAAAAAAAAATTCCTTTTGCAATTGTAATAAAAGAATAAAATACTTAGGAATAAACTTAACAAAGAATGTGAAGGATCTATATGCTGAAAAGTACAGGCATTATTAAAAGAAATTGAGGAAGACACATAGAGATGGAAAGATATTGCATGTAAATGGATAAGAAGAATCAACATAGTTAAAATGATCATATTACCTGAAGCAATATACAGATTTAATGCAATTCTCATCAACATCCCAATGATATGTTCTAAAGAAACAGAACAAAAAATCATCAGATTTGTATGGAATCACAAAAGCCCCCAAATAATCAAAGCAATCCTGAGGAAGAACAAGGCCAGAGATATCACACTGCCTGACTTCAAACTATACTACAAAGTGACAATAATCAAAAAACTTTGTTTTTTGCAGATAAACAGACACACAGACCAATGGATAGAATTGAGAGCGCAGAAATAAACCCACACATATCTGGGCAAATAATTTTCAACAAAGGAGCCAAAAACATACAATGGAGAAAAAAAAGCCTCTTCAACAAATGGTGCTGGGGAAATTGAAAAGCCGTATGCAAAACAATGAAACTAAATACACTAAAATTAACTAAAAATGGATCAAATACCTGATTATAAGACCTGAAACAATAAGTTGCATAAAAGACAACATAGGTACTAAATTCATAGACCATCGATTTAAGACAGGATTTTATGAATTTGACCTCAAAAACAAGAATAGTAAAAGCAAAAGTAAATAAATGAAACTATATCAAACTAAAAAGCTTTTGGACAACAAAAGAAACCATCAACAAAATAAAGAGGCAACCAACTGAAAGGGAGATATGTGTGCAAACAACACCTCCTATAGGGGCCTAATATCTAAAATATACGAAAAACACATACAACTCAACAACAAAAAAACAATCTAATTAAAAAATGGACAGAAGACCTGAACAGACATTTCTCTCAAGAAGACATGGACGGACCTTGAGATAATCATGCTAAGCAAAATAAGCCAGATCGAAAAAGTTGAAAACCACATGATATCACTTATACGTGGGATATAAAGCTAAAAGCAACAAACTAACAGGACAAACAGAGACTCATGGACATGGACAATAGACTAGTGGTTACTAGAGGATGTGGCGGAGGGGGAAGGTAGATGGGGTAAAAGGGGTCAAATATGTGGTGACAGAAAGAAATCTAACTATGAGAGGAGAACACACAATACAATATATATATGCCTTACTGTTAAATTGTATACCTGAAACTTACTGGATTTCATTAATCAATGTCACCAAAAATGAATAAATTAATTAAAAAAAGAATCATAGAATGAAGTTTCAAAATACAATTAATGTAATCAACTCCATAAATGATTAAACTTTTATTGATAAAAAAGACATGCAAATAGCCAACAGACATATGAAGAGATGCTCAACTTTACTAGCTTTTAGGGAAATGCAAATCAAAACCACAATGAGATACCATCTCACACCTGTTAGGATGGCTGTTATCAACAAGGCAAGTAATAACAAGTGATGGAGAGGTTGTGGGGAAAAAGGAACCCTCATACATTGCTGATGGGAATGCAAATTGGTACAGACACTGTGGAAAACAGTATAAAGGTTCTTAAAAGAATTGAGAATAGAATTACCATATGACCCAGAATTCCCAAAATTTTGAATACATGTATTCATAAAGATATATGCACCCTGATGTTTATTTCAGCATTATTGATGGTGGCCAAGACACGGAAACAACTGAAGTGTCTTTCAGTAGATGACTGGATAAAGATGATATGGTACAATTATACAATCAGCCATTAGAAAAGATCAAATACTGCCATGGACAACAACATAAATGGATCTTGAGATTATCATGCTAAGCAAAATAAGCCAGATAGAAAAAGTTGAGAACCATATGATTTCATGTTCATATAGGATATAAAGCTGAATGCAACAAATAAACAAAACAACAAAACTCAGACACAGAAACAGTTTAGTGATTACCAGAGGACAAGGGAGTAGTGTGGAAGGTAGATAAGTGTAAAGGGTATAAGATATATGGTGACATAGGGATATTTGACTTTGGGTGGTCAACACACAACGCAATACACAGATTATGTATTATCAAATTGTATACTTCAAACCTATATAATTTTATTAACCAATGTCACCCCAATAAATTTAATTTAAAAAAATTGACATTGGTATCTCAAGGAGATGTCTGCACTTCCATGTTCATTGCAACATTATTCACAATAGCTAAGATATGAAAACAACCTAAGTGTCCACTGACAGATGAATAAAAAAATACATATGTAATACATACTGGAATTTTATTCACTCAAAAAAATAATGAAAATGACACAGATGCACTTGGATGGTACTATGCTAAATGAAACAAGCCAGACAGAGAAAGACAAATACTGCATGATCTCCCTTATTTGTGGAATCTAAAAATGTCATACTCACTGTAGCAGAGAGTGGAATGGTGGTGGCTTGCCAGCGGGTAGAGGATTTGGAAAATGGGGTCATATTGCTCAAAGGCTACAAAGCTTCAGTTATGCAAGATGAAAAGCTCTGGAGATATGTTTCATACCAATGTAAAGAAACTTAACACAACTAAACTTTACACCTAAAAGTAATTGAATATTTTATGCGATATGTATTTTACCATTATAAAAATCTTTTAAAACCTGTGATATTTTAGTTTCAAAATCCATAAGAAAGCATTTTCTAAAATTCTGTCAAAACTGCATGGTAGATATACTATATATACTTTTGTTTCTCAAAGTATATATTAACTTTCAAAATGTTGTATAAGTACTGAAAGATGGGAATAAAATGCATACCAGAGCAATCCCTGCAGCAAGCTTTGGATCACATGCCATTCCATGATATGTTGCTCCCACATAGTTAGGAGAGTTCCTATAACTAAATAATACATTTTTTCTTGTTGAGAAATGCATTTTAAATCGTTAATGACTTATTGAGCTTTTAAGAATTAGATTCCTCACTAAAGCTTAGTTTTCTTTAAAATGTGAATAATACATATCCTGCCCAACACTTTCAATCATTTTGTATTTAGATCCAAAAAATTAATCAACACTGCTGTCACCACTGGACCTAAATAATTCTAAGATGTTAAAATCAGGATAGCTTACTGCCATGATGTGTACATAGTGAACCCTTAAAGTGTGTAAGAGTGTTGGATTGGAGGGCAAGCAGAGAAAGAGACAGAATATGCAGTAGACTCACTAAGAAAAAGACACAAAGAGGATATACAAAGCGTCCTCACTCGTTTAAGCTCTTAGTGTTGCTCCCCAAACTTGACCTTAGATTCCACAGGAGACACCAAGAGATTTATAAATGTATTCCATAGTGCTTAAGACTTCAGAATTGTGTTTTTGGGTTTTTCCATCTAAAATAATCAAATTATTAAAACAAAAATCTATATAAAGACTCTTGAAAGATATGGTGCATATTAAATAGCTACACCTTAGGTTATATAAAAATACCAAAAGGTAGCCACATTACTATTTTAATGTTTTGTATTAACCAGCTTCATATGTAATTATTGCATTGTTAACTTATTTATATTTTATTTAATATTAAAATGATGGTTTCAATTATTTATCTCTGAGAAAATCTTTAAAAACACAAGAGGCCAGAGGCCCCATGTTTATCCTAAGGCTTTCTTATTTCCCAGTTCATTACACTTCTATAGGTAAACAGTCCACTCTGAGAATAATGGCCTACCATGATTTTGTGTCTTACCTTATTATCTGATTTTTATATTTTGCACTCTTTTTTCTTGAGGTGTCTTATTATACATAATAAATTTTGTATGTAATTTTGATAGTCAACATCAAATAATTTGTTATACCCTATATCAATACAAATATGATACTTACATTAATAAGAATGCCATATCATGGGACCTTTGAATCAAAAATCTTTCTTTCCATGACACAAATCTTTGTAATACTTCATTAGCATCCCCATTAGATGGAATCTTATTTTGATCTGACCAGAGCTCCAAAGATGTTAACTTAACAGTCAGTTTAAGCTGGGAAAACATCTGAAAACAGAAGATATACAATATACAGTTTAGGTAATCATAAACATAACATTACTTTTCTTACATAATGCTAATATATTCAATTTACTGTTAATTGGATATAAATCCATTGGTGGGTGAAACTGCTTGGCAGGGATATACATTTTATAACAATGTAAATGCTATTTATGCAAATAATGTTATGGCATTAACAGAGTGTTTCTTATTTAAATATAAAACATAAATACTTACAGTGTTGATAAGACCGAAGATATAAACAACTTTCTCAGCTGCAACTGCCACTTCAGAGCCCATATAATCATACTAAAAGACAAAGTTGGTTTCTTAATCACTAGTGAAAATCACTAAACTACCATATTTTAAATGCACATAAAATGTTACAATAATGTAGTGCTCAACTGAAAGGACATAAGCAGAATTAAAATTTATCAAATGCTTAATAATTTGTAGACATAAAGTAAACCTAGGGCCTTCATGTATTAATCAATAGTATTAAAGTGATATGGTTGTGATTACCTTTCTCTTTACACATATAAAAATTAAGGGTGAAAAGTTAAGGTTCCAAGATCACACAATGCTAAGGGTGAGAACAAGGACTCAAATCTCTAACTAAACACTAAGTCTTTTGGTTTAAATACAGAGCTCTGAGTAATAGTAGTGAACAATATCAAGAATATTTTCTCATTTAAAAGAACAAAAGTCATAAGATTTTCTCTGAAACATTTCAAATTGTATGTATATTTGCAGAAAACATAAAAAGTGGCAGCTGGGATCTTTAATAATCTCCAGCAAGTTTGCATAAGACTACTGGCAGAAAATAAAATGAAATGGATAGAGTTCTCTGATATAGAAAAAAAAAGAGATGCTATCCTACTAGCTCTTTAAAGACTGCTTGCACTTTGCAATTTCTCTATACGTAACTTTTCCCGAAAAACCTTATTTTCTGTTTACAAAATACAGCATGTGTGGTATGAATGAAAGTGACCCTTTGCAAGGCCAAACATATGAAAAGCAAGAGAAAGAAATTAAAATATAATTATTGAAATGAATTTGCATATGTCAATAATCACAAATTATCAATAGCCCAAACACTAGGGCTATTGATAATTGTAAAACAACCCAGTATATACAGATTAAAATTCTTTTTAAAACCCTAACTTAAAAGGACATTGAAATATGAATTGAAGCATGAAAATATATACCAGGAAAATTGGAGACAAAATGCATATTTTATATTATATGACAGTTATATTAATTAGTATAATAGTTACATTAATATGAAAAAAAGCTTAAGGCAAAAAATGGATATAATATGGACATATTATAATATATATATTTATATATTTTTTCATATAATAATATTATATATAATAATATTATATATTATATGTATAATATATAATATGGACATATAATAATGGACATAACTGAATATCAACAAAATATTCATCAGAAAGATGGAAGCATTCTAAACCTGATTATATCTAATAGCATAGGAACACAATATAAAAAACAAACTTTAACAGAATTATAAATAGAAATTAACATCATAGTAAGGAATTTTTACATAGTTCTCTGAATCATTAAAAGATCAAGGCTGACTTCTGGTCATGATGGCAGGATAAGTAAATGCTGTGCTCACATCCTCCAATGACCACATCAAAACTATAACTAACTTACAGAACAACCATCATTGAGAACCACCTGAACATAAGCTTAATAGAAATCCTGTAACTAAGGATATAAAGAAGAAGCCACACGAGACTTGTAGGAGGGGTGGAGATGCTGAACGGGCAGGTCCCACATGCATAGTGTGGTGGTTAAGAAGTGAGAGAAATATCTCTGTTGTGGAGGTCCCCTCTGAGGAGCTAGGGCTTCCAGCCTCACACCAGGCATCCAGTAGGTGTTGTGGTCGAGTGAGATGAATAGCTGCTTGAGACCTAGGAGATGCAGGTCATAAAGGGACTGCCCGCAAACTTGTTCACTCACAAATTCACCCCCTCTGAACTCTAGCAGTGGGATAGAAATTTATCTCCTCCTCATAAGCACCAGGGACTTATGAGGAGGGGATAAATTGACTAACTTTCGGTGAGAGCTGGAGGGGCAGGGGAAAGGGAAGCTCTCTCAAGACGGAAGTGTTGGCAGACACCATTGTTCTTTTGTTGAGCTCTCCCTGCACCCAGTCAGCAGGTACATGTGGATGCCACATCTGAGCTCCCCATTAAATGGGATAACACCCTTCAACCAACCCTGGTGATTCCTTGAGACTCCACCCCACCCAAATCATACACGCAGGCAGAATCTGTCCAGGTAGCTTTTTCACATAAGTGATTTTCCTCAACTGATGCTGTGGACTTTCCTAAAATCTCTCAAAGGTCCACAAACCCAAAACAAGCAGCAGCTGAACTCAATGTGCCCGTACCTGTTGCTAAGCAGCCCCATGTCCAATAATAGTGGCAGCCAGCCTTGATTTGCAGCCTAGCCACTCCCAGGTGCCTCCAAGCCCAGCACAAGAGGTACCAACTTCAGACCACTTTGTACATCTTACCAGGTGGCTCAGAGCTTGACACAGGCAATGACTGAAATGGCCTGCACTAGAGGCCCTCCCAAGAGGCCCCAAAATCAACACACCTGGTCATCAGCTTCAGACCATACCAGAGCACCACTCAACCAGTTCCACAAATGATGCACTAAAAGGGCAGACACCAGAACCCTGTCAAAGCAATTCCTGCCCTACAGGTTTAGCCCCTGCACCACAGCTCATCTGCTATAGTCCCAGCCTCTGCTCACAGCCAGTCAGCCTGAGAGTCAATTTCACCCACTGGCATACCAACAGCAATCAAGAATGAACTACAACAGGAAGGCACACACAACCCACACAAGAAAAACAGGATTAGGTAAACAGGGAGCAATGGGCTCAGGTAAACAGGGAGGCTACATCACTGGGACCCACAGGACATCTACCACATAAGGCCACTCTGCCAAGACCAGGAGACTGACCTGAAACACAGAAACAAATACAGGGAGTCAGCCAATATAAGAAGACAAAGAAACATATCCCAAATAAAAGATAGGAAAAAACTCCAGAAAAAGAACTAAAAAATGGAGGCAAGCAATCTACCAGATGCAGAATTCAAAACACAGATTGTAAGCATGTTCAATGAACTTAGGGGAACAATAGATGAACTCAGTGACACCTTCAAAAAAGATATAAGGAACACAAAAATGGAGATAGAAAATATAAAAAAGAACCAGTCATAAATGAAGAATAACTGAAATGAAAAATACATGAGAGAAAATCAACAATGGATTACATGAAGCAGAGAATCAAATCAGTGATGTGGAAGATAAGGTAGCAGAAAATACCCAATTAGAACAGCAACAACAACAAAATCCCCCCCAAAATGAGACTGGTTAAAGGGACCTCTAGGACAGCATCAAGCATACCAATATTTACATCATAAGGGTATCGAAAAGAGAAGAGAGAAGGAGCAAGGGATTGAAAAGCTTTTGAAGAAATCATGGAAAACTTTTGTAATTCAGCAGAGGAAATAGACATACAAGTCCAGGAAACACAGAGGGTCCCAAACAAGATGAATCCAAGGAAGATCACACCAAGACACATCATAATTAAAATGCCAAAGTTTAAAGGCAAAGAGAGAATCTTAAAAGCAGTAAAAGAAAAGTAGTTGCCTACAAGAGAGATCCCATATGACTGTTGGCTGATTTCTCAACAGAAGACTTACAAGGCAGAATTTTGGGCATGCAATATTCAGCAAAGAAAAGTAAAGACCTATAACGAAGTTTGCTCTACCCAAAAAAGCTATCATTAGAATCAAGAAAGAGATAAAAAATTTCTCAAACAAGAAAAAACTAAGGGAGTTCATTACCACTACACCAATATTACAAGGAATGTTAAAGAGACTTCTTTAAGAAAAAATCAAAAATATGAATAAGAAAATATAGGAAAAGGAAACTTCTCACTGACAAAAGCAATTTCTTAGAAAAACAGTAGTTCAACCAATGATAAAGCTAGAACAAAAGTTAAAAGGCAAAAGTAGGTAGATCATGTATAATTACAACAATACATTAGGGGATACACACAAACACACATGCACAAAAGAAGTAAAAAAAAATGATACAGCCAAAAATGTGGAAGAGGCGAGTAAAATTCATAGTGACTTTAGGATCTGTTCAAACTTAAGCAACTGTCAACACAGACTCCTAAAAATATAGCTTGCTATAAAAAAGCACTAGGTAACCACAAACTAAAAATCGACAAGAGATATACAAAACATAAAGAGAAAGGAATTCAAATACACTATTGTCATCAACATACAAGAGAGGAAAAGAATAAGAAAGAGAGAACTATAAAAACAATCAGAAAACAATTAATAAAATAGCAATAACTACATACCTCTCAATAATTGTTTTAAATATAAATGGACTAAATGGTCCAATCAAAAGAAATACTGTGACTGAGTGGGGAAAAAAATAAGACCCATATATATGCTGCCTATAAGACACCCATTTCAGATTGAAAGATACACACACTGAAAGTAAAGGAATAGAAAAAGATATTTCATGAAAATGGAAATGAAAAAAGAAAGCTTGGGTATATTTTCATCAGGTAAAACAGACTTTAAAAAAAAGGGGCTGCAACAACAGACAATGAAGGACATTTAATAATGATAAAGGGATCAATCCAATTAGAGGGCATAAATTGTATAAATATTTACATAAACAATGTAGGAGCACCTAAATATATAAAGCAAAAAAACAAACAAAAAACAAAACAAAAAACCAAAAAACCACATGAAAAGAAATACTGACAGTAATACAGTCATAACAGGAGATTCTTTCCAACTGACTGACATCAATGGATAAATAGTCTAGAAGGAAAATCAACAAGAAGAGTGCCTTTAAATGACACATTAGACCAGATAAAATAATTGATATTATTAGAACATTTCACACAAAAGCAACAGAGTATACATTTTTCTCAAGTGCACATGGAACATGACCCAGGACAGACCATATATTAGGCCACAATATAAGTCTAAAGGATTAAAATCACATTAAGTGTCTTCTCTGATCACAATGGTATGAAAGTAGAAATCAATTAATGAAAGCAGTAAATAATAAATGGGCTAACAATGAGATCAAGGGAAAAAAATCAAACAATACCTTGAGACAGATAAGAAGGGAAATAAAATGACACAAAACCTATGGGACACACTCAAAAGAGTCCAAAGAGAAAAATTTATAGCAATATAGGCCTATCTCAAGAAACAAGAAAAATCTCAAATAAACAATCTAATCTTACACCTAAAGGAACTAGAAAGAGAACAACTAAGTCCAAAGTGAGTAGAAAGAAGAAAATAATAAAGATTACAGCAAAAAATAAAGTACAGACTAAAAAAAAAAAATTGGAAAGATAAATGAAATCAAGAGATGGTTTTTTGAAAACATAAACAAAATTGATAGACCTTTAACCAGACTCATCAAGAAAAAAAAAAAAGAGGGCACAAATAAATAAAATCAGAAATGAGAGAGAAGTGATTACTGACACCACAGAAATACAAAAAATTATAAGGAAATACTATAAGCAATTATATGCCAACAAATTGGAAAACCAAATGAAATAGATAAATTTCTAGAAACACAATCTTTCAAGGCTGAATCAAGAAGGAACAGAAAATCTGAACAGACAGACCAACACTAATAAAAACAAATCAGTAGTCAAAAAACTATCAACGGACAAAAGCCCTGGGCCAGATAACTTCATAGGTGAATTTCTCAAACACTCAAAAAATAATTAATAACTGTCCTTCTCACACTAATCCAAAACACTGAACAGGAGAGAAGGCTCCCAAACTCATTTTACAAGGCCAGCATTATCCCGATATCAAAACTAAAGATATTACAAAAAAATTAAATTACAGGTCAACATCTCTGATAATCATAAATACAAAAATCCTCAACAAAATTTTAGCAAAACGAATTCAGCAATTCATTAGAAATATTATACACAACGATTAAGTGGGATATTTTTCTCAGGATACAAGGTTGGTTCGATATCCGCAAACCAATTTAGGCGATACACAACATAAACAAAATGAAGGGTAAAAATTATATGAGTATATCAATAGATGAAAAAACATTTGACAAAACTCAACATCTATTTATGATAAAAACTCAAAAAAGTGGGAATAGAGGAACATCCATCAACATAATAAAGGCCACATATGACGAAATCACAGCTAACATCATAGTGGTGAAAAGCTAAAAGATTATTCTTTAAGATCAAGAACAAGACAAGAATGTTCACTTTCACCACTTTTATTCAACAAAGTAGTGGAATTTCTAGCCACAGCATTCAGACAAGAAAGAGAAATAAAAGGCATCCAAATTGGAAAAAAAGAAGTACAATGTCATTATTTGCAGATAACACGATATTATATAGAGAGAATCCTAAAGAATCCACCAAAAAGCTATTAGATTAAATGGTCCAAACTAAATGAATTCAGTAAATTAGCAAGACACAGATTTAATATTCAGAAATTACTAGCATTTTTATACAGCAATAACAAACAGAAAAAGAAGAAAACAATCTCATTTACTATTACATCAGGAAAATAAAACATCTAGGAATAAATTTAACCAAAATATCTAAAAATAGATATTTTTACCTATACTCAATAAACTATAAAATATTAAAGAAATAAATTTAAAAAGATACAAAATAAATAGAAGGATATGCCATGCACATGGATAGGAAGAAAGAATATTATTAAAATGTCCATACTGTCCAAGGCAATCTAATGATTCAATGCAATCCTCACCAAAATACCAATAGCACTTTTCAAAGAATTAGAAGCCTAAAATGTATAGGGATCCACAAAAGACCCTATATACCCACAGCAATCTTGAGAAAGAACAAAGTTGGAGGTATCATATTACCTGATATCAAACTAGTAGTATTTAATCTACATCCATAAATATCAGCAATTTTGATGAACTTAAGTATACTAAACTTTCTAGTGAAACGGCAGGGATTAGCTGATAGGGTAAAGAAAAAAGTACCTATCAATATGCTGTCAATAGAGTCAGACATTAAAATTTAAGACAGTTAAGTTGAACACAAAAAGAGGAGAAATATTAATCATAGGATATTATTTAAAAAAAACTCCTTGAAGATTTTATTTTCATGATGACGTTTGCATAGAAAACATCTATTATTGGAATGGGAAGAGAGATACAGTTAAGTGGAGAGAAGTTAGTAGCTGTCTAGACTTAATTTTAGCAACCTCATGGAAGTGGCTGTGGTAGAGCATAATTTCAGTGCTCTTGATTCGGAGCCAAATAGTATTTTTCCCCATGTAACAACAACAATGAAAATCTAAATGTCCCTAAAAGAGCATTAGCTAGTAAAATAGTTGAAATTATATTAAATATATTAATTGGACATTATGTAAACATTAAAATTCATGTAAAATAGCATATTTTATTAATGTGAGACAGAACAAAATAGCATACAAAATAGCATATATAAAACAAAGATATGTGAATATTAACATGTATGCTTGTATATATTAAAGACAGAAAATGTGTGCATATAATGCATCTCCTGGAAAATAAAATTATATGTATTTTTTCTTTATTATTTTGTCCTACTCTTTCCTGTTATTGTTGTTATTAAAAATTATTTAAAGATCTAAATATTTCCTTTCATGCACAAAACATGGATCATTATGGCAGTCATTGAGAGATTTTATGTAAAAATATCAGTGATAATGGACAAATCAGATTTTTTAACTTCCTGCCCACATAGCTTTGCTAAATATTTCCATATCTAAATGAATATTCTTATGAACAATTCTTCCCATTATTAAAATATAGGATGTCCACCAGGGAACCCATGTGATTATAAAGCATAAAATATTTTTATAAAGGATAATATTTAATAACAAGGATCACTAATTGAGTAATAAATGAAATAGCTTGTTTTAAAATGGAAATCAACTTAAGGAAGAGAATTTCACCAAAATCTGAGGTGGATTCAGAAATATCTGCAACTAGTTATAATCCTATAGATTATAGTGTAGTAGAAGCCTTCCCTACATACAAAGTTATACATTGTTACTAGAATTCCATACTGATTTAGAGATCAATACCATAAATTCTGGTCCCCCTATTACAGTATAGAGGCAATTGACATTTCCTTATGTCCTGCTATATGGAGATACATATTTTGAACAGAATAAAATATATCTATATTACAAAAAAGAAAATTTAGTTTTCTTATTCCCTTTGAATTTAAATGCAAAACAAAGATATTATGAAATATATCAATAATGCATACCAAGGCTTTATCCATAATAATTTGTATTTTCAGAGTTCTTTTCAATTGCACAACATCTGAATTTTCCTGTGAAACAGAGGACATGAATTAAATACATTTAAAAATTTTTTTATATTGTTTGTGATTATCATATACATTACATATGTATATAAGGAGAAAGTATAGATACACAAATTAATAGATATGGATAGATGATAGATAGATAGATAGATAGATAGATAGATAGATAGATAGATAGATAGATGATAGACAGACACAGACATACAGAGAGGCACATAGATTCATAAAGATATATAGATAATATGAAAATAAGAGGGTAGATGCCGACTAAGTAAATAAGCCGGTGAGAACCCAAATAAATATTTTAGGATCAAATCAAAAGCTTGTACTTTATATTCTTGATAATTAGAATCCTCGAAAAAAGTGACTGAATTGAGAGAGAACTCATAATTCCTCTAAAAACCTTTCTCCAAGATCCTTCCCCAACATTCAATCTAAACTCTTATCGACTTTGCCCCAAACATTGCTTCTATTTTCTCATTATTTTTATACCTTTAATTATTTATACTTAATTAAGTGCATCCATTTTGAGCATATGGTTATATGAATTGGTATTTATGGTAGACCCATGGAACCATTTGCATAAGTAAGACAAAGAATGTTTCTATCACCCTCTTCTAAGTCAATAGCCCACATGGATCAAGGCAACCAATGAGCTGCTTTTATTCAACATAGGTTGTAATAATTGATTCTAGAATTTCATACAACTGGAATCAGATGACATTTCTACCTGGCTTCTTTCACTTGGCATTCATCTGTGTTGTTGTGATTATTAGTAATTCACTAGTTTTTATTGCTAAGCAGCGTACTATTGTAGAAATACATCACAATTGTTTATACATTTATCTGTTGATCATTTGGCTTATTTAGACATTTTAAATTATAATTAAAGCTGCTATAAATATGTACAGGTCTTTGTGCAGTTATAGTCTTTCATTTTTCCCGGTAAATACTTAGAAATGGAATGCCTTAGGCATATAGTAATTGTGCATGCGTAAAGTAGTACAAAAGTACCAGGCTATTTTTTGAAGTAGTTTGATTATTCAGCATTTTCACCAAGATTTAATGAGTGCCCATTGCTCTACATTCTTGGGTATATTTGGTATTGTCAGTCTTTTTCATTGTACCCATTCTTGTTAGCCTGTATTGATATGTCACTGAGATTTTTATTTATTTATTTATACTATTATTTTTTATTATTATTAGGCGAGGCAACCTTTGGTTGACCTCACAGATTGCAAGGACCTGGTCAACTTACAATCCCTTATATTTTTATTTTATTTTTTACGCCTACAGCACCTGGTCTTCCTAGGTGGTCTCCCATCCAAGTACTAACCAGGCCCGACCTTGCTTAGCTTCTGAGATCAGACGAGATCGGGTACGTTCAGAGTAGCATGACCATAGACTCACTGAGATTTTAATGTACAGTTCTGTGAATAATGACGTTGGACATCTTTTCACATGCTATGGATCATTAATTTCAATTCTCCTAAGTTTCCTACTAGAAATTTTATGTTTAGCTTTGGCATTGAAGTCTAGGCTCTAGTTTACTTTTTAAATAAGGGCTGAGACTCATTTTATTCCATATAGATATCCAGTTACCTAGCATCATTTGTTGAAGAAATCATTCTTTAACCTTCCAAACTCTGTAGCACCTTTGTGGAAAATCAATTAGCCAATAACATGTGAGTCTACTTCTGATCTATTCTGTTGCATTGTTCTGTATGTCTATATTTACACCAATAGTAAAATATGTATTTCCATAGTGGTATACAGTTATATGAATTGTAGGGGTTATAGCAGGTGTCAACAAACTATGGTCCACGATATGGCCGCCTGTTTTGTAAAAAATATTTTATTGGAACACAGCCACACCCATTTATTTATATATTGTCTATGCTACCTTTATGCTACAAAGGCTGAGTGAAGTAGCTGCAACAAACCATATGCCCCACAAGCCTAAAATATTTACTATCTGGTCCTTTAAGAGAAAAATACTTTAAGTTCTCTATCTTGTTCTTTTTAAAGCTATTTGAATATTCTAAGATATTTGAATCTTCTTATGAATTTGAGAACCAATTCTACAAAATGTTTTCTGGAATTTCTGGAACATTGAATCTATGTCAATTTAGGGAGATGAACATCTTAACCATGTGAATTTCTTTGTTTTCTGTGGCTCTTCTTAGTCCTAATAGCTTTGGTGGAAATTTTCTATTACAGAGTTAGGTGATTAAAACCATAGGGCTAATTTTACTTTTAAAAATGTGTGCCCTTTATTACTATTCTTACTCCTATTGCACTACCTAAAATATTTAGTAAAATGTTGACTCTAGTGAGGGTAGGGAGCCTTGCATTATTCCTAAACATAAGGGCTGTTTTAGTCATTTCAGTCTATAACAGATATACCATAGACTAGGCAGCTCAAACTTCTAGTCTATTTCTCACAGTTCTGGAGGCTGGGAAGTTCAAGATCAAGAAACTACAAATGTGTCTGGTGAGAGCACTCTTCCCAGTTCAAAGATGGGCATCTTTTCTTTGTATGCTCACATGACAGAGCAGAGAGATCCCATGTCTCTTCATTTTTTTTTTTTTTAATAAGAGCACTAATCCCATCACGAGAGTCACATCCTCATGCCCTAATCTAAATGTATTACATTCCACAGACCTAACCTCCTAATTTCATCGTATTGAGAGTTAGGGTTTCAACATACGAATTTTGAGAGGACACAAGTATGCATGCAGTCCATAATAGGGGCAAAACATTCAGTCATTACCATTCATTAGGTTAGCTGTAGATACTAGTAGGTGTTCTTTTTTCATTACGAAGTTTTCTATTCCTAGTTTTTTGTTTTTGTTTTTGTTTTTGTTTTTTATCGTGAATGGGTACTGAATTTGGCTCAGTGATATTTCTGGAACTACTGACATTAACCTGTGGTTTTCTACATAAATCTGTTAAATTGTTTGATTCAATCCCTACTTTGTGGTACTGAATTAAGTAATATTACTTCAGTGTATTGCAGATGCTCTAAACTCAGAATTTCTGAGAGTAGGAATGCTTCTATACTATAATAGCAAATTGACTTGGTAAAAATTGTTAGGATATGGTATATCCCCTAGGAAAGCCATACTTTGTATTGCCTAGACAGACATTCTTGACTGTCTTGTAAGCACTTCATTTTGGCAAAGGCTAAAGCAAGTTTGAGTTCTTCTACCTTTGTGGATGATGTTCCTTGAGGCTAGGATGCTTATTTATTTATAAAGTCCAATATGTTCAATTTTTATTTATGAAGTCCAACATATTAACATTATACCTTAGTGTTGCCAGTTTTCACCAGGGTTTCTTGGGAAAATTTTCAATTTAGGCCTCATTTACAAAAAATTTTATTCCTAATAACTTGGAATATTTTTTTATTAAGTTTATTGGGATAACATTGGTTAATACAATTGTATAATTTTCAGGTGTATATTATCATTTGACATCTGTATATTCTATTGTGTGTTTACCACCCAAAGTCCAGTTTCCTTCAGCTACCATATTTTTGATCCCCTTTACCCACTTCATCCTTCCCCTACCCCCCTATATTTGACCCCCTTTTTGCCATCTACCTCCCCTCTCCTCCCCCAACCCCTATCCTCTGGTAACCACTAGTCCATTGTCCATGTCCATGAGTCTCTGTTTGCTTGTCCTGTTCATTTGTTGCTTTTAGGTTTATATCCCACATATAAGTGATATCATGTGATTTTCAACTTTTTCTGTCTAGATTATTTCGCTTAGCATGATTATCTCGAGTTCCATCCATGTTGTTGCAAATGGCAGCATTTCATCTCTTCTTATGGCTGAGTAATATTCCATTGTATATATGTATCACAG
>NW_006439192.1:3540795-3554702 GCF_000325575.1 Pteropus alecto
TTATTTGCCCATATAAATATGGGTTTACTTCTGGACTCTCGATTCTGTTCCACTGGTTCATGTGTCTGTTTTGCTGCCAATCTCATGCCATTTTGATTACTGTCGCTTTGTAGTATAGTTTGAAGTCAGGCAGATTGATGCCTCCAGCCTCATTCTTTTTTCTCAGGATGGCTTTGGCAATTCAGGGTCTCTTGTGCTTCCATACAAACCAGATGATTTTTTGTTCTATTTCTTTAAAAAATGCCAATGGGATTTTGATGGAGATTGCATTTTATCTATATAATGCTTTTTAAGTATGTCAATTTAAGTATGTTGATTCTTCCAATCCATAACTTGGAATATTTTGGGTGCTATTTTATTCATGAGTGACAATTTTGACTACCTTGAATTTCCATAATCTGTCTTTCATACTCAATTAGGCAGAGTTCCCAGAGAAACAATACTGATAAGATGTGTGTATATACATTTATTATAATTTATTATAGTTAGATTTATTGTAAGGAATTCACTCACATGATTATGGAGGTTGGCGACTTCACAAGTTCCAGGGTGCGACCTAATACTGGAGACCAGGGCAAGATAATGCTGCAGTACAAGTCACAACACCGTCAGCTGGAGAATTCATTCTTACTCAGGGCAGGGTCACTTCTTTTGTCTTATTCAAGGCCTTGACTCATAGATGAGGTCCTCCCACATTTTGGAGGACAGTCTGCTTTAGTCAAAGGCCACTAATTTAAATTTTACTCTTATTCAAAAACACCCTTACAGAAACACCCAGAAAATTTGACCTATCTGGGCACAGTGGCCCAGCCATGTTAACACATAATGTTGGTGACACATAAAAAATCAACAATCACACATTTAGAGGTTTATCTAACATCTGTTTTATACTATTGCTTTCTCTATTTCCTTTAACCTAAATTTAATATTACAAATTGGGTTTTAGCTAGTTATAGTCCGTTATTCACTAGTTCTATTATCAATGTTTTTTCAATTTAAAAAAAGCTTTATTTTTCTTACATTTATTTACTAAGTACTTCCTGTGTTCTTTTAATAGACTATATACTGGTAGATCAATAGAGTACTGAAGAATATGTCTATGGGTTTGAATTTTAATGCTGCAACTTACAAGAGGGTGTCCTAGAGTGATAATTTAAACTCTCTAAATCTCTATTCCCTGATCTCAAAAGCAGAACAATGGAATTAACTCAGGAATTGTTGAAAGGAAGGAAAGACAGGCTATATGCAAAGCTCTTAGCACAATATGTAGCACCTATGAGGCAGTACATGAATAAAAAAATACCAACATTGTTTCTCATTCTCTTTGGATTTTGTATTTTCCTATACTAATTTATATTTATATTCATTCACATGCCCTAGATGTATTCTTTTTTGATTATTCTTTTTATTTTGGAAAACGTGCAGTTCTTCAAGTCAAAACTTTCTTGAACAAAGGGTGGAGATTAGTGATTTATACTATTCTTTGGTTATAGTATAAGAAATGGCCGATTATCCAGGAATGATGTTCGCTCCCTCTCCAAGAGACATCAAGGAGAGACAATGTGTATCAATATAGGGACATACATGCTCTTTTCCCTTTACTCATGACTAGATTCAAATAATCTAGTGGGGGATTCTTAGGGGCCCTGAGTCAAAGCCAGGAAATGAATCAACCAGGAGAATTTCATCCGCTTTGGTCTTTGCATGAGCAAGACATAAAGCTATGATAAGCCACTGAGAGCTGGACATTGTTTGCTTCAGAATCTAGTGGTATTTGATCTAACAGTGATTCTCATGAAAAATACAGTTTGAGGACAGTTGTTTACCCAGTTGTTGTATCTTTTCAGTTGGTTGAAAGTTCACTATATTTGGCAACTATTCTTTTTATCTGTTTAACTGTGGTTTGTTTGTTTTATACATTAGGAAGGACATTTCACATTAGGGAGGAAAGAATGGTTTCGGTTTAAAAAAAAATCAATGATATAGTTCTGGCTGAGTATAGAGTTATAGATTGGAAATTACTTTCCTCATTTTAAGTAATTGTGTTAATGACTTTCAACGTCCAGTATGGCTGCTGAGAAATTTCATGCCATTCTGTACCATTATACATGTATAAGAAACAAGATTTTTTTTCTATCAGTCAAGAAACTTAACTTAAATCATTCTGAAAATGTTTCCTGGATTTTTTTTTGTGATTTATTCAACTCAATTTTCTCTTTATTCATACTGGAACTCTTATTGTATCACCCATGTTTATATATTAATATCTCATCTATAAAATTTCCCTGTCATTTGTCTTTGTACTTTACCTTTTATGTGATTTCTGCAATTCGTATCTTGCGAATTTTCCATTCATTTTTTACATTTTTATTATTACACTTTTGATTTCCAAGAATTGTTATCTGCTGAATGTTATTTTTTAAATACTAATCTCTTCTTATTTTGTAGATGAAATATTTTCCCTCATCTCTCCAAGGACATGGTCATTTCATTTTCTTCACCTTCTATAGTTTTTGGTGTCTCAGTCTTTAAAACTTTGATGTTTTCATGTCTCTGTCTTCCATATTACATTGTTTCATCATATGTCTACTGCCCCTTCATATTAGGAATTGAGCATTTAACAGCTTATTCCAACACTTGTGACCACATATGACGTTTAGGGCCTTTTGCCTTCGCAGAGGGTAATTTGTCTGGCTTGTTGGTTAAAACAACTGCTGCCATATGGTTAATTTTGATTCTTTTGGCTGATCTGACTGCCTCCTGAAGAGGCATTCATACACTTCTTAGAATGTGTAAGCCTGATTCCCCAAATCCAGCGTGCTAAGTTTATCTTAGTCCCACTATTTTCAGTACAGTATTCTTCCTCTATTGTGACATACAATAGAACATGTGTGACTGCTGTCTTGTATCACAGACTCCCAAAGGAAACAGCCTCAATTATCTGTCAGTTGACAACAGAGTTAATTGAATAGGAGAGGAAATCAGGATTTCTAAATACTTGAACAACTGATGTTCAACCAATTCTCTTTGTAGGTCCACCGTTCAAATCACTTCCTAAGGTATTTGGACATGCAATTCCAGAAACATTTGAGTACTACTGCAGTTTCCTATAGTTCGTCCCAATTGCCAGTTTAGGAATCAGCATTTTAGGGGCTAAGTCAGCTATCTATCTATCTGCTATTCAGCTTCCATTGTTATTACACCTCTCCTGTTCTGTTTGTGTTTGTATGTTTATGTCATTTTAAAAAATCCCTTATAACTTTAGTGAGGTTTAAAGAAAGGGCAGGGGTAAATGCATGTGTCCAATATGCTTTTAACAGATAAGCCTTTTCTTGTATTGTGTCTGGTTTCTAGGCTACTATTCAACTCTGGTTATGATGAATGTGTTCACCCTATTTATAAATTTACTTTCATAAATGTAAACCTATGCCAAAAATATGTTTTATATTATCTTTTTCTGTTCCTTTCTAAAATCCATCATATTGAAGATGTTCACTTTGTTTAATCTGTGCTAGCATTAGTGCATGTGAAAATATGTTTGACTAAACCTGCAGATCTGAGCCTATCAAATTCAGGATGCAAAGCAATTATCGAGTTCCTCTACAAAAGAACAAAATTCACTAACATATACCAATAGCCACTTATCTCCATTTTTGCAGTGATAGCCTTGGTTTTCCTTAGGTTCTGACATTTTAGTCTCTATTTTATTTCATTATTGAATTTTGTTTTGTATCCAAACTTTCCATAATTACTTCCTGTTACCTAGCTCCACTACATTAGAAAATCTGGTGAGCAAATATTAATAGTACTAGTAGCAATATTTATTGATCGCTTATATTTCTCCACACACTGCACTAAGTAATTTCCATGTATAAACTTATTTGATCTGAAATAATGTAATAATTGGGTATTATTTTTATTATTGGCTTTTTTACAGATGAGAAAATTTAAACACAAAAAGGTCATATTAGTTGTCAAAGTTCTTTTGGCTATACTGACAGACTTGGATTGCAAACCAAGGTGCTGAGACTGTATGTTATGTCTTTCTCTTTCAATCCCCTTTTTACGGCTGATTCATTGGAAGCGGATGGCTGCAAGTGCAGTGTTATTTGTCTTTCTCAAAGCAGGTTTATCCCTTCAGTTTTTCCCACTGATACAGAAGAGTATTCATGAAACCCTTTAAAATTTTTCAATTTACTTTATGAAGTAGTGCTCTATTTCATTCATGAAAATTGTCTTCAATTGTGTCCCATGTCTCACGTTGTATTGCAACATGCTGGTGTTTTCCAGAGCTGGCATAAAAGTTGAGATCACATCTTAGTTTCTTTAGAAATGAAATTTTTGTCTCTATATATGATCATATTTTATCATTTTAAAGGTTTTTTAAAACAGCAATTTTATTAATTTGTATTTGGACGAGTATCTTTGCCAAAATAATTAAAAGCAAATTAAAGCAACAGTTAGATGAAATTCATCATAAATTAAATTCCAGTTTCATTCATTACTATTTTGTTTTGCTTCTCTTTCATATGTTATTCAATTTTGATGAGAATATGTTGACAGAGATTTATCTACTTAACCACTGATGATAAAGAGTAAAATTGTACAAATATTCTTAAGAAAAAAGTGAAAAAAAAATGTTTGAAAATATGTCTACCCTTAGAAGCAAGTACTTATAAGCAAAGTGTGATTGCCTCAAAATTTGGTACATTCGTAAAGTTCATTTCTTGATTAAAGTAAAATTATACATATGCCAATATGACATAATTTTATAAAATACATGCAATTTAAATTTATGATGAATATATGGAAAAGTGTAAAAGAGTATACACCAAAATGGTTACAGTGGATTTTGTCACAGCATTTACTTCTAAAAATGCATTATGGCATATTCTTATTTTCCTTACCTATGCATATATTTAGTATTTTAATCAATGTTAAACAATGTTATTTACTTTAAAGTAATAAATGTAATATAATTTGATAAGTGGAAATATGAATTATCCTCTTAAAAGCAAAAAGGAAATTACAAAGAAACTTATATAGTTAAATCATTTTTTGGTTAAAAAAATTTATAAAGTTATAAATTATATTTATAAATAAGTATGTTAAAATAATTGGACCATGTATTCCAAAATTTAAAGGTCATTATCTCCAGACAATGATATTTGGGATGTTTGCCTTTTTGACTTTTAAATTTTCTATCAAAATAATACATTTATACAAAGAAAAATATGTATTGGCAAGAAAAATACTGATGAAATAACAATCAGCAAATTTTGGTATCATTACATTAGTAAGAAGCAAATTCAGTAACAATATAACCATATATGTATACATAAAAATATTTGCAATTAGGAAAATGAGAAAATTTTCATGTTTGAAGTATGCATGTTTACATCTATAATATTTTCTAAATATTATATGAACTAACACAAAAGTATATGTTCATATGATATTTAAATAATTATCTTAAAAGAGGTTTTAATATAATCAATATCAGTTTAAATTAGTGTACTAAGTCTAACACATTTCAATATGAATACGTGTATCAAATGAAGCAAAAATGAAGATCTGAGAAAATTGATTACTTACTTCTTGCTTCACAAGAATCCTGTAAGACTGATCTACCAACTGGGTCATAGGATAATTTTCTTCTATGGGGAGAAAATCAATTTTATTATTCTGTATTTGATAAAGCATATGCTCATATGTGGCTGCAGATTCCAGTGGTTCAATTCCATAACTGACTTTATCCAACTGCAATAATCCCCTGAATATTTAAAGACATAAATAGAAAACAGGGCAATTAATATAGATTTCCCACTGAGAAATATAAATTGACATTAAATAAAAACATTTTATAGAAATTTAAGAGTAGTCATTATGGTCTAATTTAATCTAAGAATCATCCCATCTTAAATTAACTTTCAATCTAATATCATATCTTCTGTCTATTATAGCATTTGAGAGTCACTGTGTTCTAGTGTGGCTAATAAATAGTGTGGCTAGTAGATATTCTTTATACTACTGGGCTCTTTCTAAATAAATCTTATGAGTGCAAGCCTAGGATAGAGACAACAAGAATAAGAAAAATATGAGGAGGCTGAGGAAAATAAAGTATGTGAGGAGAAACACAATCGAAGCCTATATTTTATTTGCTTTCACTCTATAATTCAGGAATTTCTAAAAATTAAAGGTTTACAGAAGATTTTCAATCACACATATCTATGGAATATGCCATTACCTGAGTCCAGAACAAATACTAAGTGTCACAGCTGATTTTGGAATCTCTGCCGCATGTCCTTGATAAAAGCAATGTCCCTAAACAGGAATATATAAAGGTACATTCGTGAATGATTTGTAAATAAAGTTTTGGGTTTTATCCTTACTGACTAGACATCATGATCATTCATATTTGGCCATTAGCATAACAGTATTTAGAAGATATCCCATTTCCTTGTTGTCTACCTGTAATCTCTTTTTCTTAACCCTCTTCTGCCCATGAATAATCATGACTCTAATCCTCCCACCAACAATTCCTGCTATAATTCTAAATTGCAAAATTCTGACCAGCAGCTTTCTTATCTTTTCTTTCTCAGCCACATTTCTTGAAGGTATAATCTATACCTGCTAATTTGATGTAATGAACAGCATTAATTTGACTTCAACTGTGAACATTCCACTTGCTCTTTCTAAGTGACCAGAAAGTATCTTAAATGACATTTTCTCATATTTTTCCTCTTTGATATTTCACCACGTTGATTATTCTTAGTTAAAACTCTCAGCTCCTTGGACTTTCAAAGCATTACTCTTCCCAGGTTCTCCCCCAATATTTTCTTTCAGTGATTATTTCCTTCACTTCCCTTAAAAGTCTAGTGATGTCTAGAATCTGTTCCTTTGTTAATCTTGTGCTATTAAAACTTTAGTGTTGTCCTGCTCTCCCCTATGAATTTGCTTATACATGTTTAGCTAACAGACATACATCTCCATCAGTAACCATTTGCTTTTTCTCAAAACTAGGCTTAACCACTATCCCCTACTCACTGACAATGGCTGAGCACACCCTGCTCCATTCCAAGCAATAACTGCAGCTACCTCCAGCTGCACTGGTGCCAGCAGACATTGCAGCTACAAGCCTTTCACAAAGTAGAATGCAGAGCAGCAGACTCTAGAGAGTAGCAGAAAGCAAGACATATTCTGCATCTCCTAGTCTTGCACCCAATCAGAGAAAATAATCCCATAAGATGCTTCCCAATACCTCCGACTCCAAGCAGTGAAAGGTGGCTCAGTTACAATCTTTCTTCACCAAGCGACACTAGCCGAGATCGAATGGGAAGCACACTGACATCCAGTGGCTGGAGGACAGCCAGAGGAAATGCTCTTCATCCCATGGGTGCTTCATCGTCCACCCCCACTTAGCAACACAAGTTGGGACCAGCAAAGTACCTTTTACCACTATAGGCTGCACCAGCAAGATACAGCAGTATCTCAAGCAGAGCCAGAAAAAGAGAGTACAGCAAAATAATACCAGAACACCAGAAAACTAAATTGTCATTGGAACAACAGAGCACACCAAATCTAAACTTACACTGGGTGATCGGTTTCAAAAATAGAAGATTTAAATGTCAAGCAGACAACTGAAAATCATACTATACCAAGAACCAAGAAAATCACAGCAAAAATGAGAAAAGACAACCAATTGATGCCAATATTGAAATGAGTCACATGGTGAAACTATCAAAGATTTTAAAACAGCTGTAAAAAATGCCTTAATTTAACAATGAAATGAAATTCTGGTTAGGAAAAATGGTGGAGTAGGAAGCCCTGGCTCCTCCATGCCCCAACAAACTTACCAACTCAGCCACAATTTGCTGACAAATTTCCTTTGTGAAAAATCAAGAGCAAATTGAAAGGTTCCTGAACACTTCTAAAGAATGAAAAATCAGACTCATGAAGAGCAGTAGGGAGTTTTGGGATACCTTTTCACCAGACACTCTGCTCCAGAGCACTGCCATATGATCAGAAAGAAACACTCTAGCTCCCAGCTCGACCCGGGGAGGAAAGGGGTTGGTTCACATGTTCACTGCCTCTGTGTTTCTGAGGGGCCTACTCAAAGAATGCATATAGGTGTGACCAGTCCTGGAGCTCTGATGGGTTCAGGACAGTCGAGCTACCCAGGCAACAATGGACACGGTGGCTAGTAGACAGCATTGATTCATCCCCACCCCATTTTGCACACAGCGAGTAGATAAAAAATCCCAGCTCTCTGCTTCTCCCATGGAGAAGGAAAGAATTGATCCATGCATGCAGTGCACCCACTTCAATCAAACTGCCTAAATACCTGCCCTCTGTCCCCACCAATCTTGGAGCACTGATGGGTCCAGCATAATCTAGTTGCCTGGGAAAGAACAACCGGCGGCAGCCTGGGATGGTAGATGCCACTGATCCTCCCTCATACCCAGCACAGAAAGTAGGGAGGGGGAAAAATGCCTGCTTTGCCCTGAAGGGGGAAAGAAACTTTCCAGGATGATTTGTAGGGGTACTCTGCTGTACAAGGCCAGTCAGTGAAGACTGGAGGAGTCTTTTAACAAGTAGACACCAAAACAAAGAATTAAGTAAGATGAAGAATTAGGAAAATATGTCTCAAACAATCAAGCAAAATAAACCAAATAAAATGAAGTTAAATGATTTACCTGACAGAGAATTAAAAATAACCCTTATAAACATCAAAGGTCAAGAGAACAATGCATAAACTTCTGATCAATGAGAGACTTCATGAAAAGGATGGAAAGACAAATAACAGCATGAGAGGAAATATCTGCCTACCGCGTATCTGGCAAAGGACCTGTATTTAGAATATATCAATTGCTCAAAATCAACAGTGAAAATCCAACCAATAAACTAGAAAATGGGTAAAAGACATTTAATAGACATTTCACAAAGAGTAACAAGTAAGCACATACATATGTTCAACTTCATAAACATATGTTGAAAATATGTTCAACATCATTAGTCATTAGGGAAATGCAAATCAAAATGACATAAGCTATTACTACACATTTATCAGAATGAGTAGGTTTTTTTTTGTAAATATTAAAAAGGGATTGAACAGTGGCAAGAATGCAGACACTCTCATACATTGCCGTGGAAATGTAAAATGGCACAGCCTATCTTGTAAATAGTTTGATAGTTTCTTTGAAAAATATAAACATACAACTTACAATATGACTGGGCAATTATATATGTGGGGATGTATTCCAGAGAAATTAAAATTTACATTTCATCAAAATTATCAAATTTATGAGCATAAAGCCTTCATAATATTCCAAGATATTTATTTTCTCTATGATTAATACTATCTCCTTTCAGCCCTAATACTGATGGAATTATTTTTTATTCTGTATATGTCTTACTTATTAATTTTTATTCCTTTTACGGAATTAATTCAAGGCTTTAATTTTTTCTATTCTTTTTCCTTTTTCTATCTCATTGATTTCTGCCCTCATCTGGATTCTTGGCTTACTCTACTACCTTGTAACCCTTTACAGAGATTTGCCTTTTTTCCTGGAAGACAACTAATTTAATGGTATCCCTCCTTGATCCTCTCGTTGCTGGGCTTTAGGCTATGGAAGGAGGAATGGGGATGATAAATATATTTCTTAATCTAGAGCATGATCCTTTTTCCCAAGGATTAGTCTTTCAGGTCTCATCTAAACGCCTGGTCTCACTACTCTGCCTGGGTTGAAAATCTAACATCTCCCAACACTGTTTGATCTATATAGTATTACCTCTGTTTTACTCTCTACCTTTCAGTAGAGTGTGACACAGCACATGTGCAGCCTGATCTTCAGTCGAGGACTTAAGGAAAACTCCCCTCTCCCAAAAAAACATACATCTGATAGGCCCTCTTCATCTCCGGTCCTGTCTCATGCAAGTCCCAGCTGCTTCAGCAGTCTTGAACTCTAACTTTTAAGAGATCTGCTTGGTTCCACCTCCCTATGCTGCGGTTAAGACGTTACCCCCAGTCAGAGGGCCAAGTTGAATGTGAGACTCACCATTTATATCTCCTTTCTCTCTGAGAGAAAATTCCTGATTTTCCTATTGTCAAATGTCAGATAACAGACAGGTACATCGTGTACAGAATTTTGTTCTGCTTTTTCCTTGTAGTTGGTGAGAAAGACAGACATTGTACCACTTACCATGTATTTTAAGTTTATTATCTCTCAGTTGCAATATAGCAATTGAATCTGACCAATCATTTGTAAATAATTTGTTTCTTCCAAATATGTTCTGGCATTAAATAGATCACAGACTGAAGCTAACTTTCTCAAACACTTGAAAAATTTCTTGACTCTTACCTGTATTTTGGGAAAAAAAATTCAAATTCCTATGTTTCACATGTAAACATATTCAGGTTCTGTATCCAATATGCTTTTGCATTCTCACTTTCCCTGTGATAATTCTATAAAATAATTTCCATTATTATGTCTACCAGTCAGATCCTATGACATCTCAATTTAAACATTCCGTGTTATTTAGAGGTTTGTTAGTGCCTTCACCCATTTGTCGTTGTTGGCTTCCTCACAAACTCCTAATAATAATTCTAGACAGTTAAAATGAACTTCTCAGATAAATGATTCTTGAGTTCCAAATCCAAGAAATATTTGTTCTATTCAATACAATTTTATTGAAATTGTCACATTACATTTGGATTTGTGATCTGTTTATTCAATAATTCTGGGGTATTCCTTTTTTCCCATCAAGAGAACTTAACTACATAAAATATATATATATAATTTACACAGCATAAATCAAAATTTACCTTTATCAATGAAGAATCTGGATACAATGTTCCTGATTTGTTGTATGAATATACAAGGAAATGAGGGTCTAAAAATGACCTAATTCAACCAAAATAATGACACTTCATTAGAATAATATCATTAAAAAGTAACTTCAAGAATCATAAAATTAAACAAAATTTACTTTCAATTATAAAAGCTCAATCAAATATCCAAAATTAAATGGACTCATCTCATTATCTACCTTGCTTTCTGAAAGCATATCATGAATATAAGAAAAAATTATAACCAGTATAAGCAAATACCAGTACGGATGCTATGATGAACTAGATTTATCCGTAGTGAAAATTGAGGCTTCCAGATTCTCACCACAAAATTTCATGCCATCTGCATGTTCGATCCAAGGAAAATAATCTCAAAGCATTCTAACTAAATAATACCTGGGTCAGCATAAAATTGCAACAAAAGAAAAAATAAAAAGAATGTCATGATTAAACTTAAAAAATGCAAAACAGTTGTTTAGAAAGGTAGCTGAAAGCACTGGATTTACATCTTAAGCTTAAACAGAATTATAAAAATCCATAAACCACTCTACCAAGCTTGGGAGATGTAGCCTCTCTACCTAATAAACAGAAAGAAACACAGGGAGGCCCCTAATATGAGGAGACAAAGAAACATGGCAAACGAAAGAACAGAACAAAACTCCAGAAAAAGAACTAAACAAAATGAAGACAAGCAATCTACCAGATGCAGAGTTCAAAACACTTGTTATAAGGATGCTCAAGGACCGTAGGGGAACAATGGATGAACTCAGTGAAAACTTTAACAAAGAGATAGGAAACAGAAAAATGGAGACAGAATACATTAAAAAAGAACCCGTCAGAAATGAAGAATACAATACCTGAAATGAAGAACACATTGAATCAACAAAAGATTAGATGTAGCAGAGGATCAAAAGCAACCGGAAAGATAAGGTAGCAGAAAACACCCAATCGTAACAACAACAAAAAAGCATCTAAAAAATTAATTATAACTTAAGGGGCCTCAAGGGTGTCAACATTCATATCATAGCAATACCAGAGGAAAAGAGAGAGAGCAAGAAATTGAAAAACCCATTTGAGGAAGTAATGATGGAAAACTTCCCTAACCTGGTGAAGAAAATGGACATACAAGTCCAAAAAGCTCAAAGAGGGCCAAAAAGGTGAACTCAAAGAGGCCCATACCAAGACACATCATAATTAAAATGCCAAAAGGTAAAGACAAAGAGAGAATCTTAAAAGCAACTACAGAAAGGTAGTTACTTGTATTCAAGGGACCTCTCATAAGACTGTCAGCTAATTTCTCAATAGAAACTTTGCAGGATACAAGGGATTGAAAAGGCATATTCAAAGTGATGAAAAGCAAGGACTTACAGCCAAGATTACTATACCTATTAAGGCTATCTTTTAGAATTGAAGGACAGATAGACTTTTCCTTTAAGGAGTTCATCACCAAACCAGTATTACAAGAAAAAGTAAAGGATCTTCTTGAAAAAGAATATCAAAAATATGAATTAAATGGCAATGTCTACATACCCATCAATAATTACTTAAAATGTAAATGGATTAAATGCTCCAAACAAAAGACATAAGGTAGCTGTATGTATAAGAAAACAAGATCCATACTTATTCTGCCTACAAGAGACCTCTCCAGGTCAAAAGACACACAGAGACTGAAAATAAAGAGATGGAAAAACATATTTTTATACAAATGAAAACAAAAAAGCTGGGGGTAGCAATAATTATATCAGACAAAATAGATTTTAAAATAAAGCCTATAACAAGAGACAAAGAAGGACCCAGCCATTCCATTTCTGGGTGTCTATCAGAAGAAACCCAAATACTAATTTGAAAAGACATATGCATCCCTGAGTTCACTGCAGCGTTATTTACAGTAGCTAAGAATGGAAGTTACCTAAGTGTCTATCAGTAGACAAATGGATAAAGAAGAGGTGGTACATGTATGCAATGGAATACTACTCAGCCATAACAAAGAAAGAAATCTTGCCATTGGCAACAATGTGGATGGACCTAGAGGGTATTATGCTAAGTGAAATAAGTCAGACAGAGAAGGACAAATATCATATGATTTCACTTATATGTGGAATCTGAAAAACAAATGAACTGACAAAACAGAAACAAACTCATAGATACAGAGAACATTTTAGTGGTTGCTAGATGGGAAGGAGGGGTTTGGAGGATACATGAAAAAGGCCAATCATGAGGATGTAGAGCCCAGCATAGGGTATATAGCCTCTAACACTATAATAACTACGCATGGTGTCAGATGGGTACTAGGCTTATCAGGTGATCACTTTGTAAGGTATATAAATGTCCAATCACTATGTTGTATACTTAAAGCTAATATAATGTTGTATGTCAACTGTCATTGAAAAATAAAAAAAAAAAATGTTTAAAGACCAAGAAAAAAAAAAACAACAGAAAACAACTGTATGAAAAGAAAAATGTTCACTTACTGTTTTTTAAGATGGAGAGTATATGTTTGTTGGTCAATTTTGATGGCATAAGTGACCTACAGCAACATGTTCAGAGAGAAAGTAATTATTAGAAATATGAAACTCTTAAAGTCAAAAGTAACCTACTTTTTAAATGTACTTTTTAGTAGAAACAGATTGTATCAAACACATCTCAAAATTATTTATACATATATAGTTCTATTTCTATCTTTCTTCAACCTTGGTAAGTAAGATAGAAAATCAAGGAGTCTAAATCTATTTCAATATTAGGAGCATTAGTCGTTAGCTTGTATTATCATAATAAATTTTAAATTAAAAATGATTTCCAATAGAAATGCTGCGTAACCTTTGAAGAAACTTGAATTTAATATCTTTATTATCTTTTTTCTAGCTTGCGGTTTCTAGCACAAATAAATTTAGAATTAAATAATGCAATGCAAGTCCCCTTTTAAAATTAAAGGAAGTGTCCCATAGCTGTCAGAAACCCTACCTGCAGACAGTCTTTGTCTTGCTTTTCTCTTTAGGAATTGCCTCACAACTTTTGGGAACAGCTCACATTTAGCGAGAAGCTCTCTCATCCCACCTCC
>NW_006439192.1:3554766-3572384 GCF_000325575.1 Pteropus alecto
TGCTTTTTTCCCTCTTTTTCCATAGGGCTCACCACAAGAGCATACCCTAATAAATCCTCTCAGCGACTGCATCCCAAAGAATCCTCTCGGGGACTGCATCCCAAAGAATCCTCTCGGGGACATCGTCATAAAACATATGCAATCTTTTGGGGTTGCACATGGTTAATTTTGGTAAATGTTCCATATTTGCAAAGGACGTGAATTTTTCTTTGGGCGCAGTTTTCTGTAAATGTCATTTTCAACCTTTTCTGTTCAGTCTTCTGTAACCTTACTGGTACTGAAAAAGGTATGTTGGCATTTGCAAAATTACTCTGCATCGCTTCTTTCTCCTTTTAATCTATAGGGTTTTTTCTTTGCTTACATTTTTGGAACTTTGCTGTTGTGTGTTAAAAGATTTAGTATGGTGTTATTCCAGGATAAATTGGTCACTTTATCCATAATAAGGTATCTTTTATTTCTAGAAGTGTTTCTTTAAATTCTATTCTGTCTGATACTAACATAGTTGTACCAACTTACTTTCGATGTTTTCACTTTTTTATTTTAACTTTTTATCCATTTTGATGTCATAGGTAGTTTTTAAAAAAATTTTCATATTCACCTAAACTTTAGTGATGCATTCTGAAGGATAAAAGCAAGTTTCAATTTCCAGAGCTTTGCTAGTATAAAAATGCCTCCCAAATGTGATTTATTTCATGATGGGTTTTATAACTATATTTGTGTGCATATGCATACAATAAAGAAAAAAAAAACAGATTTCAGTAGTATTTCTTTTAGTATTCCATCTTTATTTTGTTGTTTTGGCATAAATCTGTATAATCTGCTTTCTACATTCTGGACATTAGATAATGGTATCACCGTATGCCCAGATAGTCAAGACAAAACCTGGTCTATGTAATAACTAGACTATGTCTTATCTTTGAAACCATACTTGTTTTATATTTCTTTTCCTTGATTTTTATATTGTAAATGAATAAAGTGGTAATAATGGGCATCTTTGTCTTTAGTCTGGCCCTAAAACAAGATGCTGCACTGTTTAAAACAAAAAGCATTACATCTGTTATAATCTGCTTTTGTTGATGCTGCCATTTTGCTTAGATTTATTAAAATCACATTGAGTTTGTTCTCTTCTAAAATGAAATATTTTATGAGTAGATGGTGAGCATGTGTGTGGACATGTGTGATTAATTTCTAAAATTCTCTTTCTGGATGCATTAATTAATTTTTTAACAATATGTTAGTGTGGTGAGTTAATTTAATGCATTTTTTTAGTAATGACATATTTCCACAGAGAGAACACCTACTTAGTCATGTTTTACAATTATTTACGAATTTTGCTTTTTAATTATTTTGTAAGTAAAAGGACCTAGAACTTCCTTTTCTCATACTTTATTTGTCCTCTATATAACAACATTACATTTTAAAATGATATTGCATAATCTGAAGGGTTAGCTAATTTATCTTCTATTCTCTGAAAAAGATATCTTTCTTTCCTTGAATATTGTGTAAAGCCATAAAACCATTGGACTAGTAAGATTTTGAGGGCAACTTATTTAAATTATGAATTCAAATACTTTCATGATTATAAGGATAATCTACAATCAGATATTGTATTTCCACCTGAATCAAAAGAAACATGAGTTTTGTATCCCACATATGAGTGAAATCATATGATTTGCGTTTTTGATGTCACTCATGAGAGATATAGACCTGAAAGCAACAAAAGAACAAGACAAACAGAGACTCATGGACATTGACAACAGTTTAGTGGTTACCAGAGGAAAGTGGGGAGGGGAAGGTACTTAAGGATAAAGGGGGTCAAATATATGGTGATGAAAGGAAATTTAATTTGGGGTAGTGAACCCACGATGCAATATACATATGACATATTACTGAACTGTACACTTGAAACCTATATTATTTACCAATGTTACCCCTATTAAATTTAATAAAATAAAATAAAATTATGGGCAGAAAAACAAATGTCAACATGGCAGACTTAACAAAGCATATCAATAACCATAGAAAAAGAATTTGATAAAATTTCTCTACCCACTTCCTGTGTTCTATACATACTAATTAAAGTCAAGGTGATTATTAGTATTTTAAGGCTTCTAGATCCCTGTTGATTATCAATCTGATTTTTTTTATCATTTACTGAGTTTTTAAGTCACTAATATAATTATGGATTTGTCTACTTTACTCACATCTATAGGTTTCTAATTCACGTTCTTGATGCATTCTTAGTAGATGCAAATATTTTTAGTTTTATTATGCCATCATGATAAAGTAATTGGTTTATCATTATGAGATGCTACTACTCATCCTGGTAATATCCTTGTTCTTCAGTCCACCATCCTGATATCAATTTATCAACTTGTGCTTCCTTCTGATTTGGATTTTAGTAAAATATAGGTTTCTTTATTCCTTTATTTTAATCTATTCATCTCTTATACTTAAAGAGTATTTCTTGTAAACAACTTTCAATTTTTTCACCCATTATGACAATCTCTGACTTTAGTTGCAAAGTTCACATCAATTACTTTTAATGAAATTCATGTATCAGAGTAGAAGCCAACTCTCTTGCTGTTCCTTTACGGCATATCTTATCATCTGTTCTTTCCCCCATTTTCTTTCTTCTATATTTTTCAATGGGAATTAGATATATCAATATAAACATATTGATAAACTTATAAACATGATCTATCAATATAAACTTTAATATTTACACATGTGCATATTTATACACACATCTACACACATGTGCACACACACCTTATATCTGTATTTCTGGGAGTATGCACACATATTTTCTGGCTTGGGCCACTGAGTTATATATAAGCAATGAAACCCCAGTAGCAGTTAGCATACCGAGCATACAGAGATTGGATTCTAAACACCGTTTTCCACTCCCCACTAAGAGCACATAGTTTCTTTAATTATAAATTAGCTAAAATCCAATTAATGACATATACTGAACAGTAAAGAAGAAAACATGGTAAGAACTGAAAAATTTAACAGAAAAAAAGGGCTTACGGAGATAATAAAAATCGATAGGTTTAAACCCAACTATATCAAGAATTTGAATTTGTAATTAATAATATTCTCACAGAGGAATCTCCAGGTCCAGAGATATTCATTCAGTTGGTGATCTCTACTAAACATTTGAATAAGGAAAAAAGTGCTAATCTTACAGAAATTCATGGAATATAGGCAGAACCCTTCCCATCTAATTTTATGAGGCAGTGTAATCCAGATACTGCAACAAGGCAACTATATTCCAAGAAAGTAAAATGCTTCTCATGGTCATAATTACAAAGTCCTGAACAAAGTACTCACAAATTATATCCAACCCACTTAAAATATATCATGACAAAATGGCTCTTATCCCAGGAATGAAAGGCTGATTCACTACACTGACAGAAATGTATATATAAATACACACAAAGATATGTATACTAATATGTAATTGCAGATAAATCGATCCATCAAAAAAAATAAAGTTTCCTAAAATCTAATAAAAGACATTTGAGAAATCTAGAGCCAACACCATATTCATTTTTGAAATATTGTTTCCTCCTACAGTAAAAAAAGAACAAACACAAAAGCATCAATAAACTAGATGAACTATTACCTGCTATTTAATATCATATGGGATTCCAGCACAAAAAAAGACTGAAATATCAGGGGAAAAAGAACAAAATTGTCCTCATTGGGAAATGATATGAATGCAATACATAGACAAGAAAGGGGAACAGAAAATTATTATTAATGACAGTGATTATTTGCAAAATTAACATACTTAAATATATAAAAATCTATTTTATTTCTATAAAATGAGACAGAAAGAGTTATAAAGAACACTTGCCAAAGCATCAGAAAGCATAAAAAGATATCCAGACTCTACATAAAAAATACAAAGCATGCCAGAGAAAATTAAATAAGACCTAAATAAATGAAAAAGATGTACCAATTTCATGCATTGGACATGCTGATATTAAGATTTTATTTCAATCAGAATTGACTTGTAGTTTGAATGTTAGCTTAATGGTAAAATTTGGCAAGATAATTTTAAGTTTATATATAAATGCAAATGACCTATAATAATACATAAAATAATTCTGAAGAAAAGCAAAAAGTAGAAAGACTTAAAACACTAAATTTCAAGACTTACTCAAAAGCTATAGTAATTAATATAGGGCACAACTTATGTTAAGACTATTAGAACACCTGAAAAGAATTAAGGCTAGAATAATCTACAAAAAATATATATATTTTTGACAGAGGTACCTATTTAAATTAATGGGAAATGGGTGATATTTTCAATAAATAGAGGTAAGTCAATAGCCACTCATATGGGAAAAAATGACCCTTGACCCCTGCACCATATCATTAAAATTAATTTAGACATAACCACCCCAAATCTAAACTATAATTATGAAGTTTCTGGAAGAAAATATAGGAGACTATTTCCACAATCCATATTGGCCAATAATTATTAAGTAGAAGACAAGGAACAGCCATAGAATGGTTGATTACTTGGACACCATCAAAATTAAAAACTTGTTCATCTAAAGACATGATTAAGAATGTTAACAAGCAATCCCCAGACTGAAGAATGGTATTTGCAATTCACATCCAATTGGACCATCAACGATCTATAAGTCACTCATCATCACTATTCATCATGGGGTACCAAATGAACCAGAAGCATAAAGAAAAAGGAATAAAATTATCAAAATTGCAAACATGAAAAGAGTGACAATGCCAAGTGTTGGTGCAGATATGGAACAATCAAAACTCTCATACACTGCTAATGGAAATGAAAAATATTATAACCATTAAAGTAAATGATCTACCACATTTCTATCAATTTAAATGTGTACGTACTCTATAAATCAGCATTTCACCACTAGAAATATGCACATAAAAGCATACATCAACAAAACACTTCTTTCTGTAGAGCAGAGTTATTCATAATGGCTACAAACGGGAAACAATGCCCAGTACCAGGTTAATATTTCAATTCTCAGCATGCTATGCAGCTGTAAAATTTATGAACTAATTCATATATGCATCTATGTAAATGAATCCCTAAAACAGAATGTTCAATCAAAGAAACGAAACACAAAAAATAGTACTACCGAATAATCCCTTTCATGTGAAGTTCAAGACAACAAAATAGTGAAGGTGGTAGTAATGTCTGAAAAAAGCACAAGAGAACTTTCTGATCTGGGTGAGAGTACACAGAAGTTTAGATATACAAATAAATTACAGATTTGTGTATTTCGATATAATTATGCACATTTATTTCACCGGAGTTTAGGACTTTTAATTTGTCTCAAATTTATTGAAGGAAAATTACAATAAAACATTCTGCTTTCCTTTACAACCCAACGCAGAAAACAAAACAAAACAAAACAAAACAAAATGTACTTCTAAAGAAATAGAGCCAAAGGTTTTTATTTCTTAGCAACTAATTGGAAGATTAGAAAATGGGTTAATAGTAATCTAACACTCACCTCTTTAAGAAGTTTATATGAATATATGAATATGCAGTCAAACCAACAGGGAATCTCCCTTTAAGTGGTATCTATATGGAGTTCCAAGTAGACCACGGGGCCCTATATTGTCTCGGAATGTCCTTAAAAGGCTCTGTCATTGATCAGGTAACAGTAAAAACTTCCTTTCAAATGGAAGTGGGAAAGATAGGGATTGAGGAAACTATTCAAAATTCCTTTCCTTCCTTTAGGCTTATGGTCTCCTCCTCTGCCTCCTCGGAAGCCTCCTCACCCTCCAAAGCTACCCCGGTCTCTGCCACCAAATCCACCATGGCCTTCTCTGACACCACCTTCTCCTCCAAAGCCACCTCTGCCTCCGCCAGGACCCCCAAAGGCATCTTTCCCCTGAGAATTGGCCCAGTCCTAAGTAACTGTTTCCATCAATTTCACCATCTTCCATGGCTTCCTTGGTGGCTTCGGCATCTTCTTCACCATTGAAGGCTGCAAAACCAAACCCTTTGGAAGATCTAGCCTCCCAGTTGGTGACTACCCTTGTCCAAACAGACCTCTAACAGAGTTTTGGATGGATGGCTTCTTGCTCTAGGTGTTCCCCCGGGTCCTTGCAACTCCAGCATGATTGCTCTATCCTCAATTCCTCTTTTGTTACAGGAATTTAAAGCTTCTTTACAACTTCAAATGAAGCAAATTCTATAAATGTACACTCTTTATATTTGCCCTTTTGGTTCTGGGGCACTTAGATAAAGTTGTCTACTCAAATACTTACCGAAGAGTTTCTTCTGTTGCACTGCAGCAGAGGTTGCTTAAAACCAGAGTTTTTCATCGCCACACCAAGTTCTATTTTCTACGCTGCTATACTCTTGACCTCGACCTTTCTCTCTGATATAGTACAAGGAAAAGGATTGCCCATTTCTCTGTTCCTTGCTTGTCTTCCAAGGTTTTCTCTCCATCAACTTCTGTCTTAAATTCAATGTACGCAATCCCTTTACTCTTTCCATCTTTGCTGACTAATCTGATCTCCGTAGCATCTTCAAACTCTTCTTTTAATTCATCTTGAGTAACTACGTAAAGCAGATTTTTAACCAAAAGTGTTCTTGCATCACAATCTTTTTTACTGCCTTTTCCCTTTGGTTTTTCCAGTTTACCTTCATTGCCAAAGACTTTTAAGCCAGTGAGTTCCAAGGCTTTTTCAGCAAATTCAAAATCCACATAGCCAAACTTCCTAGACACATCATTTCTGACATCCACACGGCAAGATCATTTTTAGCAAAAATGACACTGATACCAGTTTTAAAATCAGAAGCAGATTAGTTGAAATTCGGGTTTCCAACAAAGAGACTGGAAGATGGAGTGATTCTGTGGCTTCTGCTTTCTGTTTCTTGGCTTCAAGAGCTGCTTCCTCTTTGGCCATTTCCTTCTTTCCTTTTCCAGGTTCTTCCTTTGACAGGTTCTTCCTCCTCTTCCTCCTTCTCAACTTCTTCTCTACAGTTTCCACTTCTTCTTCATCCAATGCAGTACTCTTCACCTTCACAGGAACAGCTTTTGCAGGAGCTATCTTGCCTTTGGCTTGCTACAATCCCCACAGCTTCGTCAGAGACATCTTCTTCCTCTGCATCCTCTTCACTGTTCTCTTTCTTGCCATTCTTTGCTCCCTTGGCTGCCATGGCTGCTCCCTTCTTGCCAGGTGTCGCTACTGCTTTGGCTGGTGTAACTGCTGCCTTTTTGTCAGGGTGACAACTGCTTTCTTTGCTGGTGTAGCGACTGCAACCTTTTTTATTGAGGAAACCATCACCCTCTTATCTGGAGTTGTGGTAGCTTTCTTGCCTTTATTCTGAGGAATGATAACCTCTCCTCTGCTCTCATTTTCTTTATCTTCTTCCTCCTTCATTGTAGGGAAGAGACATTTTCTTGGGGTCACCTTGATTTGACCAGCCTTGTGTGTACCCTCCTTGCCTGAGTGGAGATCCTATAGGCCGCCGGCCTTCTAATAAAACAGTCTGGCCACTTCCTGCCTTGTGGCCGGGACCCCTCTGGAGACACCTGGACCCGTTACTGCTGCCCTAATTATACACATTTCTTAAACAATCGGTATAGCTTGTAATTAGAGGCAGGGGAGAGAGTATCGGTGCTGTTATTTCCTTGTAGGTCACTAGTATTTTTCTGCACTTAACTATTTTGCTTAAACAAATCATTAGCATATATTTTGGGGATTTTTATTACTACTTTGCATTATTCTCATTTCTGATATGACATATTTTTTCCTTCTCCTTTCTCTTTTCCTTAGTCTATCTCATCAAAATATCTATTTTATATTCTTTTCAAAAATCAATTTTTGAGATTACGAATATGGGGTATTTTCTTATAACTTAACTTTCATTAATTCTACTTCTTAATTTTAGTAACATCTTAACATTTTTAAGGTTATATTTTTTAACTTCTAATTTTCATATTTTTTTGTTTACTTAAGTATTTGAAGTTATAAATTATACCCTTATACCATACCATCTTAAGAGCGTGACTCAAATTTCGGTTTGTAATTTCTTTATTCTTGTCCATTATTTATTATTTAATATCCATTATAATTTATGATTTCTTCAACCCATGAATTATGTACGAGTGCTTTTTCAAATTACCAAATACATTTTCCAGTCTCTTTGTTAAGTTTTAAATTAAATTGTTACCAGAGTTCTGCACGATTTTTTTTTTCATTTTTTTAACTTGCTATTATAAATTTTGTTAAATGACCCGTATATTCTAGAGAAGAATACGAATTACTGTGTAGACAGAGCTGATTTACTGCTGGATTAGAAAAGCTCTTTCCTGATTTCTGGGGATGCCTACAGGCCTGAATGTTTCTGACTCTTAGTTAAGAAAAAGGCAATGAGATTTATAATGCACCATTTAGGTTTCAACAGTCCCCTGGCCAAGGTTAGCTTCCTTAGTTTTCCCTGCCTACTTTGACAAGGCTGTGACTTTGGCTAGAGTCACTGAAAGCTTTGTAAGGAGTTCTCCCAAGGCCCAAATTCTTCCCATTGGTCTTGTTATTTCAAGCCACAGACTCAGCATGTTCCAGGAGCAGAAACTGGGTTCATGGAGAGCTGACTGTTGGATGTTTCTTGGATCCTGATATTTACCTGAATTCTTTCTCTTGCTGCACCATATGCTTTGCCATTAAAGGCAAGCCTCATGTGTGATACCCTGTGGCAGGAGTCCCCTATCCCCAGGCCCCGGATAGGTTTGGGTCCGTGCCCTGGCAGTAATCCAGCCTCACAGCAAGAGGTGAGTGGTAGGCTACCCCGCTATGCTTCATCTATATTTGCAGCAGCTCCTCAATTTTAGCTAGCATCACCGCCTCAGTTTCACCTCAGACCACCAGGCATTAGATTCTCGTAGGAGCACTGGGCCCTGGTACCAAAAAGGTTGGGGACTGCTGCCCTGTTGGGTCTAGTCAGTCCTAACAAAGAGCAGAAAGAGGAAAACAATACATTTACTCCATAGGCTCGCTTTTATAAACATATATCCATGAAATAAAATGGTTATTTTTGTTGTTCAAATTGTCTTTATATTTTTATGATATGTCAACCAACATTGGAGAAAAATATTTTAAGATCTCACTATGAAAATGGATCTGAAAATTTCTCCCTCCAGTGCTATCAGTTTTTATTTTATATGTGCTGAGGGCATTTTATTAAATTCATATAAATTTAGAATTGTTATACATTCTCACTGAACTATTTTAAGTAATGATGCTTATCACTCATAATGTTTGCATGAAAATGTGTGTATTAAGTGTTTGTGCATTCAATGCTTTTGTTTTTTTCCCTGCTATTATCATGGATATTCACATTTTCTTTTTGTTAGCATTTTCCAAGTATATGTTATACTCTCCTAAACAATTTAACCTCTCTGGATATTTATATTTTTGGTGTAATAGCTTTTACAAACACATTCTCACTGGATTTTTTTGGTGAGCAAAAGGAGACGGTCAGATAGACCATACAATTTATAAAACTTGTCTTGATGTGTAATAGTTTTTTCAGTTGGCAATTCAATGTTCTTCTCAGACTTGCTACTGAGATGCCGACCCTTGGATTCCTATCAGATCACCGTGTAACTTTAAAATTTCATAATGTTCATATATTACTTGAGAAATGGAAAACAAATCAACAAAACTTGCTCTTATTCAGACAGAATGGTTCTTTAACAGTAATAGAACAAGAAAGATGTGTGGATTCATTTGGGTCGTGTAATCCGGGAAATATAAAACGTTCATTTAAACAAACAAACAAAAAGATTTCTTAATTACTTGCGTTTCTGACATATCGCCATCCTTGGTGTTGGTCTCAATCTTCTCTGGCACTGTAATTTGCAGAAGTGATGCTTCAGAGTCTGCAGTAAGGGAAACGTGTGTGAGCATTCCCAGAACATAGAGCATTTTTATTCTTCACATACTTGTCCTCTCCTATCATATCACTCTCTGAACTTCCCAGACCCAACACACACACACACACACACACACACACGCACGCACGCACGCACACACGCAGGCACACACACACACAGGACAAAATCATATGTTGTACGATTCCAGGAGGAGTCTAGGCACACACACACTGGGCAAAATCATATGTTGTACGATTCCAGGAGGAGTCTCCGCTGGACTTGGGAGTATTACACCCTACTGCTCTCCAGAGACGCTTGGGACTCGGTGACCTCAGCCCTCCCTAGGTAAAGAAGTATTGGTCTGAGAACCTCATCCAGGGTCTCTCCTTCACCCTCCTCCCCAGAAGCAGAGCTCCCTCTCCTGCCGGTACAGGGTCAGGTAAGTGAAGGACAACTATTCCAGGAGTGCTCTCAGCCCTCCAATCACCAGGACTAGCAGGACCCTGAAACTAAGAGAGCTCCAACGGAATGCTGGGCTGTCCCTGGCCGGGCCCAGGATTCTGGAGCAAGGAGGGCACTGCTCTGCAGGCCCAGCTTACGATGGTCAGTGGAGGTCAGCCGGCCCAGACTTAAGAGGATCAGTAAGAGAGACAGCATTGCGTGGCCGGCGGGCCTCTCCGCGGTGATGGCAGTTGGCCCCGGATTGGAGGCAGCTCGAGCGCAAGCGCGGTCGCTTGCCCCACGGGGCGGCTGGAGGGATCAGCTGCTCAGCCCCGCCCAACCCAGCTGGCCGCCCATCCAAGCCGGCTGCATGCGGAGCTGGGGGAGCTGGGGGAGCTGGATCCCTACCCACGCATTTATTTTCCCTAAATTTAACGTTTCTCCTCTGGAAGTAGAACATTTGCGTTTGAAGTTCTTGGCAATAGTAAGGGTCCATGTCATAGCTTTCTGGTTCAATGGCACCAGAAATGGTGCAAGGGATGTAGAAATTCACAACATGTTTAATGGCAGACAATTGCCGATTTTAACCACATGTAATGGGGGATTTCTGCTTAAGTTGCAGATAAAAAGGTACACACAGAGAGAGATTGTGAAAAAATGTAAATCAATTCTTCAATATTGCCGATGAGTTTGTTTCTTAGAAAAGTCTTTGGTTAAAGAAAATGAATTAATCTATATATATTTTTGGAGATAATACAGCCATTTTTACTATGATGATTCTCCCAGTCTATGAATACGAACATCTTTCTACTTCTTTGTCTCTTCTTCAATTTCTTTTTATAATGTCTCATAATTTTCAGGGTATAGATCCTTCACATTCTTTAAGTTTATTCCTAAGTAATTTATTCTGTTTCTTCCAATTCCAAAAGATTTTTTTTTCATTTTTCTCTAAAATTCCATTGTGTATAGGAACACATTGGGTTTTTGTGCACTGATTTTGTATCCTGCAACAATATTGCATTTATTTATTGTTTCTAAGGGGTTTTTGGTAGCGTCTTTAGGGTTTTCTATGTAAAGAATCATGTCGTCTGTGAAAAGTGACAATTTGACTTCTTCATTTCCAATATGGATGGCTTTTCTTTCTTTCTCTTGCCTAATTGTTCTAGCTAGGACTTCCAATACTATATAGAATAAGAGTGGTGAGAGTGGGCATCCTTGTCTTAGTTCTGATCTTAGAGGAAAAGGTAGCCAAGACATAGAAACACCAGAAGTGTTTTTCAATAGATGATTAGATGAAGAAAGTGTGGTACCTGTAATGAAGGACAGGGCAAATTTCTCTGAGGGGGGATGAGCTCAAGCCCTGTATTAGAGAGAGAGAGAGAGAGAGAGAGAGAGAGAGTGTGTTCTTGACTGAGGACAGAAAAGAAATTCAAGCACACACCACAGTTAAGAGTCAAAAGGAAAGTTGATTAAAGAAGGAGTAATACTCCATAGACAGTGTTGTCTCCTCTCAGAGGCAAGAAGTGAATGAGACTTAAGACTCAGAGGGACACAGAGAGAGACATTGAGAGGGACCGAGAAAAAGCCAGTGAGAGGGACTGCAAGTGTTCAAGGAATTCAGCTTATAAAGCATCCTTACTTTCTGTGAATTACACTTTAAAGACTTTTTTTACTCATTTTCCTTTCTTCAGAAAGCATACAGTGTGAGAGATAAGAGTATGTAGTGAGAAAGACCTGAGGGCAATTGTCAGCCTTTGGTCCATAGGTTGCCCATGGTTTTAGCCATAGGGAATGAATGAATATGTTAATTTTGTGTAGGGCATTAAATTAAAGACTCTATTTTTCTGTTTTTCCTTCATGGTAATCCCAACAGAAACCTTCCTTTATTCGGTAGGTTTTCTTGTGGTCTGGCCATAGGGCTGATCAGTACATTGCCATCTCAGAATAAAGCTTGATTTAACATTTAGTTCTCTTGCCTCTTCCCTACATTATTTGGCAAGCCAACCAGGTCAATGGAATATGATTGAGCCGTAAGAAAAGATGGAATACTGCCTTTTGTAATAAGGATGGGTCTTGAGATTATCATGCTAAGTAAAATATGTCAGACAGAAAAAAGTTGAGAACTAAAGGATTTCACTCATATGTGAGATATAAAACCGAAAGCAACAAACAAGAAAAACAAGAACTCATAGACACAGAAAAAGGTTCAGTGGTTACCAGAGGAAAAGGGGAAAGGGAGGTAGGTAAATGGATAGGGGGTCAAATACATGGTGAAACATGATTTGACTTTGGATGGTAAAAACACAGTGCAATATATAGATGATGTTATTGAATGGTACACTTGAAATGTATATAATTTTATTAACCAATCTCATCCCAGTAAATTTAATAAAAATGTAAAATAGAAAATGTATTTTTAAAAGAAATGAAAGTCAAAAGTGCTATACCAAAAAAAAAAAGAAGGAAAAGAAAAAGAAACTAAATATTAAATGTGCATTTTTTTTTAAATCCCCCAGTATGGAGATAGAATTTAAGTATCAGGTATAAAAATATCACAAATATGAATACTTTGGAAATACAACTTTATTTTCCCACTATTTATTCCTTGTGTATATTTTGGCATCTTAGAACAATCTGGCTTAGGAGACTAAAAAAGTTAAATATCAACTTCTTTCCTCCAACTGTTTGGATTTCCCACACTAAAAGGCATGGGGGAGGAGGAGGATGCTGGTGGATAGTGGACTACAGTGGATGGTGGTGTTGTGTGTTGTTCCTCAGTTCTTCCCCACCAACGCAGTAAAGAATTACAGGTCAGCGAGATTGAGAAAAAGTAAGATTTATTGAAAGTACAATTTAGAAGGAGATGGGCTGTGCTAAGGAAGGCGATAAAGAGATTAAGAGTTTAGGAGATAAAGAGAAGATAGTACACCCCAAAAGGAGAGGCAGGTTTCCAGCCAGGAGAGCTGTAACAATGTACAGATGGGAAGATCTGTTTATATTTGGGCCATGATGGGCGGTCCTAGATGATCCCTATGTGAGGTCACCTTGACTGATAATTGGCTACTATATAACTTTTTTCCTACTGCGCATGTTTATCCAGAATTTGATCCATTATAATTAGATTTATGAACTTCCTGGCATAGTCATGAGAGTATAATGATGGTGTAATGAGGCTGAAGTTAGGGGCAATACTTTCTGTGCATGTGTTTTTAGTTGGTTTAAGCCAGCAGCTTTTATGGCCTTGTGCTCTAGGATTTGGGGTAATTTATAACCCTAAAAGGGAGGTATTTCTGGGAGGTGCTTAAGAAAGGTCTTCAAGGGAAGTTTCTATGGTTACAGAGCTGGGTCTCTATTCCTTTTTCCCCTGTAGTTCATGTCTGACTAGCTACCTAACAGTAACAACACTTAACAGGAGATCTACTCTCTTAGCACATTTTAAGTGTACATCATTGTTGACTGTAGGTACAATGCTATACAGCAGCTCTCTAGAGCTTATTTATCCTCTTTAACTGAAACTTTATGCCCGCTGATTAGTAACTCCCTATTTCTCCCCTCTCTCAGCCCCTGGAAACCACCATTTTACTCTTTAATTGCATGAATTTGACTATTTTAGATACTCCTGTAAGTGGAATTATGCAGTATTTGTCTGTCTGTGACTGGCTTATTTCACTTAGCATAATGTCCTCAAGATTCATCCATGTTGCTGCATATTGCAGAATTTTCTGCTTTTTAGGGCTATATAGTATTCCATTGAATGCATATGCCACTTTTTATTTCTCCACTCATCTGTTGATGAACATTTAAGTTATCTCCACATTTTGGCTATTGTGAATAATGCTACAGTAAACACAGGAGTGCCAACATCTCTTATAGATCCTGATTTCAAAACTTTTGAGTGTATACCCAGAAGTGGGATTGCTGGATCATATGGTAATTCAGTTTTTAATTTTTTTGAGGAACTGCCATCTTATTTTTCATAACAGCTGCACCATTTTGCATCCCCACCAACAGTATGCAATGGTTCCAGTTCCCCCACATCATCACCAATACGTCTTTTTTTTTTTTGATAAGAGCCAAATATATAATAGTTGAGTGATTAGCTCTTGTGAGCTGATATGAATTGCCTCCAGTACACCACTCCAGGGGAGATGGTGAACAAGCAGATCCAGGTTCAGTGGGGCCTGAACTATATAAAATTTGATGAACTCTCTCTGAGGAAAAGAACACAAAATTAAGTCCATGACTTTGAAACAGACCTGTGCAAGCAAGTGGCCCTGATGCTTTTTCTTCCTTAGCTTTATGATAGGTCTACTTTTGGTAACAGGTATCTTAACACACTGAAGAGAGTATACAGCTTTCAAAGAGAAGAAGCAGTAACAAGAGAAGGTTTGTAGTCAGATCCCATCTGAGTAAGGGATCCTGCCTCTGGGAAAGGTCACAAGCCAGCTGAAGGCTAGGAGCTCTGAAGTGAAAGAGGAAGGGCAGACTGGGGGAGGGAGATTCGGGTCAACCTAAAGAGCAGAAGGAAAATGGGATACTCTCTACCCTTGGCTTCATGAATGAAGATCCTGGGCTACTTTCACTTGCATTGGAGCTTCTTCTGGATTCAAGGTGGAGTAGACAGGGTAAAAGTTCTGACTGAAATACAGTAAAGACACTGGACACATAATTCAGGTGTAGAGGCTTTACTATTTCAGAATTAAAACCTTCAGTAGTGACAATAGAAGTGAGGAAGAAATTGTTTTCTCCTTCTTGGTTTTGGCCAGTTTCTGGTACTCTCTTCTCTCCAGTCCAATGTACTTAGAGACTGTTACTATAAGAGAAAATGAAACAAAATAAAACAGAAAAAAAATAGCAGTCTTACTTTTTTTTTTTTTCCCCTGAGCTGACGTAATTCTAACACAGGTAATTTAAAAGGCATGGGTAATTGAAAGGAAAGGATCAAGGAAATAAACACTAATTCCAGAAAAAATGATTATCTGTTACTGCCACTGCAAAAACTCTTAGTTTTGCAATAGAAGGGGCTTTCTAAGCTACTCTAAGTATCTATCCATGTTTGCTAACTATTTAGGTCAATAAAGGAACATGACTTGACATTTCCATTCGAGTATGTGAACTGATTTTAATTGAGAAAAAGGAAAATATTGTGATCATTCCAAGTACAATCACATTTTATAAAAAATAAAAATGCTGTACATGCACACACATGGGTGTACATCTATACACTGAAATATTTTAACAATGATGATGATTCATTCTTTTGCATACCGATATTCTTTAAATGAATGTTTATTACTTGTTACTTCTGTAATAAGCAGAATGGTTCACACAACTCACATACACATACAATTTACTGAATGAATAGGACAGTCAAGGCAAGAACTGGGCATTCCAAGGTCTCTGGATGGAAAAGGATCTTAATGTCATTTAAAATCTGAAATCACTCTTCGAAATTATGAAAAATGAAACCAGTTAAGCATCAAATTAAGTCAAAATGTTTGTTGTACACTTAAGTGCAAAACTGAAAACAACGAAAGATTTTTGAAATCAAGATAAATAATGTTAAAAAACAACAAGTTATTAACAGTAGGCTAGGTCTAAAATCTCAACTTACATAATAGAAAAATCAGTGGAGTAAGAGATGGAAGAAGGTAAAATTATACTTAGCATCCCTTATACTAAATGGAGTCTCAAAACTACCTCTAACTCCATATGATTATATTGTGTATTTTCTATTTCTATGCCATGCACTTTATCAAAATAACTCCTTATTAAATGACATAGCAGAAAATAACAAAAAAATAAGGTAGCAAAAAATGTAAAATTTGAGAGAGCTAGGTCTCAGAATGTATACCACTCACATGTCCAACTGACAAAAAATAAATAACCTATGAAGTTACAACTTGATACAAATAGATTAGTGGTGAGCATTACAACTAGGTAACTTGGCAATAGATATCAAAAAGCATCAGAGTACATATTATGTTAATGTTTTGATCAATCTCTTCTAAAGAATTATACTGAGGCTATAATTGGACAATTATTCCAAAATGTGTATCCATATAAGGATAGATTTTACAGGGTGTTTGTAACAATGAAAAACTGAAAGTAGTCTAAATATTCATACTAATGGATTTTTAAAATACAGTATTTTTCACTTTTAAATTGAATATTATATGTCACAAAAAATGATATAGGCCTATATTTTAATTTTAAGATAAAAAGTTGTCCATAATAGTCTCTAAGTTAAAAAAAGGATAAGTATTTTTATGTTTTCCTTAGAAAAACATTTAAGAAAATATGCATCTATATTGTTAATAGAAATTGTCTTTAAGCATTACGATTACAAGAAATTTATCTTTAATTCATATTATTGAATAATGTATCTTAGATATTTTAATAAATAGTTGGTAGTACACTAAAATCAGAAAGATATATTTTGAAAATAAAATGCCCTGTATTTTAACTCATTGTTCGTTTGGTACTAGTGCTAAATTTTACCTGGATAACCCTATTTTCCTTTCATACGAATTTCAGAACCTTACAATTCTCCATTCTCATAAATACAAAAAATATTTTGGTTAAGTTTATGTTAAACATACAGAAACCTACATATGCTCAGATTACTGATGCTAGAAAAGAAGAGGATAAGCTTTAAAGTTAAGATAAAAAGGGGAGTTGTAAAGACAGTCAGCTTCAAGGTAAATAGAAAAAGAAAAAAATATTTTAGCTAATTAGACTCAGAATTCATGGGAAGTTTCTTTTGTCATAATTCTAGGATATAAATGTTGAGTTAATTATAAAGTAAATGTAAAATTTAAAGATGATAAATATGATAGTTTTTAAAATAAAAATGAGTTATAATTTAATTGAAATCTAATAGGTTTAGAAGATGCTAAACTGCTAAACTGTAATAAAAAATATATATACACTCCCACCTGCAATGTGTGAGAGTCCTAGTAGCTTGATATTATCACCAACTGTTGATGTCAGATCTTTTAAATTCTTCTACTCTTATAGGAGTGTAGGGCAACTCTACTTTTGATTTTAATTTGACTTTTTCTGTTGAGCAATCTTACATGTTTCGAGCCCCTTAGATACCGTCTTTTGTGAAGTGTCTCTTCTAATATTTTGCCTACTCTTCTAATATTTTGCCACCTTTTATTACTAATTTGTAGGAATTCCGTATATATTCTGAATATGAGTCCCTCACTGGAAATATGTACTACAAAATCTTCCTTCTCATTGTGGCTTCCCTTCCCCCCACCACCTTTTTTT
>NW_006439192.1:3572991-3593573 GCF_000325575.1 Pteropus alecto
TTGTCATCATTATTTCTTCAAGCAGCTGTTCAACATCCTGATTTCTTCAGTTACACCGATTAGACAGATATTTGGACCCTTAGTAGTGTCCCATATTCTCCTTAAATTATTTTTAAAGTCTTGGCATCTTATCTCTTGCTATTCTGATTGTGTGTCCTTGGCTTTCCCATCCTTTAGATAAGGCATTTGATCCTCTCCTGTATGCACTTTGTTTATTCCTTTCTTTATTCCATTTAATATACTTCTCATCTCAGATAATGTGTACTTCATTTCAGACTAGTCCCCTTTTATAATTTGCATTTCCAATTTTATGTTTTTTTATCCCTTTGTTGAAGTTCTCTACACTTTCCAAAAGTTCATTGAGCATCTTTATAACCAGTGCTTTGAACTCTGCATCTATTAGATTTACTCCATTATATCTGGATCTCTGTTCTGTTCTCTCATATGGCTTTTCCTTTTTTCATTCCCATTTTGACTATCTTTCCATGTCGGTTTCTATGTACTAAGCAAAGCTCCTAAATCTCCTGGTCTTATTAGTGTGGATTTGTGCAGTAGGTGTCCAGTGGCACAGTCCTGAGAGGAGTTCAGCTGCAGGCCAAATTTAGCCCCAGCCTGTGCCCCTCTGGAGCCACCTGTTAAGATTCAGCAAGCAATCCACAGATGCCATGCTTATAGTTGCCTCAAAAGGCCACATCAGAAACCGAGGCCAGCTACCTAAAATGAGAGTCTAGGCACTGCTACCTAAAGTGAGAGTCTAGGTCAGCAAGGAGCACCTGACTCGCTGAGGATGTACCTGGATATGGCTTGGGTGGGGCTACAAGTTGGAGGAGGTGGGGTTTCAGGGAATCCTTTGGGCAGAGTGACCTCTATTATCCAGTTTGATGATGTCTGGGCTATGGCAGCACTGTGTTCGCACACTGGGAGAGGGGAGGGCTCAACAGGGAACAATGGATACCACTAACACTCCTGTAGGTAGCGAGTCTCACCTTGGCCCTCACTGCAACAATGTCAACCTGTAAGTCCCTGGTGCCCCTGCAAGCAGTGGAATCAGCACTGGTGCTCAGCGTGAGCAGGTCCATTACTGTGAAAATCTGCTTACAGACGTGGCCCCTTTAAGAGTCTTCTGCCACTGCTGGCACTACTGTGGCAGCCTCCATCTCACTCGGGCCGCTTGAGACTGGGCAGCCCCACATCCTCGTCCCGTCCTAATTTCTGCCGTTGCAGGGTGATTTCTTGGATTTCTCCCTAATTATATGGCTTGTTCATCCCAGGTGATTTTTTCTTGCTGCTGCTCCTTGTTTCTGTCACAACTTTGATTTGGTTGCCAGAGGATGAACAGAGCCTCTATCATCTACGCCATTTTTTTTCTCTCCCCTTTTCCCTTTCATAACAAATTCTTTTGGGAAGCAAAACTTCTTCAATTTTTAAAAACTTATCATATTGTGGTAACACTTAAATGACATCTACTTTCTTAACAAGGTTTTAAGTGTACAATATTGTTAATAGTGAAAATGTACAGTAGATCTCTAGAACTTATTCATCTTGCATAATCGAAACTTTATTCTCGTTGATTAGAAACACTCCCATCTCCCCCTGCCCCCAGTCTGAGGCATCTACCACTCTACTCTCTGCTTCCATAAGTTTCACTATTTTAGATACTGCATATAAGTGGAATCATGTAGCTATTTGTCCTTCTGTAATTGCCTCATTTCATTTAGCACAGTGTCCTCAAGGTTCATCCACGTTGTCACATATGCATACATGTCCTCCCTTTTTATGGCTGAACAACATTCCACTGTATGTACACACTGCTTTACCCACTCATTCACTGATGAATATTTACTCTGTATCCACATCTTGGCTGTTGTAGATTGTGCTGCAGTAAACAGGGTAACGCTAAACATGTTTTGAGATTCTGAATTCAATTATTTGGGGAAAAGACCCAGAAGTGGGATTACTGGATCAGGTTATCAGTGTTTTTCATATCCACGGTAGGAATTCTTTCTATATTTTGGCAATTAACCTTTACCTGATATGTGGCTTACAAATGTTTTCTCCCCTCCTGTAGGATAACTTTCAATCTCTTGAATGTTGCCCTTGCTTTGCAGAAGTTTTTAAGCTGATATAGTCCCACTTGTCTAATTTTTACTTTTGTTTCGTGTAATTTTGATGTTCATCCAAAAAGTCATTCCCAAGACTAATGTCATAGAAGTTTTTCCCCTATCTTTTCTTCTATGAGTTTTATAGTTTTAGGTCTTACATTTATGTCTTTAACCCAGTTTGAATTGAGTTTTGCATATGGTCTAAGGTGAGGGTCCAATTTCTTTCTTTTGCATGTGGGTATTCAGTTTTCCCAACATCATTTGTTCAAGAGATCTTTTCCCATTGTGTATTCTTGGCACCCATTTCAAAGATCAGTTGATCATATATGTATGGGTTGATTTCTGGGCTCTCTATTCTGTTCCCTTGGTATTTATCCTCTTATACCAGTACCATACTATATAGATAAATTTCATATATAGAGTTATTGATTTCAAGTTGTTGCTGGTATTCTTCATTCTTCTAACGTCCAAAGGGTCAAAACTATGCAATTGTATTACCTGATATTGGTCATTTATATTTTCTCTTTTTTATTTTCAACTATTGGCTAATTTTTATCAATTATATGAATCTTTTCAAAGAATCAGCTTTTTCCTTTGATTTTTTTTGTTATTTTTTCTATTATTTTTCTTTTCATTTATTTCTGCTCCTTCCTTATTTCTTTTCATCCATTGTCTTTGAGGGCAATGAGTTCTTTCTCTAGCTTACATTTGGTCATTCTCTGTCCTATAATATACATTTTATTGTGATTAAGAATATTAAAGTATACTCTTACCTCAAAAGCAGACATATACCCATTTTTGTAGAACCTAAAACAGTCTGCTTTGACAATAGGATTAAGAGAGTATTATGTATACTTAATAATGCCTCTCTTAAAAATAGGAATTCCCTCAGTTCAGACATGTAGCTCCACATTTGTCACAAAATATCATAGTCACTGTACAATTTTGTACTGCAAGGATGAAGAGAGAACTTGAAAAGTAATCATGATGCTTTTGATATATTCTCTTTTTATATTCTATCTAACATTTGTAAGGGAAATTTTTATATACTATAATAAAGTAGGAATATCTAACTTTATAAAATGTTGTGTTTGATTATTCCATACTCTGATCTCTAAATTTACTTACCCAGATGAATTAATGCAGTAAAATCAATGACAATTCGAAGACTATCTTATTAACAGCAATTTTATTCTGAGATAACGGTATAGCTATAAGCACATATGGTATCCAATGTATCAGTCCTCTCTTTATGTGGCAGTAAAATGTCATCAAGATAGAAGTGCTCCTTACCAATGCTCAAAAAAAAAAAGCCCCATAAATTATGTGCTCACAGATGTTAACAAAGGTACACAAAAGTCACTCCTTTACTGTAGTTCAAGAATGAGAGGATGAGATATCATGAAATCAAGTTTTATTGTTAAGTATTGTAAAATAACCTACAACAAGAACCATAAAGAATAATACGAACAGGTGTTTTGATTTCAAATTAATTGTTAAATGCTCTGAAACAATGATGAAAACATACAATGCGAAATGATTAATTGCATTGATGTACACTCACCTTACACTGGAGGATAACTTGCTATTACTGATGCTTTCTTCTGACACAGACCTGTAAAATAGATACAACTTATTTTAAATTGGGGACATTTTAAAATCTTAAACAGTTCAGTGACTATTTGAATGAAGAATGTTTTTCAAAGAATATTGTAATAACTATGTACGGTGCCAGGTGGGTACTAGACTTGGCAAGGGGATCACTTCGAAAATTATATAAATGTCTAACCACTTTGCTGTATTCTTGACATTACTATAAAATAACATTGAATGTCAAGTGTAATTGAAAATAATAAAGTACATTTTGATACATAGAAAAAGAAACAGAATGATTCACTAGATGAAATAAAATATCTGCTTTCCACAAAATACAAAACAGATACTGTCTCAATATTAGAACAGGGGCCATCAGCCACCTTGCTTTGTTGGTTTACATCTCTCATCTTCATTTTACATTTAATCAAGTATTTAGGTTAAAAGTCCACATTTATACAGACAGGACCCCTGATTCTATGATATCCCTAACGCCTCAGGTCAAATTAAGCCAAAACCAGTAAGTGGCTCTCAAAAATTTCAGCTGAATTTTCTATATTTCTTTACATATTTCCTTCTTCCTTTTCATAACACATACTCATGTATTCTCTTCCTATCAATTGTTGGAAGCTAAAACTAGAGATCAATACTTCTGTGGAAAAATACAGTAAATACGAATAAGAGTCTTAATAATGATGTTTAAATATTTATGTTAACTGATTACAGATAATATGATGATTTCACTTATTAATTTGGTGTACTTAAAAGTTTATGATACATCGGAGAGCTATTGTTATTTCCCATTTTATAGAGTTATAGAGAATAATTTTAAGACATAAATATTAAATCACTTGTTTAAGAGATCATAGTTCTTACACGCAAGATTTAGGAGTTAAAACCAGGTTTTCAGAGGCTAAATGTAATTCTGTCTCCATTTCATGATGCTACCTCCTGTCTCCTAACCTGATATTATGACCTACACATGTAATTTTTAGTTAAGAGATGACTTTACAAAGTAGCAATATAAATATTTAGGAAATAAATATTATGGTGGCAGCTTCAAAGATATTATCTCTAGTTGAGGGAAGGACCTTAATAAACTTGTTTACCACTGGTCTGAGACTCTGTCTCTAAAAACTTATTATTTGAAAGTGGCCTTGAAATGCAGTGTTACCTATTCTCCTGAAGCCTGTGGACAATATAACTATTCAGACAGGGTCAGTTGACTAAGAGGCTGAATAAACCACAATATCCAGTGCACCCATGTGTCCTTGTAAAGTAATACCAGTGGTAAAATGAATGGCTTAAGTAATGAGTAAAAGTAGAAAAAACATAAAGGACACCAGCCCAGTTTGAAATGTGTCCCTGGGGCTCTCCTCATATTGCTTTACCTACAGTCTTAGATTGTTCTTGATGAAATCCGAATACCTTTTTTTTTTTTTTTGGAATGTTGACTAAGAGTAAATATATATTCTTATACATATTTACACACACATATATATATACCTCTCGCTTTCAGTATCACTTCTGTAGCAAAGCTCCCTTATTTTATCCTGCTTTATTAAAACAGCAGCAGTGATGATGAGCACAGGTAAAGAAATGTAGAAAATGAGTTGAAATCGGCGTTTCGGAGAAGTGGTCAATCTTCTCTCCAAAGAACTCTTAGCTAGAATGGAAAATACCCATTTCAAAGTATGTCGTAGCTTTTATTACCCAAATGACAAGGTGGGCCGGAAATCATTACCAATGATATTCTTGAACATAAAGCATTTCATTCATATATATTATATGTGTAATAAAATCCAAAATAACTAAACTAATGTAGAAAAGGAGCTGTGACTAGTGCTTTGCTGATGATTCTGAGTTTTGAACCTTCCACTACATGGTGATTTCTTTGATCAAAGGTAATATTCTTTCATGAAGTACATGTTTAACACTTGCAAACATTTCTTCAATTCCTTTCTGGTACAGCTTCTCCAAAGTTCAAACATGTATATCACAGAGATTGTTGAGACTGTACCTATATGCGAGAATTAAACCTGGGGAAAATTGTATTTAAGCTCCCTTACATTACTGCAATTTTTTTCTAAAAATTAAATATTAGTAGTCACTAAATAACTTATTTCACTAAGTTCTTTAATCAAATACATCGCAACAGGAAATTATCAAAATGGCTCTAGGATTATTTTATACAATGCATGACTAAGCCTGGAATTAACCCATTTTTGACTAACTGGCTCTACATTTCTTTCATCAGTTCTTATTTATTCTCAACTCACCTCTGTAGCCATTTCTGGGCATCTGATCTATGTGGCTCCTCAGGTTCCATCTCTTTGTATTTAATTAATTACTCTGGGTCTCCATTTTCCATTGGTTGAAACTAGCCTCCAGTTATCTGCGTCAAAGTTGCTGCTATTTCATTCAAAGATGCCTGGAGGAATCATCCAGGCATTTACCTATTCCTGGATTTTCACCTCCTCCCTTTTATTATCCCAAATTGTCTTAGCCTTTATTACTCCAGGGCATAATTGTCAAATTAGACTCCCCAAAACATACATTTTACCCATACCAAACTTTAGTCAAACATCCGGTATAGAACAAAGCATTTTTCCCTGGAGGACCCTGAATTCTTCAGCTCCCAAAAGTTTTCATTCCTTTTTTATCTCACACATTCAAATTGATTTCAGAAAAAACAGATGAGAGTTTTGTGTCAAGTAGAAACAATATTTCTCATGAATGAAGCTATCTCAGTTTTCTACTGTAAAAAACACAGCTTAAATGATTATCTAGTTTCTCCAACTAACTATCCTACCATAAGTCAATAAATTCCAGGTTTATTTAGAATAATCTATGTAAACAGTTAAGTATATCCTGCCAAAACCATTTTAGAGAGAGTGACGCCTGGTACCTTTCTGCTAACAAATACTATTAATGTGTGTGGTGGTTAATTTCATGTGTCAACTTGACTGGGCCACATATGCCCAGATATTTAGTCAAATATTATTCTGGCTGTTTCTTGAGGACATTCTGAAATGATATTAACATTTAAGTTAGTAGACTGAGTGAAGGAGATTGTCTTCTACTTTAAAGTGCCTAACATTGAGTATGGTTTCTGTTATTATTTATGAGAAAATAATAACATATGTGTGTATTTATATGTTACATGTTTCCTCCTTGGTTTTAGAGGGTGAGACTCCCTTACTGGTTTCACCCAGCCAGGCTGCCCCAGGACAATGCCTCAGCCGTGGGGCCTCTATCCAGAGCCACGGGATGGGGTAGACTACCTAGGGAAATGCACAGCAAAAACACAATAAGATATCAACTCACACCTGTCAGAATGGCTATTAGTAAAAACACAAAACGTAACAACTGTTAGTGAGATGTAGTGAAAAGGGAACCCTCACATACTTTTGGTGGGAATGTAAAATGGTGCGGCCTCTATAAAAAACAAAAACAAAAACAAAAAACAGACCCAAAAAAAAAAAAAACAGTAGGAAGGCAGTAGGAAGGTTCTTCAAAAAATTGAAAATAGAATTACCACACCATCCAGCAATTCTACTTCTGGGTATTTATCCGCCCCCTACCTCGCCAAAAAAAAAATATACTAATTGAAAAGATATATGCACCCCTGTGTTCACTGCAACATTATTTAAATAGCAAAGATATGGAAGCAACCTAAGTATATCTATCAATCTGCCTGCAACTATCTATCTATATGTATATATAGATAGATACATATAGAATGGAATATTACTCATATATACAATGGAATACAAAAAACTGAAGTCTTGCTATTTGTATCAACATGAATGACTTAGAGGGTACTAAGCTAAATGAAGTAAGTCAGATAAAGACAAATACCTATGATCTCACTTATATGTGAAATCTAAACAAAACAAACAATACAAATCAGAAAGAGACTCACAGATACAGGAAACAAGCTGGTAATTACCAGGGAGGGGAAAGGCCAGAGTGGGGATTAAAAAGTACAAACTTGCAGTTACAAATAAATCATGGGGATATAATGTACAGTGTAGGTAGGGAATACAGTCAATAATATTGTAATAACTGTGACTCATGGTAACTATAATTATCATGGGGGTCATTTTGGAAAGTATATAAATATCAAATCACTATGATATACACCTGAAACTATCAGTATATTGTATGTCAATTATAGTCAATAAAAAAATAATGAGCATCTTATATATGATGAATATTAGTATGCAAAGGAGCTGATTAACAAATATCAGGTCTACCAGTACAAGCCTATAGAAATATAGTGAAGGAACATTTTTGGAGATCTGAAAATAATTTCTACAAGTCTAAAAATCTGCTGTGTCTAGTAAATGAAACCCCAAGTATCCCATGCTCGAATGCTTGTGTTGAGAAGATACTTAGTTTGATGCTATCACAATGGACTGACATCAGAATTTAGTAAATGTGAGCGGGATAAGAGTGAAACTTCAAGTCCAAATGAATTTTACACTTGACTCTATTTGTTTTGCTACTACTTAAAAGAGGGATGTCTTAAAGGTGACAAGAAGTTCAGAGAAGTATAACTGGAAACAAAACAGAAAGAGCCAAAGATACATCCGACTGTATCAGTGGACAGAAAGAAGCCTGTCATTGTTATGTTTTATTAAATATAAGGTATATGGTTAATTATTCATTTTAGTTTTATATTCTCCATTTTTAAAAGTCTTACATTATGTATCTCTAGAACATACAAGAAGTATCCAGTAAAGAGTATGTAAAAAGAGTAAAATAAATTGATATATCAGAGGATACATTATAATATATTCTCATCATAAAATATTGTTACATTTTTTGCTAACAGTTATTATTTGCTTGTATTATAAACTACTTTCAACTAACACTGTTAACTAGTTCTATTGTTGTTTTGTTTAAATAACAGCATTTATGTAAGAGAAAATTAAACAATCAGAATAATAGATCATTTCAAATACCTATTTTACCACATATTTATGTGAAAAGAATAATGTATGTGTATAATTATATATTCTATCTTAAATTATTGTGCTTTTTTTGGTCTGCTACACAGTCTGATACAGCTTTGTGTTAGCTCTCTCAAAAGTTGGTCACCCTGGGTATGACTCCCCACTAGTAGTCAAGCTACAGATAGAGTTTCATTCTTTATTTGCCTCCAAAAGGAAAGGGGGTTAGGAAGGACCACCCTCTTCTGCTCCTGGGTTATTTAAGGTGGGCTCCAAGACACTGTGGAACAGGGAGTATCCCCCAGCAATTCCCAGTCTCATCCAGGCCTGCTGGATCTCAAAATACTGCTCAGGACCCCTGGCGAGGGGTGAAAGTGGCGGGGAAAGGGATTCTAAAAAGGAAATTTCAAAAGATTAAGTTGGAACCCCTTACAGTGCAGGAGAAAGTAATAAAAGACAGCCTGAAAGATTCTAGTGGCATTAATATAATGATTACTAACACTATTTTAAACCAGAAATATATGTGTCAATCTAAGGTGAACCATCTAAATTAATCAGTCGAATACTTTGCACAGGAATTTCTACTTTTAAAAGTGCCTAATAATGGGTATGCTTTGTGGTAGTAAACAATGTCAATGTTAATATACATAGAACAATACAAAGTTATACTGCCCAAGGTATTTTTAAATCTTACAAATAAAATAAAGCTGTGTTTGTTGACATCAGTGTTTTTGCAATCTTGCATGTAATCTATAGTTTAATTTTATTCTCTTACATATTATCTTTTATTAATACAATTTTAAAGACACTAACTTGTTATAATTGAATGTCCATCATCGATACTTCCAAATTCTCCTTTCATTTCTTGGCAATCAGGAGGTGCAAACCCTTCTTTACAATGGCAATGGTTAAAATTGTTGCAAATCTGGAAAAATCAGAAAATAGTACCTTTCTTATTGTACAAAGATGGTTTTCAATAGAGATCAATGGGTATTCTATAGTTGATCAACAGATAATTTGCTCCAGAGAATTTATCCTTCCTAGAGAATTTATCTTAGACACTGTCAACAAATTTTGACAAATTTTCTCTTGAAATTACCCATACTTTAGAAAGTACATCTAGCTTCTGTTGCCAAAACAATTTTTTTAAAATTGTTTCAAGTCTCCCCACACAGTCAAACTGAAATATTGGCAATTACCTGTAACATGCTACTAATTATCATTTATTTGTCACCTTCACGGAACAGCCCAAACTCTAAATTAACAAGCAAGACTAGCAAGAAATTTCTAATAACCTTTACTTACCAGTTTCTGCTTTTCCTCTATAAAAATAAAATCATTTTGGTTACATGGTAACACATGGTGCTTGCAGCACAACCACCCCTCATATTTACCAAGCATTTTATACATCCAGAATCTTAAATGTTTCTACTTTATCTTTCCTAACAAATAGTTTGGCAAGATTTCTTAAGACAATAAAATTATAGACTGTTAAATGACACCAAGTACTGTAAAAATGATTTAAAAAATCATTCAACTGATTTATCTTTTCAACTTCCAGTATCATTTATTTTTCCTAGAATTTGGATACAAGACAGTGCTCAATACTATTTAAGCCTCTTTTTAGGTTCTTTAAACTACCTCAGTATTTGTAAATGTGAGAATTCACATTCCAGTAACTGGAAAACTAAAATTTGATGTAACAAATTTTCCCTGTATTGATGGAAGTGCACAAAATTTTACATGCAACATGTGGACTTTAATATTACAGAACTTGACCTTTATAAACTAGCTTACACATAAACAAAGTGACTCTTTGCTAATCTGTCCTAACCTATGAAGTGTGGCACCAAAAGACCCCCTCCATAGCTTTTAAGTATGTAAACAGATGATTCCTCCCTTTAAGACAAGGTGAAAAATCCCAAAGTTCCCTCCCAGAAACAAATGTTAAGCCAGAATTATCAATTTCTAAAGTTTCAGTAGATGAAACATCAGAAATCAGTCATGGGCAACTCTTACTAAGTCTTTTATCTAGGTACTACTATACGAAGTTATAGTGTTGAGCAAAAGGACTCATAGGTTTCTCATTATGTTTTTGTTTTAATGAGTCTCAAAATTCATGACAGATTTTTGGTCAAGTTGTTTCCATTAAAAACTAATAACTTAAAAACTTCCACACACAAAATAGAAACCTAATGGTAGGCAAAACATTCTCCTTTCCTTCTGAGAGTTTTACGGTGCATTGTATTCTTTAACCAGTCTTTGACAAATAAACATAAATGGTCACTTGAGACAAACAGATCTCAGACCATTCTTCCACCACTGATTAAGACTGGGGTGGCAGGTATTGAGGATAATATTCATTTAGCCTTCTGAGTTTTCTGGGTTGACTTGGTAACTTTGCCAGCTCCAGTCACCTTCTCATCCACTGCTTTGATGACACCCACAGCAACTGTCTGTCTCATGTCATGAACAGCCAAACAGCCCAGAGGAAGATGGGCAGAGAAGCACTCACCATACACGACTTGTCAGGAACCATATCAACAATGGCAGATTCCAAAAGCATCACCAGATTCCAAAAGCTTTGTCCATCTTCCAGCTTTTTTCCCAGAACAATGATCAATATTCCCCTTCAGCTCAGCTAATTTACAAGCAATATGAGCTGTGTGACAATCCAGCACAGGTGCATATTAGCATTGATTTGGCCTGGATGGTTCAAGATAATTACCTGAGCCATGAAGCCAGCTGCTTCCATTGGTGGGTTATTTTTGCTGTCACGAGCCACACTGTCACAACAAACATCTTTGACACATTCTTGAAACTGAAGCTCACACTGTCCCCAGGAAGAGCTTCACTCAAAGCTTCATGGAGCAGTTGAACAGACTTTACTCCAGTTGTAACATTGACTGAAGCAAAAGTCACCACCAAGCCAGGTTTGAGAACAGTGTGTCCTCTTGACCCACAGAGACAGTACCAATACCATCAATTTTATAGACATCTGGAGGAGTAGACGCAAGGGCTTGTCTATTGGACAAGGTGGTGGCAGAATGCAATCAAAAGATTCAAGCAGAGTGGTTCTACTGGCACTGCCATCTTTACGGGCAACTTTCCGTCTTTTGAACCAAGGCACACTAGTATGTGGTCCCAGCATGTTGTCACCATTCCAACCAGAAATTGGCACAAATGCTACTGTGTCAGGGTTATAACCAATTTTCTTAATGTAGGTGCTGACTGCCTGAATGATTTCCTCGTATCTCTTCTGGCTGTCGAGCAGCTCAGTGGAATCCATCTTGTTAACACCAACAAGTACTTGTTGCACATCCAGTGTACAAGCCATAAGGGCATGCTCATGGTCTACCCTTTCTTGGAGATACCTGCTTCAAAATCACCAATACCAATAGCAATAATCAGGACAGCACAGTCAGACTGTGATGTGCCTGTAATCATGTTTTTGACAGTCTGTGTGTCTTAGGGAATCATGATGGTGACATAATACTTGCTGGTCACAAATTCCCACAGGGAAATAGCAATGGTAATAACCACACTCACATTTACCTTTCAGTTTATCCAAGACTCAAGCACACCTCAATAAGCCCTTTTCCATCTCAGCAGCCTCCTTTTCAAATTTTTCTATGGTTCTTTTGTCAGTCCCACCACATTTGTAGATCACGTGGCCAATAGTGGTTGACTTGCCCAAACTGACTTGCCCAAATCTACATGCCCAATGATGGCAGCACTGATATGAGTCTTTTCCTTTCCCATTTGGCTTAGATTTAGCGGTGGTTTTCATGACACCTGTGCCCTGGCAGCAAACCCATTGCGAAAAGCTCAAATAATTTGTTTAAAATTTCCAAGCCATTTATTGAATTTTTAAAGCATGTTGCTTAAATTAAAATTGAAATTACTTACTCCACTGTTATTGCAATGATTAGAATTGTCGCATATCCTATAATCAACCAGGTATTTGATCTCTCTACAAGTAAAGTTGACACAAAACTAAAAGAAAACAAAAAGAAGTAAAAAATAAAGTCAGTCAAATCATTGGATTGTGTGCATTAATAATACATAAGAACAATTTAAGAAAATGCCAGAATTCATATTACCAAGGACAGGCATAAAAACTCCCAAATAAAGTAACTTTGAGTACATTAAAATAAATGTAAAATAAACTAGGTATCTTTCGATCGCAAAGATATAATCATATGTAAGAAGTCGGAAGTCTTATTTTCTTACCATCTACCACCAGAAGTCCTCTTAGAAAGACAAATTTCTGGAAAAATAATTTAATTGGTTCCTTGAGTTCAAGAATTATCTGAGGAGCATTTTAAAAATAACCATGTCTGGGATCCACTTGAGACCATGGCATCATTATCTCTGGGGGCAAGTTCCAAGCAATTTTCATGAGCAGTCAGGGTTGAATACTATCTTATGGAAGGTCAAGATCTTAAAATCATTGGTATGAGCAGCAAAGGGAAATAGTTTACTTCCATGTGAAAAAATGAATAGAAAGAAAAGCAAGAGTAACAGGTAATCATATGAGGTAATAGGACAATGCGAGACTCCCAATGTGAGATGGCTAAAAGACCTTCTAAGAAATGTTTAATGTTCAAATTTACATTGTTCTAATTTATGGCATTAATTTTTGTGGCCCTTCCTAATTATCGCCCCCAAATTAGTAAATTCAATACTTTGTGAAAGGATTTGGTTTTGAGGGTGAGATTTGGTTTTGTCTTTGGATCATAATAACAACAGGATATGCAGAAAGAGTAGGATAAACACTCTGGAATAGAGATTTGATCCACTATCCTTTAGATTTCTAGGGGGAGAAAGTCCTCAGGTCATATTTTTATTCCATATGTTTCCAGGTGAGCAAGATGTGATGGATACTCTGATTATTTTCATGTGGTATTATCAAAATGCATTATATAGAAACAAATTTGAACTTAGCAAGCAAATCTTGAGACTTTCAAAAAATGTATGTCAATTTAACTTTCAATAGTATCTCTCAGAATTAATACTTTCAGGATTAATTCGAATTTTAAACTCTTATTAGATAAATTATTGATGTATAGAATATTGTTTTTAATTACATTCTATAATTATATTATTAATTGTTAATACTGCTTTCTTATTCGTATAGATAACATAAATGATAATATAATATGCTGTGTCTGTTACTGTTGCCATAGCATCTTTACTGTAGACTTATTTGCTATAAGCTCTTTTACCCCAAACATTTTCACTGCATAACTTATTGGCCATAAGACAATTTTGTTGTAAAAGAGATGAAATCATGACAAAAAAAAAAGAGAGACTTTAAAAAAGACATAATGAAACATGAAAAAGTGAATAACAGAATTAAAAAGACTATTTAAAACGTGTAGATTCATGGCAATACTGCACAAATAACTGATTTCATTTTTGGATTGTACCTAAGCATTTAGCTTCATTCTATTGGAAATATGTGTTCAAGTCTGCACCCTCAAAAAGGGCCGTAGGCTTCTCCTTCTCTTCCCAATGCAGTGTGTTTCAAAATAAGAAATTAAATCTTATCATTGTAAATCATTTTAAAGAAGGGGCAAATCTTTGTAAAGAAGAAATGCTAACTATTTAAAGAACATCACTACCACATGTCCTCTGATCATTCACTGTACAGACCATTAGGAGGGCTAGTTAAGATTTATATATATAATATAAAAATGGGAGTAATTGCAAGAACTCTACCAACAGAGAAATGAAACCAAACAAAAAATTCCAACTGTCAACCAGCTATTTTATCAAAAATTAAAACTGTCAACCAGTTATCTTATCAAAAAATAAAACTTTCAACCAGTTATTTTATGTTTGTTATTGCAAAATTGTCCTACAGCCAAGTACTTATATGACAAAAATGTCTGCAGCAAAAATGCTTGTAGCAAAGATGTCTACAACACAAATGCTATGGTGAAAGTACCTAGAACCGTAATACTATTGTATTGTAGATGAATATATTGTAATAATAACATCAATTTAAATAAAATATTCATCTACCAATCAGAAAAAAATCAGATTTCATTATAAAAAGTTAAAGTGTAAATTTAGCTCTTCTACTGAAACAATGAATACAATTAAAGAAATGTTGTTGCAAAAACAGTCCATAGGAGAAAAAAAATGCTTGATTTCATAATACCACACTTCACCAAAACTAGCACTCATATGAGATCTTCAAATTTTGGCTAAAACATTATTCTCTATAGTGTATGCAAAATCACTTGATTACATAATGCAGGACATTAAAAATTATCTGTATTACAATTAGTTAAAAGTAATGTTGTTGTTAAAAAGAGGTGTGAAGATCATTAATAACAAATATTACTAGAATATTGCTAATATATCAGTTAAATAATAATTGTTCACAACTTTTAAATAGAGAAAATGAAGAACTATGTATATTTTCAATGTCAAATTTGAACATTCATTAAGTGGCTCATATGAGGCCAACCTAAAAATTATTTTATTATCTAAGGGAATGTACTTTTGTTTAACTTGATAGTCACTTCACTGTAAAATTCTAGATTTTGTGAAGTTATATGTTAACACATAGATTTTGTTTGGCAGATATGTAAATGATTTTTTGATTGAAAAGATAAACCCCAAATTATTTATAGTACATTTGTAGGTTTTACATCAAAGCTAGCAATAGTATTTCAACATTCTTTTTCTTAGTGCCTCTAAATATAGGTCTTCAAATACTCTTTGAACTAGTTTTAACAACTTGTTCACTCATTAATGAGCTAAACAAATGTTTGACATGTTCTCAATTTATGTTTGTATAGACTCATGTTTTTAATATTTTTGACAGTTCTCAAAACCCCATTGAGGTGCCTAAGCAGACTCATCTGCCAGAGTCAAAGAAATGTATTTGCCCAACAGATGCTCCCCTTGAACTGTTTAAGTATAGACATGTCTTTTATTGTACCCACATGACTTGTGGAATGATTCCCAAGTGATGTCAGAAATATAACTTAGCTGATTCTCTATTTCTCTGGATTTTTTGTCTTCATTTTTGTTTTTGGCATTTTGTTTTTATTTCTGATTCTTAACCAAATGAGTCTGGCTCTGGTCTGTACGTACTTGTGAGCATGCATGTATACATACATACACACTTGTATGCACATACAATTTTGCTTATTTCCTATATTATGGAATGACTATACCTTTGGTTTATGTTAATGAACTTATTCATTTCTGTCACTTTAAGAAGGTGTAAGAAAATGAGTGTGACTGTTAGGGATTCTGTTATGTGTGTCTAAGTTTTTAGGCTGCTAACTAGCTTCTGTATTACCTCTCATTTCAGTCTGAAATAGAATTTACTTAATTTGGTTAGGAATTTTAATTAATAGTAATGGCAAAATAAAACTGTGTTTCAGGGTAATGAGACGTGTAATACAATAAGTCTAAAAAATTTAAAATGATTTTTCTATTTTGGTGAGTTTATAAGATTATTTTAAAAATGTATTTGTGAATATTTTAGAGCCAAATACTATATTGATGTAAAATCAGAATTTAGTATTTTTACTTGTACAAATGGCAGCTTGTTATGAAATATTTAATTTGTTCTTAACAGAAATAGTACAAGGTATTTCCTTATCATCTGTATAATCTGTCCAGATGGCAGAAATTCAGTATCTCACCAGAATAATTTTGTTTTATGTCATGTAAATAGTTATTTTTAACAGGTTCCTTATAGTTCTACTATTTTCTCCTATTTTATATGAACTCTTGGGTTGTCACTCTGATTAATAGATATCTAAGCACTTTCTACTGGACACCACTTTTTAATCAAGTGACCATACCTCCTCTGACAACTATTTTGATTATGCTTTATCAAGGTCAGACCCTAAATTCAAAAGAGTTGTTTCTTCCTAATTTTTTCATACCTAAAACTGTCTTTGAAATTTCTGAGATTGCCATTAGAAAATCACAAAGATTTATTTGCTTATAAAAATAATGATAATAGATGTAATTACATTTGTTTGGTATTCTCCATGTTTCCTAATTAGACAACATTGTAAGAGCTGCATAGGAAGAATGGTCAAATCAAAGATATTCAAGCAGCCTTCCCCAGGTTAACTTTTAATGTTTTTAATATAAACATAGTGTTATTAAGATGTTTCATATATTGTACATTTAGAATGGATTGAAAGCTCCTAGAAAATCAAGTCTATTTCTCTTTATATTATCTTATCCTCAGGAGAAATTTTAATAAAACTCAATAGTTATTACCATACTCCTCCCCAGCAAAACAAAGAATTTTACTTTTCTCCATTCTATTACTATTGGTGGCTCTAATAAATTACCCAGAGCCATTCGGTCTTTTGATCAACTGAGAGTTTCTGCTTTTCTCTAATGTTTGTCTAAAGTCTCTGCTCTTAGTTACAGGATAGAAACTAGGTCTTCACTGCCCTGTGTAAAAGATTATACCTTGTATTCTAAACTATTTGAATTCAAGAATTAGACTCACAGGTACAGGATGTGGAGCTTAAGCTGACATTGATTAGACAATTTTTAAACCACATCATAAGGCTGAAATAAGCTTTTACTGGAATCTTTTTTATATTCAGGAGCATAAGATCACATGAAAGCAAATTGATAATTCAAGGTCCAGGGTAATAAGAATTAATTATACAGGACTGAATTAAATTATGAGAAAAAATTAATTGTGGATTTCTATTTTTTAATCTATATTTCTGATGGTATATGAGGAAAGCCTTTTTCATTCTTCTCGATGCATTCCTAATCCTAAGTTTAGTTCCTATGTTTTATAAACTGAAATGAAACATTTTAAAACTAGTAACTGATTCTCACTGATCCCTCAAAATTCTGAAACAGTACTTTTACTGTTTCTTTACTATTCATGGAAATGCAGTTATTTACATAGGCTCAAAATTTTTTTTGAGGATTTTTGCTTCCAGTTGGGGTAAAATAAGGGGGTCCAGAATTATCCTTTTACCATAAAATAACTAGAAAACTGGACAAAGTATAGGAATCAACTATTTTCAGACATTGGGCAAAAGGCAGCACAAGACTATTATTATCTCTGAAGAAAAGAAGAAAATGAAACAAATGAGTAGTGCCCTTCCATTGTTCAGGCTCTATGCCTGGAGGCAATTTCCTACAGTGAAGTAGCGGGAGGAGGAACCTACATACAGCCTGGAAATCTAGCTGAGTAACGGAGACAGAGATTCAGGTTTGTGCAGTTTGGTAGACTGTCAAAGCTAGAATTTCCTGGGAAGACTATTCTAGAGGAGGGAACTATACAATGAAAGAGATCTATTAAATCTGCATAGAATTGCCTTGTGTTTTTAACTGAATACAATCAGTATCTGCACAGTGCAAATATTCACAACACTAAGCAAGAACAACTTCCAGAAAAAATAAAAATTAACAAGGATCTTTAAGATGAACAATTCCTGAAATCACATAGGGCTAGAAATCATATCAAACAGACAGACTTTGTTGAATGCATAGGACATTTGGTAGAGACCATAGAAGGTCCACAACTTAGAAGTGGGGCAAATTTAGCCTACAGTAAAATTTATACCCTAGAAATTTACTCTGTGCCCTAAAGAGAACTTAGTAACAAGTCTTGAAAGAATTAAACTAATCTGCAAGTAACTTAACTGCCTGCAAAAATAAAGTTCAATTGTCTTTAAAGCAAGAAAGCATTCAATAGCCTTAAATTAATAAAATTCACTATTCAATAAAAATTACTAAAAATATGAAGGGAAATGTGGCCCAGAAATAGTAAGAAAAAACAGCCAACAGAACCATAATTACTAATGTTAATGTTGATAGAATTAATAGACAAGGGTGTTAATAGATGTTATAAATCCACAGGCTCAAGGATGTAAAGGAATATATGGACACACTTAGAAAAGTATTAGAAAATACAAAAAAGAACTAACAGAACTTCTAAAATAAAAACTAAAATATATAAAATTAAAATATCATAGATAGAAGATTTGTTGTATAATATCTGTTCTAGCTTTAGAAGACCAACTCACACTTAGTAAAGAAGCTCTCTTCCCAATAGGTCATGGACCTTAGCACTTTTGAGAACCTTGAGGAGAGATATTCACCTATATTTACAAGTATTTCAGGTGGCATATGTTAGAGAGTACTTCTTGGGCTTGATTTCCTAGCCTCATGGAGAAAGAAAATCTTAAAGATCCAGACTTATTCCTTGTGAAATTGTCAGAGTACAATTAATTCTCTAGTTCTTTGCTCAAAACTATAAAAATACAATCAACCCGAAACATTAGTTTGCTTAAAACTGTATATATATAATCAACCCGAAAAACAAGACCTATCATTTTTTATGCTTAAAAATAAATGTTGAGATTATTCATGATCGAAACATCACACTTTTAAGAAAATGTATATAAACTTGTAAATAAGGCAGAGGGTATTAAATATTCTCATCTAAGAATAATTTCATTGACTAATGGTATGAACATTTATTGACATGCTATTACTGCTGCCTAGACCCCAGATTTTATAAATTTTCACATTATTATGTAGGTTATTTTGTCCAGAAGAGATATAGGAAGTAACACATGAAAGGAATAACATCAAAAAGTTATGAAGTGAGTGACATCAGAAGCATGGCAGTGTGAAGGGTCCCCTTGATCTCTCCCCTTGAAACTATAACATTGAACAGCTACAATCCAACTGAAAATTCACAGCCTAACATACAAACACATCTGAAAGACTGGTGCATCAGAGCACCTGAAGGTAGGCGAATTGGGTAAGCATGGGAGAAGGAAAGGCAGAGGAGCAAAGACCGGTGCCATGGACGCAGCTAGCAGCTCCCTGCAAGACTTAGGAAAAGGGGAGGAATCAGGTAGTGGCTTGCATTCTCTGTAGCCCAGAGCATTCCTATCCAAGTGATCAGCATGAACTATGGCAGCAGAACCCAGTGATTAAGGCAGAGACAGAATACAAAGGTGTGACAGCTATGTTCTACCAACTGCCATTGATAGAAAGCTGAATCACAGAGCCTGGACACCTCCCCTCTCTTTTCCAGATATCCCCTCCCCCACACTCTCCCAGAGCTAGCAGCAGACTCCATGGAAAATTGCAACAATGTGTGTCAAGATACAGAGCAGAAGTCTGAAACCTCAGGAACCAAGGAGATGCACACTGTGACTGGTCCCAGTGACAAAGATAGAGGTACATAAGCCAGGCAACTGAAGGATGCTGGTCAGCATTACTGGAAGAAAAATAACCACAAGCACACTGACAACCTCTCCCAACTCACTTCACCCTACCCTTCCAGGCTGATCTGGGCGGAGGCACTGGAGCACCTCAGGCATCACAACACTGCATCTGGCTGCTAGGGCAGCACTAAAGCTTCAGGGTCTCTACAGAGGCTTAGAACTCCAATGCCCATCACATTCTCCCACAGGGTGGAGCTCTGGGACTGAGATGACCTGGTCACAGAGGAGACACACACCTCTCCAGGTAAGAAAGGGCTTCTTCTTCTTCTTCTTCTTCTTTTTTTTTTTAAAAAAAAATACAGCAGAGATCTGAGAGGCCTGGGCAGTGCAAGAAGCTTGTGTACCACCTACTGGGGAGGGGGTGGAGGGAAACCCTTTTCTTATCAATGTGCCTGGACACCTCCCCAGGAGAGATAACTATAGTTTTTTTTAAAAAATAGCAGAGTATATTTCAATAATTACAAAGGCAGAGAAATAATCCATCAAATACCATGAGCAACCAAGGTGACAAGACACCTCAGTAAGATTTTAAAAATCTCCAGAAAATAAACTTATAGAAATATGTGATTTAAATGGAAGAGAATTCAAGATTACAGTTCTGAAAATACTCAACAAGCAAGAAAACTCACATAGGCAATTTAATAAACTCAGAAAAAAATTAATTAACA
>NW_006439192.1:3593621-3635557 GCF_000325575.1 Pteropus alecto
GAACTTTTGGAACTGAAGAACTCAACAAGAGATTAAAAGAAAAAGAAAAAGAAAAAAAAAAGAAACATCTAGCTTAGGAAATAGAGCAGACCAAATGGAAGAAATAATTAGTGATATTGAAGACAGAATCTAGAAATGATGCAGATGGAAGAAGAGAGACATGAGAGTAAAAAAAAAAAGAAAAGAAAGAACGAACTCTACAAAAACTACCTGACACCCTATTACAAGAAACTGAAGAAGATACAAAGAAATGGAAAGATATTCTGTGTTCTTGGATTGGAAGAATCAACATAGTTAAAATGACCTTATTACCTAAAGCATTATACAGATTTAATGCAATCCCAATCAAAATCCCATTGGCTTTTTTAGAGAAACAGAACAAAATATCATCAGATTCGTATGGAAACACAAAAGACCCTGAATTGCCAAAACGATCTGAGAAAAAAGAACGAAGCTGGAGGCATCACTCTGTACTACAGAGTGACAATAATCAAAACAGGAGAAAAACAGACACACAGACCAGTGGAACAGAATCAAGAGTACAGAAGTAAACCCATGTATACATGGGCAAATAATTTTCAACAAAAGAGCCAAAAACAAACAGTGGAGAAAGGAAAGCTTCTTCAATAAATGGTGCTGAGAAAGCTGGAAAGTCACCTGCAAAAGAATGAATCTAGACTGTTGTCTACCAACACACACCAAAATTAATTCAAAATGGATTAAGGGCCTGAATATAAGCCTAAAACAATTGCATAGAAGACAACATAGGAACTAAACTCAAGGACCTTGGACTTAAAGAGGATTTTATTAATTTGAACTCAAAGGCAAGGTAAGTAAAAGCTAAAATAAATGAATAGGACTACATCAAACTAAAAAGCTTCTGCACAGCAAAAGAAACCATCAACAAGGTAAAGAGGCGACCATCCGAATGGGAGAAGATATTTGCAAGCAACACTTCTGATAAGGGCTTAATATCCAAAATATACAAAGAACTCATATGACTCAATAACAACAAAAAAACAAATGATCCAATCAACAAATGGGCAGAGGACCTGAACAGACACTTCTCCCAAGAAGACATACAAATGGCCAACAAACATATGAAAAGATGCTCACCATTGACAGCTATTAGGGAAATGCAAATAAAAACCACAATGAGATACAATCGCACACCTGTTAGAATAGCTATTATCAACATGACAATTAATAACAGGTATTGGAAAGGATGCAGAGAAATAGGAACCCTCATACACTGCTGGTAGGACTGTAATTGGTACAGCCACTATGGAAAACAGTATGGAGATTCCTCAAAAAACTACGAATTGACCTACTATATGATCCAGCAATCCCTGGCTACAGAAGCTGTGATACATATATACTGTGGAATATTACTCAGCCAAAAGAAGTGATGAAATACTGCCATTTATAACAACATGGATGGGCCTTGAGATAATCATGCTAAGCGAAATAAGCCAGACAGAAAAAGGTGAAAACCACATGATATCACTTATATATGGCATATAAACCTAAAAGTAACAAACAAACATGACAATGAAACAAACTGGACAACAGACTAGTAGTTACCAGAGGGTGGGGAGATAGGGTAAAATGGTTCAAATATGTGGTGACAGAAAGAAATCTAACTATGAGTGGTGAATATATAATGTAAAATATATATGACTTGCTATTGAATTGTACACTTGAAATTTATTGGATTTCATTAACCAATGACACCATAATAAAAAATAACAATTAAAAAAAGGAAAAAAAATGGGTATAGAAGGAAAGTACCAAAACATGATAAAGGCCATATACAACAAACCCCAAGCTAATTTCATACTTAACGATGAAAAACTAAAAGCCTTCACTCTAGATCAGGAAAAAGACAAGATTGCCTGCTCTAACCACGCATTCAAGAAAGCGTTGGAAGCCCAATAGAGCAATTGGGCAAAAAAGAAATAAAAGGCATCCAAATTGGGAATGAAAAAGTCCAACTGTCACATTTTGCAGATGACATGACGCTTTATATAGAAAACCTTAAAGACTCCACCAAAAAACTATTAGAAACGATAAACAAATATAGTAAAGCTGCAGAATACAAAATCAATGTAGAGAAATCCACTGTGTTCTTATACACTAACAATGAAATTTTAGAAAAAAAATTTTATTTTGCAATGGCAAGAAACAAAATAATATACCCAGGGATAAGCTTAACAAGGAATGTGAAGGACCTATACACTGAAAACTATAAGACATTATTAAAATAAATTGAAGACAAAGAAATGGAAAGATGCTTCCTGTTCATGCATTGAAAGAATGAACATAGTTAAAATGGCCATATTACCCAAAGTAATATACAGATTTAATATAATTCCCATCAATATCCCAATGACATGTTTTAAAGAAATAGAACAAAAAAATCAGATTTGTATATAATTACAAAAGACCGTGAATAGTCAAAGCAATCCTAAAAATAAAGAATAAGCCCAGATAATTATACTGCCTGACTTCAAATTATCCTACAAAGTGACAATAATAAAAACAGCATGGTATTATCAGAAAAAGAGACACAGAGACCAATGGTACAGAATCAAGAACCCAGAAATAAACCCATACATATGTGGGCAAATAATTTTCCACAAGGAGCCAAAAATATACAATGATGAAAAAGAGCTTCTTCAATAAATGGCGCTATAAAAATTGGAAAGCCATATGCAAAAGAATAAAACTATACTGCTATCTGTCACCATACACCAAAATCAATTTAAAATGGATCAAAGGCATAAACATAAGACCTAAAACGATAAATTGCATAGAAGACATAAGTACTAAACTCATAGACCTTGGTCTTAGAGAGGATTTTATGAATTTAACCTCAAAGGGAAGTAAAAGCAAAAGTAAATGAATGGGACTATATCAAACTAATAAGCTTCTGCATAGCAGAAGAAACCATCAACAAAACAAAGAGGCAACCAACTGAATGAAAGATAATAGTTGCAAACAACATTTCCAATTGGAGCTAATATCCAACAAAAAAAAAAACACCCCAAACAATCCAAATAAAAACTGGGCAGAAGACCTAAAGAGACACTTCTCCTAAGAAGACATACAAATAGCCAACAGATATATGGAAAGATGCTCAACTTTATTAGCAATTAGGGAAATGCAAATCAAAAACACAATGGGACACCACACACCTATTAGAACAATCATTATCAACAAGACAAGTAACAAGTGTTGGGAAAGTTGTGGGGATAGGAACCCTCATACATTGCTAGTGGGAATGTAAATTGGTATAGCCACTATGGAAAACAGTATGGAGGTTCCTCAAAAAATTACAAATAGATTTTCCATATGACCCAGCAACCCCTCTTCTGGATATCTATCCCCAAAATTTGAAAACATTTATCCATAAAGATATATGTACCCTGATGTTCTTGGCAGCATTATTCACGGTAGCCAAGACATGGATACAACAGAAGTGCCCTTCAATAGATGATTGGTTAAGAAGATGTAGTACATACGTACAATGGAATATTACTCAGCCATAAGAAAAGATGAAATACTGCCATTTGCCACAACATAGATGGATCTTGAGATTATCTTGCTAAGCAAAATATGTCAGACAAAAAAGTTGAGAACCATAAGATTTCACTCATATGTGAGATAAAAACCTGAAAGCAACAAATGAACAAGACAAACAAACAGACTCATAAACACATAACAGTTTAGTGGTTACCAGAGTAAAGGGGGAGACAGGAAGAAGTAGATAAGGTTAAAAAGGTTCAAATATATGATCAAGAAGGAAATTTAACTTTGGATGTTGAACATACAATGTAATATGCATATGGCATATTACTGAATTGTACACTTGAAACCTATATAATTTTATTAACCAATGTGACCCTAATAAACTTACTAAAAGAAAAATCATAAAGTAAAAATTATAGAAAATACAAGAAAAATGGCAGAATAAAACATTCATATAACAATCATGAGTCCAAACAAGATAACTTAGACCTATTTCTCTCTGCTTGTCCTTGCTAAGCACAATTATAAATTATAAAATTATAAATGGGTAAGAGACAACCAAAGGAGAACTCTGAGCTGTAGAAAGTAGGTGAATTGGTACGAGATCTAAGACTGGAAAGGCATAGCATCAGGGTGTTTTGTGTCCCCCAACCAAACAGAGGAAGACAACCTAGACCTTGCATTTCCCAGCCTCACAACTAGCAACAAAAGACAACATAGGTAGGTTCATTCCTTCCCCAGATCAAATTTTATTCCCTCTGACATTATCAAGGGAAATCAAGACCAATACCACCACCAACAGGAGGAGTAGATTTAGAACCCTATCAGTAACAAATGGCCAGGGTAATCCCTCTTTTTAAGGATTTAAGTCTCTCCTGCTTTCCCCCCAACAAAGAGATAGGTGGGCAGAACCAGCAAGAGGGCTCAGCAGTCTGGCTAAGAAGCCTTTTCCCCCACAGTGCCATTTACTTGAGTCTGCAAAGACTCCTTTCCTCCTCCAGGAGATATCAGGAAAGGTGGGTAGTATTGGAGAAGGAGTCCAACCACAGCAAGCAGCCAGGCCAGGAGAGCCCCTACCATGTCCAGATGAGCCAAGGTGGATGAATGAAACCAGAAGAAGAGATGCAGACAATAACAAACAGATGAGCCCAGGAAGTCTCTTTGATCCTGATGATCCGAGAATCCTTTCCCTATCCAGAGATTTAAGAGCAGCTGTAGGGGTGAAGGGATGTAAGAACCAGATGGCAGATTCCAATACATCCCTTTGCCACTGAAAGACATGTTGTTTCCTGGTCTAAGGAAACTGTCTTATACCTTTAGGAAGAATCAGTACAAACCATTGAGAAACCTAGTGCCAATAAGTAAACTAAGCAGACAAAATAACAATACAAAGGCTCTGATAATTAAATTTCTTTTGGAATCATAGCCCAGAAAAGAAGGCCAAGACCTAAACAATGTGACTGCCTACTAAAATAATAACTTTAAATAGGGTCCAGGATCTCTTAACATAATTGACAAAATGTCCTGGATACAAGTAAAGCCATGCCAAGAACTACAAAAAAACCACAACTTGAATGAGAAAAGATAATCAACATACATCAATGCCAAGAAAATTCAAATGCTGAATTTCTGTAACAAATATTCTAAAGCAAACATCATAAAAATGCTTCGACAATCAATTACAAATTCTCTAGAAACAAATTAAATAACTAAAAACATCTCAGTAAAGCAATAGAGGTACAAAAAATAGCCAAATGAAAATTACAGAATTGAAAAATACAATGAAAAATTTTTTTAATGCTGAATATGCTTAATAGTAGAATGGAAATGACAGAGGCTGCAATCTATGACCTTGAAAGAGTAAGAAATAATAAAAGAAAAAGTTCTGGATAATCATAAAGGAAGAAACAGTGAAAACATACATATGAGTTAAATATAACAGGCAAACCCTTTTATTAGTTTTAAAATCATATTTAATGATGGAAACAAAAATTATAATGATTATGGAAAATATCAACTTCAAGAACCATCTGAAGACTAGCTGCATAGAACTTATAACTAAAGGTATAAAGAAGAGACCACTCCAGACCAGTAGAGACTGGTAGGAGGTGCAAAGACTCAAAACTAGCTGAGCCCACACTCACATGTAATGGTTGAGTATTGAGAGGGACATATCGGCTGCAGAGGTCCCCCCAGAGGAGTGATGGGTCTCAGCTCAACATCAGGCTCCCTAGCCCAGAGTTCCGCTGCCAGGAAGAGGAGCTCCTACAATATCTGGCTGTGAAAATCAGCAAGGATTCTGCCCATCCAGGAGAGACAGAAGGCTGCTGGAAAACCAGATATCCTCTTAAAGGCCTCTCACACAGATTCACTCTCTCACAAGCACTCACTCTGGGCTCTGGTGGAGGGCGGCAACTTGGTGGAGGGCGGCAACTTGAGAATTGTCAGTGACACAGACTGAAAGACTGAATTGTGTGGCCTCAGGGTGAAGGCTAGAGGGAAAGCCTCCATTATCCCAGTGTTGAGCCCTACTCCCATATAGGCTACAGGTAGGCACCATCTCTCTTGTGTTGAGCTCGCCCCCACATGATCAAAACAAAAACTGCATTAGCCTGGTGAACTCAGCTTGCCCCACCCCAGGACTTACCTCACCCAACTCCAGCAGCACCACTGGAGGCACTTCCTGTGCCTGAGCAACCAGCCCTGCCCCTCACATTACAGGAGGTTTTTTCAGCAAAAACAGCCAGCTATGGCTTGTGTGCCACCTGAGGCACTTTCAGGGGCAGGCAATCAGCCCCAACCCATGCTGCAGCCTTTCTTAAACAACTCTCAGTAATCTGTGGGCCAAATGTGAATCTATATTAACCTGATGAATACTCGCCCCACTCTGGTGACTACCTGGGACCCTCCTTCACTCAAACTGAGTACCAACTGAGGCTCTTTCAGCAGCAGAGCCTAATGGGCAGTTGGTAGGTGGCGTCAGGCCTTGGAGTGCAATAGGCCTTTTACTAAGCTGCCCAGATCCAGTACTAGTGGCAGCTGAACTTAGTTCTCAGTGTGGCCACCCCGCAACCCTTGCCTTCAGGTCCAACACAGACATCAAACAACTGCAGATAGCTTTGTAGCTCCTACCAGGTAGCCCCAACCTAATCATAAGCAGCTGCTGACCTTGGCCTGCATGAGAGCCCCTCTCAGGAGACCTTATAACCAATAAATACACTTGGAAGCTGGCTTCAGACCACAACAGAGCACTATCTGATTAACTCTACAAGCAGCAAACCCAAAGGGTGGTCTCAATAGGCACAGGAGCCTGCTGGAGTGAACCCCCATCTGAGAAGTCAGCCCCCACAAAGCAGCTTATACTCTATGGGTATGGCCAATGCTCACAGCCAGTCAGCCTGAGAGTCAATCCCATCAACTGACATGCTAAAAGCCATAAAGGCTCAAATACAACAGGAGAGCAATACGCAACCCACAGAAGGAACACACAGCACAGGTGATGAAGGAAACTGCAAAACTGGGCCACAAAGGACACCTACTGCATAAGTTCACCAGCAGGCAAAGACATAGGAGATTTGCCTAAAACACTAAAATGAACACAGAGAGGCAGTCGAAATGAGAAAACAAAGAAAAATGTCCCAAATGAAAGAACAGGAGAAAACTCCGGAAAAAAAACTAAATGACATGGAGGCGAGCAAGCTACCAGAGAACAAATTCAAAATACTTGTTATAAGGATGCTAAAGAAATTTAGTAAGAACTTCAACAAAGAGAGAGTGAGCATAAAACGGAGCATAGAAACCATAAAAAAGAACCAGTCGAAAATAAAAAATACGATAAAGGAAATGAAGACTACCCTAGAAGGAATCAACAACAGACTAAGGATGAGGATCAACAGCAGATGAAACTGAGGATTGAATCAGAGATTTGGAAGATAAGGTAGCAGAAAACACCCAACTGAAAAAAAAACAAAAAGAAAAAATTTTAAATTAAGATGCTGTAAGAGACCTCTGGGACATCAAGCATACTAACAGTTGCATCATAAGTGTACCAGAACTAAAAGATAGAGAGCAAAGAATAGAGCCTTTTTCAGAAAAATGATGAGTTTAAACTTCCCTAACCTGGTGAAGGAAATATACATACAAGTCTAATAAGTACAGAGAGTCCCAAACAAGATGAACCTAAAGAGGCCCACACCAAGACACGTCATAATTAAAATGCCAAAGGTCAAAGACAAAGAGAGACTCCTAAAAGAGCAAGAGGAAGGCAGCTAGTTACTTATAAGGGTACTCCATGAGAATGTCAGCTGATTTCTCAACAGAAACTTTGCAGTCCAGAAGGAATTGGCACAAAATATTCAAAATGATGAAAAGCGAGAACCTATAACAAGACTATTCTACAAGCAAGGTTATCAATTAAAACTGAAAGAAAAATATAGAGCTTCCCAGACAAAAAAAAAAAGCTAAAACAATTCATCACCACCAAGCCAGCATTAAAGGAAATATTAAAAAGACTTCTTTAAGAAGAAGGGGAAAGAATATAAATATGAATAGTAAAATGGCAATAACTATATACCTATCAATGCTCACTTTAAATGTAAGTTAATTAAACATTCCAATCAAAAGACATAGGGTAGCTGAATGAATAAAATAATAAGACCTATGCATATGCTGTCTACAGGAGACCCACTTTAGATCACAAAAGACACAGAGATTGAAAGTAAAGATATAGAAAAAGATGTTTCATGCAAATGGAAATGAAAAGAAAGTTGGGGTAGCAATACTTACATCAGACAAACACACTTTAAAACAAAGGCTATAATAAGAGACAAAGAAGGGCATTACATAGTGATAAAGAATTCAATACAAGAAGACAAAACCCTGGTAAACATATATGCCCCTAACACAAGAGCACCTACATATATAAAGCAAATGTTGACTGACAAAAAAGGAGATGTAAGCAATAATACAGTTATCATAGGGGACTTTAACACCCCTTTGACACCAATAGACAGATCTTCCAGACACAAAGCAGCCTTAAATGTCACACTAGACCAGATGGCTTAATTAATATTTTAAAAGTGCTTTACCTCAGAGCAGCAGAATATACATTCTTCATGAATGCAAATGAAACATTTTCCAGGATAGACCACCTGTTAGGCCACAAAACAAGTCTCAATAAATCGAAGAAGACTGAATTCATATCAAGCGTCTTCTCTGACCACAATCATATGAAACTAGAAATCAATTACAAGGAAAAAAATGAAAATTACACAAACACATTGAGGCTAAATAACATGCTACTAAATAATGAATGGGTTAACAATGAGATAAAGGAAGTCATCAAAAGGTAACTACAGACAAATTAAAATGAAAACATAATGACACAAAATCTATAGGACACAGCAAAAGCCTAAAAGTCTTAAAAGGGAAATTCGGAGCAATACAGGCCTACCTCAAGAAAAAAAAAATAAATCTCAAATAAACGAGCTAATCTTATACCTAAAGGAACAAGATAAATAAAAGGAAACAGCCCAAAATGAGTAGAAAAAAGGAAATAATAAAGATCAGAGAGGAAATAAACAAAATAGAATCTAAAAAAAAAAAAAATGCAAAAGATCAATAAAACCAAGAGCTGGTTCTTTGAAAAGATAAACAAAATTGATAAACCTTTAATCAGATTCATGAAGAAAAAGAGAGGTCCCAAATAAATAAAATCAGCAATGAAAGAGAAGTGACAACTGACTCTACGGAAATACAAAGCATTATAAGGAAACGCTATGAGCAATTATATGCCAATAAATTTGATAATCAGGAAGAAACGGATACATTCCTAGAAACATACAATCTTCTAAAACTAAATCAAAAGAAACAGAATATCTGAACTGAACAATTACTACTAATAAAATTGAATCAGTAATCAAAAAATTCCCAACAAACAAAAGGCTTGGAACAAATGGCTTTACAGGTGACTTTTACCAAACCCTCAAAGAAGAATTACCACTTATTCTTCTCAAACTATTCCAAAAAAATTCAAGGGAGTGGAAGCCTCCCAACTTTATTTTACAAGACTACCATGACCCTGATTCTGTAACCAGATAAGGACAAAAAAATTATATATACATATATATATATCAGTATATATATTTATATATATATATTTATATATATGTACATACATGCAAAAATCCTCAACAAAATGTTAGCAAACTAAATTTAGCAGTACATTTAAAAGACCATACATCATGATCAAGTGGGATTTATTCCTGAGATCAAGTTTGATTCAATATCCACAAATCAATTAATAAGATGCACCACATTAACAACTGAAAGATAAAAATAATATCATTATCAGTAGATACAGAAAAAGCATGTGACAAAATCCAGCATCTATTTATGATAAAAACTTTCAGCAACATGAGAATAGAGGGAACATAATAAAGGCGATATATATGACAAACCCACAGCCATATATATGACAAACCCTCATACTCAACGAGAAAGAGCTACAAGCATTTTCCTTAAGATTAGGAACAAGACAAAGAAGTCCACTATCACCACTTTTTTTTAATGTTTGAAATCAATTTGATTTAAACTTCTTGTGTGAATTATTGCTATCAGGTTAAGTATGCAAACCACTGAGCTGAAAACAAAGGCTCAACAAAGGTTATCACTGATATACTAGTATATAGTAGATGTCTAGTGAGTAGTTTTATGAGTGACCCAAGTATATCACCATAATTATTTTTTTACAGCTTTATTTTAATAGACAATTAGCTGCTCATATTTACAGTATATGATTCAATGAGTTTTTCTCAATTATAGTTGGTATATAATAATATATTAGTTTCAGTTGTACAGCATAGTGATTAGAGATCTGTATAACTCACAAAGTGATCACCCCAATAAATCTAGTACCCTTCTGCCCCCTTATATATCTATTACAATATTATTGACTACATTCCTTATGCTATATTTTATATCTCCATGACTATTTTGAAACTAACCATTTGTATTTCTTAATCCCTTTGCCCTTTTTCACCAACCCCTCTCAAAATTTCCATTTTTGTTGTTGCTATTTTGTTCTTTAGATTCCACATGTGAAATCATATGGCATTTGTATTTCTCTACCTGACTTACTCCATTCAGCACAATACTCTCTAGATCCATCATGCAATATCTTTTTCTATCCCTTTATTTTTAGTCTGTGTGTGTCTTTAGATCTGAAGCAAGTCTCTTGTACGCAGCATATGGAAAGGTCTTGTTTTCTTATCCAATCAACCACACTATCTATTGATTGAAGCACTTAATTCTTTTTCATTGAGGAACTTGTTGATAGATATGTAGTTATGGCCATTCTTTATTCACATTTTTGTACATATTTTTTTCTTTTCCTTAAAGAAGTCCCCCTAATATTTCCTGTAATACTGGCTTGGTGGCAATGAATTCCTTTACCTTTGTTTGTCTGGGAAGCTCTTTATCTGTCCTTTGACTCTAAACCATAGCTTTGATGGATAAAGTAATCTTGGTTGTAGATCCTAGGTTTTCATCACTTTGACTATCTTGTGCCAAACCCTTCTGTCCTGAAAAGTTTCTTTTGAGAAATCAGCTGTCAGTCTTATGGGAGCTCCCTTGTAGGTAACTAACTGCTTTTCTCTTGCTGCATTCAAGATCATCTTTTTATATTTAACCTTTGGCATTTTAATTATGATGTGTCTTTGTGAGAAACTCTTTGGATGACTGATACCCATGCTGTGCTTATAGTTGTTTCAAGAGGCCATACCAGAAACCGAGGCCGGGTGGTACCAGTGTGGGACTTGGAGCTGCTCAACAAGGTACATAGGGCATGCAAAGGACACTATTTGATGTGGCTTCAGTAGGGCCTTAAGTTGGGAGGGGCGGAGTTTCAGGGAGTCTTCTGGGCAGAACAAACTCTGTTATCCAGTTTGATGACAACTCAGCTATTGCGGTGCCTGCCTCCGCTTGCTGGAAGGGGTAAGGGCTCAACAGAGGAATAATGGATGCTGCCAGTACTTCTGTGCAGGAGAAAGCCTGGCCTCTGGCCCTCTCCCCGAAGCTCAACAATTCAGCATCCCCCAGTATGTCCCTGGTGTCCCCAAGCAGGTGACATAGTGCTGGAGGTCAGAGTAAGTGAGTCCATCACTGTGAAGGTGCGATAGTGCTCACAGCCCCTTTAAGGATGTCTGCACCTGCCAGCTAGAGCTGCTTCAGCCTCTGTTTCACTCAGCCGCGTAGTACTGGGCAGCCTCACAGGACTGAACAGCCTCGCATCTCATTCCCCTCCTACTGCTGCAGAGTGATTTCTTCTTTCTCTCCCTAGTTGTAGGCCTCTGCTCCTCTAGATCCCCAGCGATTCTGTTTGCTGCTTGCTCTGTGGTTTTGTCACAACTCTAGTATGGTCGCAAGAAATGTACAAAGTTTCTACCCTCTATGCCATCTTGTTGGTCCCTTCTACTTTCACCACTTTTATTAGCTTTTATCCTAGTCGCAGCAATCAGACAAGAAAGAAAAATAAAAGATATGCAAATTAGAAAGGAATAAGTAAAATGGTCATTATTTGCAGATGGCACGCCACTATATAGAGAACCCTAAAGATTCCACCAAAAAAACTGTTACTCTCATAAATAAACCAGTAAAGTAGCAGGATACAAAATTAATATTCAGAAATTGGTTGCATTTTTATACACTAATAACAAACTATCTGAAAGAGAAATTACGAAAATAATCCCAGTTACGATTGCATAAAAAGAAATCTAGGAAAAAATTTAACTGTGGTGATAAAAGAACTGTATTTGAAAAATTATAAGTAATTGAAGAAAGAAATTAAAGATACAAATAAATGGAAGCATATACCATGCCCGTGGATAGGAATAATTAACATCATTATAATGTCTATACTACCCAAAGCAATCTATAGATTCAATGTAATCCCTATCAAAATACCAATGACATTTTTCACAGAACTAGAACAAATAATCCAGAAATTTATATGAAACCATAAAAGATCCCGATAGCCTTGGCAATCTGGAGAAAAAAGAATAAAGTTGGAGCAATCCTGTTATCTGATATCAAACTATACTACAAGGCTGTAGTAATCAAAACAGCATTGTACTGGCATAAAAACAGACATATAGTTCAATGGAACAGAATAAAGGGCCCAGAAAAAATTCCATACCTATATGGTCATTTAATATATGACAAAGGAGGCAAGAATATACAATGGGGTAAAGACAGCCTCTGCAAGAAATGGTGCTGGAAAAACTCGATAGATATATGCAAAAAAATGAAACTGGATCACCTTATTACATCATATATAAGAATAAATTCTAAATGTATTAAAGACTTAAATGTAAGACCCAAAACCATAACACTTTTAGAAAAAAACATAGGCAGTAAACTCTCTGACATTGCTCTTAGTAATATTTTTCTGATATATCAACTTGGGCAAGGGAAACAAACAAAAAATAAACAAATGGGACTATATCAAACTAAAACGTTTTTGCACAGCAAAGGAAACCATCAACAAACAAAAAGACAATCTACCAAATGGAAAAATATAGTTGCCTCTGATAAGGGGTTAATTATCAAAATTTATATCTAAAAAAAACTCTATAAATTCAACAGCAGAAAAGAAAAACAATCTAACTTAAAAGTGGGCAGAGGACCTGAATAGACATTTCACCAAAGAGGACCTACAGATGGCCAATAGAAATATGAAACGATGCTCAACATTACTAATCATCAGAGAAATGCAAATTAAAACCTCAGTGAGCTATCACCTCACACCCGTCAGAATGGCTATCATCAATAAATCAAAAAACAACAAGTGTTGGTGAGGATGTGGAGAAAAGAGAACCCTCGTACACTATTGGTGGGATTGCAAACTGGTGCAGCCGCTATGGAAAACAGTTTGGAGGTTCTTCAAAACTTAAAAATAGAACTACCTCATGACCCAGAAATCCACTTCTGGGTATTTATCTGAAAAAACAAAAACAAAAACAAAACAGTAATTCAAAAAGATATATGCAACCCTACTGCAGCTAGCATTATTACAATAGCTAAGATATGGAACCAACCCATCAATAGACCGTTGGATAAAGAAGTGATGGTATATATATATTCCATTGTATATATATATACATATATATGTATAATATATGTATAATAATAATATAATATGTATGTCCTTCAGTAGGTGAATGGATAAATAAAACTGTAGCACATTCACACAATGGAATATTATTCAGTAGTAAAAAACAAGATCTTACCATTTGCAATTACATAAATACACCTAGAGGATATTTCACTAAGTGAAGTAAGTCAGAGAAAGACAAATATCATAGAATTTCACTTATATGTAGCATCTAAGAAAATAAATAAACAAAATGAAAATAGACTCATAGAGAACAAAGTGATGACTGCCAGTTGGGAGTGGGGTTAGGGGGCTGGGTGAAAGATGAAGGGATTAAGAAGTACAAATTAACAGTTACAAAACAGATATACACTACAGCAGGAGTCCTCAACCCCTGGGCCATAGACCAGTATCAGTTCATGGCCTGTTAGGAACCTGGCCGCACAGGTGAGTGGCAGGCCAGCAAGCAAAGATTCATCTGTATTTGCAGCCGTTCTTCAGCATTAGCATCATGCCTCAGCTCCATCTCGGATCATCAGGCATTAGATTCTCATAGGAGCACCAGTCCCTGGTGCCAGAAAGGTTGGGGACCACTGGAGTACAGCATAAGGCATATGGTCAATAATATTTTAATGGCTATGTGTGGTGCCAGGTGGGTACTATAGTAATCAAACAAGACACTTCACATATTCTATAAATGTCTAACCATTATGTTTTACACCCAAAACTAATATTAAATTAAATTAAATTCATTTTTTATTAACTTTATTGGGGTGACATTGGTTAATAAAATTATAGAGGTTTTGAGAAAGTGACATCAGAAGTATGGCAGTGTGAGGGATCTCCCCTAATCTTTCCCCTTGAAATTATAACAAGCTGGACACCTACCATTTAACAGATAACACCCAACCTGCACACAAGCATACTGCTCATCAGAGTATCTGAAGGTGGGCCAATTGCACCAGACAGAGAGGTGAAAAGGAGAGATAAACAAAGGCACTGTGAATCACAGCCTGGAGCAACTTGCAGCCCCAAACAGTCTTGCCGGAGTGATCAGCATATTCAATACAGTGAAGCCCAGTGATCAGGGGAGAAAGCAGCACAGAGATCCAGTATAGAAGGGTGACAACTGTGTCTTAGCAACTGCCATTGCCAGCCAGAAAGCTGAGTCTTGGGAGCCTGGTCATATCCACCCACCATACCAGAGCACACCCTCCTCTCCTTACCCATACCCTCCCCCAAGAGCTAGCATGGAGCCCCAGTGTAATATGCACAATCAGAATTGAAATATAATCGCAGCCAGTCCTCGTGACAGGAACAAAGATATAAAAGCAAGGCAGCTGAAGCCTGAGGGTATTACGCTAAGTGAATTCATTCAAATAGAGAGACAGAAATACTATATGATCTCACTTACAGGTGGAATCTGAAGAACAAAATAAACAAAAAAGAAAACAGAAAGAGACTCATAGATACAGAGAACAAACTAGTTACCCAATGGGAAGGGTGTGGGGGTGAGGAAGGGGATGGGATTAAGAAGTACAAATTGGTAGTTACAAAACAGCCATGCGGATGCAAAGTACAGCATAGAGAATATAGTCGATAATATTGTAAAAACAATGTACAGGGCTCTGTGGGTACTAGATTTATTGAGAGGATCACTTACTTAATAAATTATATAAATGTCTAACCACTATACTGTACACCTGAAGTTAATATAAAATAATATTAAATGTTAACTATAATTTTAAAAATTTTTAATAAAAATTAAAATTTCATCAGTGATATTTTAAAGCAGGGAAGGTAAAGAGATTTAGATGGAATTGAGGTTTCCATATTTCACTTGAAGTGGCAAAATATTCATACCAATGATATACATACGTATATCATAATACAAAGAATAGTCATTATGAAAACCATACAAAGAGAAGACACACACAAAAACACTATAAATAAATCACGATATACTCTTAAAAAATACATAAGTATCCTAATGGAAGGCAAGGAAAAAAAAACATAAGGAGAACCAGGGGAAACAAATAATGACATGATAGACTTAAATAATAACATCAATAATAGCCTTAAATGTAAATGTTCTCTATATACCAATCAAAAGATAGAGATTAGCACAGTATAAAAAGCACATCTGAACTATCTAATGCTTACAAAAACTCACTTCAAATTCAATGACACAGGTAGACTTAAAGAAAAAAGAGAGGAAAAGATATAAATAACAAACTAGTAAAAAAGAGCAGGAGTGTCTATATTAATATCAGATAATGTAAACATAAGAGCAAAGAAAATTACTAGAGACAAAGGGACATTATGTAATAATAAAAAAATCATTTCAACGAGAATATGTGTGTACAAAGCCTCAATAAATGAGGCAAAATATATGCGGCAAAAACTGATAGAGTTGAAAAAAGAAATCAATAAATCCATAATTATAACTGGAGACTTTAACAACTTCTCTCAGCAACTTACAAAAACTACACAGAAAATCAGCAAAAATATAGACGATCAGAACAACACAATAAGCAAGAATATCTATCTATTTATCTTTCTATCTATTCAACTATAACACTCCACCTAAGATCAGAACAATATACCCATTTTTGCAAGCACCCATGGAACATACAGCAAGGTAGACCATGTCCTGTATCATAAAACAAACCTCAAACAATTTTTAAAAGATAAAATTATAGGATGTATTCTATAATAATAATAAAATCAAACTTGAAATCAATAAAAGAAACACAATAGGGGAATTTCTAAACATGTAAACATTAAACAACATATTTCTAAATAATTCACATGTCAAAGAAGAATTCTCAAAGGAAATAATATATACAACTGAAAGAAAATTAAACTATAACATATCAAGGTATATGAGGTGTAGCTAAAACAGTGCTGAGAGGGAAACATATAGTACTAAATGTTTACATTTAAAATAAAGAAATGCCTCCAATCAGAAATTTAAGTTACTACCTCAACAAACTAGAGAAGAAAATAAACCCAAACATAAAGAAATATATGAGTAAAAATCAATGAAACTGAAAATAAGAAAATGATAGAGAAAATCAGTGAAATAAAAAAGTGTTTCCTTGAAAATTCATATTAAATTGATAAATTTCTAGCAAGACTGAGAAATATAAAAAAAAAAAGTAGAGACTCAAATCATCAATATCAGAAATGAAATAGAGGCTATAACTACAAATCCTATAGCCATTAAAGAGATAAAGGACTATCATGAACAACTTTACACTAATATATTCAAAAACTCTGAAAAAATAGACCATCAATGGCCAAGAGTAACCCAGAAGAAACTGATTACTTGAAGATGTGGTAACAATTGAAGAGTTTGAATTCATAATTTAAAAACTCCTGAAAGACAAAATTCCCAGACCCAGATTATGTCATTAGAGAATTCTACCGACATTTAGAGAAAAATTAATAATGATTTTACACAGTCTCTTCCAGAAAACAGAAAAAGAGGAGCACCTCCTAACATTTTATAGGGACATATAAAATGGCCAAAATCAGACATAGTACAAAAACAGAAAACTATAAACCAATATCTCTCATAAACTCAAGATGTAAAAATCATTTAACAAACTATTAGTAAACTAAATCCAACAATGTATAGGAAGAATTATTAACCATGACCAAGTGAGATTTATGTCAGATATGTAACACTGCTTCAACATTCAAAAATCTATCAATGAAATCAAACATATCAACAAACTAAAGGAAAAAAAAATCATTTAACCACATCAATTGACACAGAAAAGAAACTTTTCAAAAACAGGAGACACAATTATGATAAAACTCTTAGCAAGTTAGCAGTAGAGGATAATTAGTTCAACATAATAAAGGGCATCTACCTGTCAACATAAGAAACATCCAAACCTGTAGAGAATTTGCATAAGAGTTTGTTGGAGCCAACTGACGACACTGCCAGAAAAGATCTCAAGTGCTCCAGAGAATGACAGGTTCACTATTTCTTTTATGCATTAGGAGTTAAGGAAGGAACATAAGGAAGATTACATGAGGGTGGGAGAAAGCAAGGTGGGAACTGAAGTACAGAATAGTTAAGATTATGTGCTCTGTTGAGGGTGTTTGTGCTTCTAGGGATCCGAAAAAGAGGGATATCAAAAGCGTGTTAACCTAGATTCACAGAAACAATTGACAGGGCTTGCTTAAGGCAAAGAAAGATAAACCTTTAGTAAAGAAGTTATATGCCTGAAGCACGACTATCAACCATGAACTGTCAAGCTAGGAATTTATGATCAGATCACCCTGTGAGGTTACTTTTGGTTAGATTTATTACAGCACCACATACCAACACAAAAACAAAAGCAAAACAACTAAAACTAACATTATGTTTAATGATGGAATAACTAATGCTTTCTTCCTAAGATCTGTAACAAGGAAAGGATGTCGACTTTCACTACTTATATTCAACATTGTACTAGAACTTCTAATTACTGCAGTAAAGCAAGAAAAAGTAAATAAAAGGCATGTAGATTGAAAAGGAAGAAATAAAAACACAAAGTCATTTACAATCACTCAGGAGAAAAATCAAATACATATATATATATATATATTTAACAAGTCATGCACAGAATTGGTTTTTGAAGATTACAAAATGATGATGAACATAATCGAAAACTTTAACAAGTGGAGAAATATACAATGTTCATGGGTTGGAAGTTTCAACATAATAAAGATGTCAATCCTCTACAAATTGATCTAGGTTTAATGTACTTCCTATCAAAATCCCAACGAGGTTACTTATAAGGAAAGATCAGTTCATTCTAAAATTTATATGGGAAGGCACAATCTATAGAATAACTAAAACAATCTTGACAAAAAGAATAAAATGGAAGGAATCATTCTACCCAATATTAAGCCTTCCTATACAGCTAAAGTAATCAACAGTGTGATACTGGACACAAATAAAGTAGTGTATAAAACCCCAGAAGTAGACCCATACAAAAATAATCTTCTGGTTTTTTTTTTTTAAGTGCAAAGCAATGTAATAAAGGATAATCTTTTCCACAAATGGTGCTAGAGCAATTACACATCTGTGATGGTTAATTATATGTGTTAACTTGGGTAGTCTATTGTGCACAGCTGTTTAGTCAAACACTGGTCCAGATTTTCCTGTGAAGATATTTTTTAGATGTGATTAACATTTAAATCGGTATTCTTTGAGTAAAACAAATTACCTTCCATAATGTAGGTAGGCTTCATCCAATCAGATGAAGGAAGGCTTTAAGAGCAAAGACTGAGGTTTCTCCAAAGAAAGAATTTTCCTCCTGACTGAAACATAGAAACCCTGCCTAAGCTTTCAATCTGCTATTCTACAGAATTGAGACTCAAGACTGAAGCATCAACTCTTACCTGAATTTCCAGTCTGCCTGCCTGCCCCCTGCCCTACTTATTTTGGACTTGCCAGCCTCCACTAATTTCTTAAAATAAATCACTCCCTTTCTCTGTAAATAAATTACACACACACTATTGGTTCTGTTACTCTGGAGAACCCTGACTAATACAACATCATAGACAAAAATAAAATCTTGACCTAAATCTCACAACTTATTTAAAAATTAACTCTAAATATGGGATATTTAGAAAACACATGAGAGAAAATTTGGTGATCTAAGGCTAGGCAAAGGGCTCTTTGAGTTGGCTTAAAGTGTTTACTCTGTGAAAGCCCTTGTGAAGAGGATGAAAATATAAGCTACGGATTGAAAGAAAATATTTACAGACCACAAAACTGAGAAAAAGTATTATCCAGTGTGTGTGTGTGCATGCACGTGTGTGCACATGTGTGTGTATCTCAAAACTCAACAGTAAAAAAAAAATAATCCAACAAGAAAGGGCAAAAAAAGACTTCAAGAGACATACCAATGGCAAGGATGTATAGATGGCAAATAAACAGATGTCAAGATATACATCATTATCCGTTAAGGAAATGCAAATTAAAACTACAAGGAGATATCACTAACCACCTATTAGAATGGCTAAAATAAAAATTAGAGATAATACCAAATGCTAGTGAAGATGCAGAGAGAAATTGGATCGCTCATATATTGGTGGGTATATAAAATGGTACAGTCACTCTGGAAAATAGATTTGCAATTGTACATATATTTGCCATATGGCCCACCAATGGCACTCCTGGGAATTTATAATGAAAAATAAAAACTTACGTCCACACAAAATTTACATACAAATGTCAATAGCAACTTTATCTGTAATAGCTATAAATCTTAAACAACCAAATACTCTTAAATGTATGAATAGTTAAACCAACTGTGGTAAATCCATACAAAGGAAAACTACTCAGCACTAAATATGAGCAAACTACTTAGCACACACAGCATCCTGGATGAATCCCAAACACATTATGCTAGGTGACAAAAATTAATCTCAACAGGTTACATATATGATTACATTATTATAACATTCTCCCAATGATACAATTATATAGAAAACTGATGAGAATCAGGAATTAGAGACACGGTGGAAGAGATGTGACTACAAAGTGATGATACCACGAGGGAGTTCCATGTTGGTAATATAATTTATTTGTGATGTATCTTAATTGTGATGGTGGTTCCTTGAATATATACACGTGACAGAACTGCACAGAACTAAACACACACATACACACATACATACAAAGAGATGAAATTTAAATAAGATCTTTACCAATGTCGATGTCAGTTTCCTGTTTTTGATATTGTGAACAGTTACAGATATTAAGAGAATCTGGGCAAAGGAGACACAGGACCTCTCAACTATTTTTATGACTTTCCATTAAGGTATACTTTAAAAATAAAAAATTTAAGAAAAATAAAAGACCACTATAAGCTGTGACTACTTCTAGGTAAGATTCTGGATAATGATTTTCTATCTTCATATTTTTCTCCATTTGCAAAATTAAAACATTATCTTTATAATTTGCATTTATATTAATTTTATAAATTTTTTGGACTTCTAATTCAATAAATTATACTATATTATTATCATCCTTAAACTCAATAAACTTCGATGTTTTTGTTCTTCTTTATACTTTTCCTAAGAAAAGGAATATATTTCCTTTAATTCAAACTGGTGTTCTCTTTCAGTCATGAAATCTTTAACCTTGTGTTCATGTGGTATCATGCTCATACATTTGCATATTCTAGTATTCAAGGGAAGCCCAAGAATTTCAAGTTTAATATAAAATAAACTTTGAAATTTTAAAAGTGTGAAAAGTGCCAAAAACACTAAAAGTACTGGGAAGAAATGTTACAAACTATAAATGGAATTTATCGCTAGATGGTGACACTATAAATTATTTCTTTCCTCTTTTTTTCTTTTCTGTATTATCACATAATGGAAAATATTAAAATAAATAAAATTAAATCCAGCCAGAAAAATATAAAAACTAAGGAAGCTCTCTAGAACTGACGTAAATTGGTTATTTTATATTAAGCAAAAAAGAAAGTGCAAAAGAGCATATACAGTACACTACCTTTAGAGTAACAAAGGAGATATAAAAAATACGTATGTATCTGTTCTATTGTGTAAAAAGTAAAAGGTAAGATAACCAGAAACTAATAAAAACTAGTTGTTTCTCTATTGGGAGTAAGGGAGAGTGATAAGCATGAGATAGCAAGGTTACAGAGGTGGGAATAGGATAGGAGGATGGAAAATGACAATTCTCTGAGTATAATATCATACAGTTTTGAACTTTAAAAATGTTTATATTTCACATCTCAAAAACTAAAATTAAATTAAATTAACAAAGACAGGAGAAAATCCCACAGCCTACTGTTTTTCAAATGAATAATCTAACCACATTGGCAGGGAGAACGAATTAACCCAAATAACTCTTGAATAAAGTATATATATATATACTTCATTCAAATATATATATATATACTTTATTCATATATTCAGTAAAGTATATATATACTTTATTCATATTTTATTGATATATATCTGTATATATATATCAGGCTAAAGGCAAAAAGAACTAAAAGCAAATATTGAATCCTAATTAGTATTTTTTTCACAATAGAATGAGTTAGCCATTCTGAAATAACTTAATGGGTATTCTAAATACATTCTAGAATGAAACAATATATACATGAAAAGAAGGAAAAAAGTGTGTCACTGTCAAAGAAAACAATTACAAATATGAAAAGGTAGGAGTCTAGAATGAATCTCATGCTTTTTAATGTATTTATATGAATACACACACACATACACATGTATACAGTTAATGTGAATATATATACATAAATATGTACATATATACGTATACATAAATATTATGTAGATATGTATTTCCTAGCTCTGTCTGTTGATGGGGCCATAAGGAGCGACATTACAGTAGCAAAAAAAGCACAATTAGCACCTAGATCATGATTTTTAAATACCATTTCCAATTAAAATGAACCAAGTCTCCTGGGATAATGGCAAATTCTAGGAACTTAGGCAGGAAACATACAATGAACAGCTTATGATTCCAGAAAGTAAGGAAGTACTCAAAAAGAAAAAAACAAATCCCACAATGATAAGGGTATGTCAAAGAGATGCAGGAGCCAACTAGAGAACTCCCAATGGCCAAAGCTACAACAATTTGAACACTGAAATAAATAAAGTAGTACTGGATTATAACCCAGACTGTAACATAAATGTCATGAGTCCACACTGTAACAAATGAATGACTGAATAAATAAATGGAGAAGAATGAATAAATTTTCCATGCAGAATTCAAAATGATTTATGTACATACTGAACCCATGAGAAGGTGGACTATAACTTACTACTCCTTAAGTGTGGGCTAGGCATGGTAACTTCTTTCATTGAAGTGTAATATAGAAAGGGGAAAAAAAGAATAATTTACAGTAAGAAATCTGACAAACATTACCTTACCCAAGTGATCATGGTTAACATCAATAGTATGTATACATAATATGATATGATGAAAGGGCACTTTACCTCTGTGATCTTCCTCCCAAGAACACATAAACCTAGTAAAACATCAGACAAATCCTAACTGAGGGACATTCTACAGAATATCTCACCAGTTCTCCTCAAAACTGTCAAGACCATCAAAAACAAGGAAATTATGAGAAACTGTCACTGTCAAGAAAGAAGACCCTAAGGATATACAACTAATAAATGCAATGCGGTACCCTGGGTGAAATCCTGGAATAGAACATTAGGTAAAAACTAAGGAAATCTGAATGAAGTATGGGATTTGGTTAATAATAATGTACCAACATTGGCTCATTGGTTATGACAAATGTATACTATTGTTAGATGTTAATAATAGGGAAAAATGGGTAGGTTGCTTAGCGGTGGGCATGGGCAAAACAGGCAAGAGGGAGAGGGTGATGATGGTATGTTCTAAAATTGGATGTGGTGATGGTGGTATATATCTCTGTAAATTAATCAATAACAATGAAATGTACCCTTACCATAGGTAAATTTTATGGTAAACGATACCTCAGTAAGGTTGTTTAAAAATACATTGGTTCTTATATTGTCAAAATGAGTATAACCATAAAAAAATTTTTTAAACACTTGAAATTCTGTAGTTCTAGTTACCATCTCAGGACCACACGCACTGCCATCTTGTACATATGTTTCATCTCTGTCTTCAGCTTTTGTATATTTAAGCTTGCCTGGGTGTAGAAATGTAGATACACATATATCCTCTCGTATATGTGTGTAAATCACAGATAAATTTGCACGTGATACTAATGCTTTATGCGGCCAGGCACAAACTAATTTTCCACACAGAAGATTACTAGAAGCATAAGGCAGAAAAAAATTTCTCTTATTATTTACTGAAATAACATAGATTGCTGATATAATTAAGTTAAAAAGGTATTTTACTAACTTAAATCCAGGTTTCAAACATTTTTTGGAGCCCAGCAACTTACGTATGATGTGGCTTTTTCTGTTTTGTGAGGCAATGTGGCAAAAGAAAAATTAATGATTTTTGCAATCTGATGGGCCTGATCTGTCCTGTATTAGCTTCTGATATTCAAACAAATGGCCACTGGTCTTCAATTTTTAATAGTAACAAGGGATAAATACTTCATATTACAAGTGTTTGATATATATAAATATATATTGATAACATATATAAACTACCTAATACAATGTCTAGTTCATCACAATAAATAAAGGCAATTTTTATGGCCATTGTTGTTGTAACATTATAGGCCCTGAAGACATGTTATTTGCAGATAATGGGTAATACTGTTCTGCTCAGATCATGAAACAAAAAAAAACCTGGTACAAAATGCCATTTTAGTGTGTACATGATAATATATTCCAGGATCTTAGCCATATATAATCCCGCAATCCAAACAAAATTAGAATTTTCCAAATACATACGAAAAAGCACAATAGTCTGCACCACAGTTTCCATATCTATCACCTCTTGAATTTATTTCATCGAAACAAGTAAACGAAGCACCTCTAGAAGCTAAAAGGAAAAAAAAAGTAAGTTACAATATGTAATTCCAATCACCATTGAAGAAATCATAGACTCACTCTAGAAATTATAATGTGATCCCTAGAGAGGTTTATAATTACCTAGCACTAAATAGTTGCTGGGGATAGATCTAGGATTAAAAAGGGATCCCTTCATTTGAAGACTGGTAGACTTTCTTCTGTACCAAAGAGAAGATAAAGTAAATAGCAACATTATTTAAATACCTCCATATTGTTAGAAGAATGAGCAGCCATGGCCCTCTCTTTTTCTGCTAAAGTGTTTACTTTCTGCTTTAGTGTCCCACCCAATGAGAAAAAATAGTTTGCTTTTATTCCAAATAGGAGAGAAACAGTATTTATAATGCAATTCTGATTAGAAGCTCAAAGAAAATTGGATTTAACTCTTCTTATTCCACACTAGATTCCTCATCTCTGTTCCCAAGTATACTAACGATGACTAAATAAGAATTATTGAACTTTAAAATTAGGAAGATCAATATTTATCTACTTTAACCCTTTTATATATTTAGTTATGTCTAACTTAAAAAAAGGAATAATTCAAATCTCTCATTATTTTGACTTCGTGATTTAGAGGTGGGTTGTGTTGATCATGTTAATCACATGGAATAAGAATAGATCTTTGGTTGTCACCACTATTAATTCACACATTTTCATAGCTGGAGAACATTATAAATTTCACTCTTTCTTCTGAAAGATAAAATCCATACCTATACAGTATGCAAGAAAACAGTCAAAATAAGTTTGTGAGCAGAATCCACCTTCATCAATTTTCCATCTTTTGAAAAGACTTACTTTTGAACTAACCCAATAAGTAATTAGCCTCTGTTCGCTTTGCTCCAACCAAAAAACTGCTTTGACTAAATCTAATTTAACTTCTCAATTCCCCCAAATTCTATACAGGCCCAGGGCTGGGATGGTGGAAAAAAGGGGTAGGAAGACAAAAACTTGATAATCAAATAACATCTTAGTACAATATTGTTTTTAAAAAATCAAACTGAATTGCAAGAAAAAATCCTGATGAATAAAACACTAAATTTTAAATAAGGACAGGTCATTGTTTTTTGCATAAAATCCTGCTTTACTGTGCTATTGGAACAGCTTTTCCAATCCACTGGAGGGTCCTATGAGTGGCTTGGGAAAGCACATCAGTAATTCACCACTCTGAACAACCCAACATCCTCTCCCATGGCCTTTCCAGCTCAACTTTTGAGACTCAGGATGGCAGGTACTTCTGTATTGTTTTCTTGATTCCCAAGGCCTGCTTCCCTGGTGAACCCACTTCTGGCCAGAATTTTCTTTTTCTCTCAGAACTATGTCTGCTGTGGTTCTGTCACCTAATTCTCCCAGGGCCCAAGAAATTTAAGTATATATAGTATTAACTTTCCTATCCTTGCCTCTATTTGGCGGGCTTTGAACCGAGGTCACCACAAAACCCAAAAGAACAACAAAAGAATGACTGGAAGTTAAATTTGAGACATCTAAGGACAGAACGTATCACAGCAGCACTGAAGTTACTGTGGTTCTCAGAACCCTAGGGGGGAAGGAGGAGGTACACATTCTTGAACAGACAATGCCAAAAGCTGGTCATATCAAGAACTGCAATGACCTGCTATGGGTGGGAGTGCTCTTGAAGGAGATTCTGAGAAAGTAGTGGTATCAAGAAGATGCATTTTTTACTTGGTAAGGCCAAGTAAAAGTCAAAAACTGAGGGGTTTTTGTGTGGGGATATTTTTGTTTGTTTCTGTTTTATTTTGTTTCCTATATGACTGCCAAGAATTGCTAGAAGAAAGGTATTTATTTTGTGGACTTTTATGTAATTGTTCACCCTACTTGTTAATTCTTTGTATTTTATTACTCATGGAGCCTTCCCACAACATTTTATTACCAGAGCAGGACTATGATGAAGGTAGGAGGTTATTTATGTTTCTATTTATGAGTAAGGAGACCCAGTGTCCAGCATTTGGTGACACTGACTCCAATGCTCAAGAATATTATATAAGCATCCACTTCTCAAGATCCATCCATGTTGTCACAAATGGCACTATTTCATCTTTTCTTATGGCTGAGTAATATTCCATTATATACATGTACCCTGAGATTATTGTTCAAAGCAAAATAAGACAGAAAAAGTTGAGAATCATATGATTTTACTTATATGTAAAATATAAAAACTGAAAGCAACAAATGAACAAGACAAAAAAACTCATAGACACAGACAACAGTTTAGTGGTTATCAGAGGGGAAGGAGGCAGGGCAGAGGTAGATAGGGTAAAAGGGGGTCAAATATATGGTGACAGGAGGAAATTTAACTTTGGGTGGTGAACACACAATTCAATATACATACAATGTATTATTAAATCATGTAGCTTTTGTTATTAATAGAACTTTTATTAAATTTTCCCACTTAGCTCAAATAAAGAAGATAAATATAAGGGTGTAGATTTTCCCCTTCACCTCAGGCTCAAATATGACATAGCATGGTATTGTCTCTACAAAATCTTATTCCTTTCTATATTTAGTGAGAAGTTAACTTTACTTTTGCTGTTTTCTCATTGTCTAGGCAAGAATTCTAAATGGATTCACCTTTTTGTTTTTCAGTTTAAGTGAATTATAGTTGCCTATTGGTCTTCTACTGAAAATACCTTGAGGACTCTTGTCTGTCTTGTTCACTGGAACTGTCCATCACATTACAGAACAGAACTGTACACTCCTTGAGCCCTTTGTGTTCAAATTCCATCCTGGGAAGTACCTCCAGGGACAATTCGAAATGCTGAACTACTTTTCATTGTACTGCCTCTGTATTCTGATTGTGATCATTAGGTCATTGTACAGCCCTGTGTGTTTTGATGGACGCTCTGAAAATTTTAAGGTGAAGTTAAGTCTGAGATTTAAAAAAAAAAACTTCCATTCTTTGGTTTAAAAAAAAAGAGGGTGGGTAGGACTTCCTATGCCACTGCTTTCATTAATCAAGTTATGGAATTGGTTGTCTTTTCTGTTGTTTATGATGTTTGACTCTGTATTGAATGCTTTAAAAGAAACTTTTAAGGACTCAGACAATGACACAGATGCTCTAAGTAATTGTCTAGCCCAGCCCTGAGGAAAAGCATGTAAGATGATCCCATTACATTGATGTTCATTCACTAAAGTGACACATTATGCTATGAGTTCTTGGAAAGACAGTCTGTCTTGTTTAAAATCAATATCACTTTAACATAGGAAATCTCCATACCATGTTTCCATATTTGAGTTTAAATGTTTCTGTGCTCTTAGCTGCATAGTATTGAGGAAAACAATTAAAAGGCTGAGAAGCAGTCTAATATCATATAGACACTATCATAACTATGTGCTAGAAATTGATCTTTCTACAACTAAAACACGCACCTGACAGAATTTGCTGAATACATTCTCAATTTAATCCTAATTCTTAGCTGGAGGCTCCACAGATGCTTAACCAGTACACTTCACCAAAGATAATTTAGAATTATATTAGCATTAATGGGGAAATTTGACACATTAAAGATAATACATCAAAGAGCTTGAGAACAGAAGAGAGGGAAACTGTGAAATATTCAAGGATTAGTCTTTATTATTGATATCCTAAAACTTTAAAACAAAATGCTGATCCCCAAATTGCATCCCTCAAATATTCTCTAGCAAAATCTAAAATCACTCTAAAATATATCCTCCTTGTGCCTGTAATTTTTTACCTTGCTTTGATACTACTACATACAGTCTCTGTTTTCTCTGCTAGCTTCCCCAAATTCCTATAGAAATTAATTTTCCTTCAAGGTCTCCCCGTAGAAACTACCAATCTAATAATTCAATACCTGTTTAATATTGATACACAGAGGATATGGAAATTAAATTTAAGCCATGGTCTAGACCTGAACTAAGAACCATAAAAAGTAGATTCCAGAGTAAAAAACTAAGTGGAAAAAATGCCGATGTATAAGAATCCGGCTTCCCCATCCCCCAACAAAGATCAACAAGTGGACAGTTATCTGTGAACAAAAATGTCTCTGAGAGACCAGTAGAGTCCACTTAGAAAGTTTTAGCAACACAGTGAAACAAGCAAACAAACAAAAAACTTGAGAAAAATCACACAAGAAGAGAAGGAAAACAACTTTATTTTGTCTGCATCATCCCATTCCTCAAACCAGCATTGTTCAGTACCAAGAAGAATCTTCCCAGCTAGAAAGAGTTTCTCTTGCCAAGAAAGGAAGAGAGGAGAAAGTGATCAGTTTCTCCAGCATCTCAGGGCAATGCACAAAGGTCCTGCTTCAGTTTCATCCCACCCAGACCAGCAAAGCTGAAACATACTGAGGCACCTCAAAAGGCCAGAAAAGCAGAGGCTATTAAGAGCAAACAGAGAGCCACAGGATTGCAGTTCACAGATGAATTCAGCAGGTATTCCCACTGATGAGGCCAATGGCCAGCACAGTAGCTGCAAATTCATATGGATCTCTGCTAGCTTTTGCCCCATAGGTCTTCTCATTCATTGAAGCCAATGCTTGAATCCCTCAACACTCCCTCCAACACACCCTGCTGCTGGAAGTTGGGAACCACACCAGTAGCCATCCAAGGTATCTGCAGCTATGCAAATATAAGATGCCAGTGACCTGAGATAATCCCCTCCTCTACCAAAGCCCAGGAGCAGTACATGTAGCCAGCTAGAGCTGCAGCTTCATGAGTTCAGGTCACCTATCTATGACTCCCAGATGAACCATTACACCATGCCTATGCTCAAACCTCGCCCCTCAAACTGTATGCCTGACACCTGTCATTGGACTCCATTGTAGTGCACATGCCTTGTGGGAGGGGAGCATATGCAGCCACAATGAGCACATTGACAGATGGAGGACCTACAGATGGTTTTGGCCCTGGATCAGGCCTCAAAAAGAGATCCAGGAAATGTCTGACAAATAATTAAAAATATTTGTTCTAAAAATGCTCAGAAAGCTAAAAGAGAAAAAAGAAACAGTTTAATGATATAGGGTAAAGCAATACAAGAACAAATTGGGGGGGGGGGTCAATAAAAAAATAGAAAACATAAAAAAAAATTTTTGTAGATAAAAAGTGCAATGGCTACACTCAAGAATTCAACAGAGAGCTTCACCAGCAGATTTGAACAAACCAAAGAGAGAACAAATGAGCTCAAAGACAGATGAGGACTTATAGGATATCATCAAAGAAATAATGAACACTCATGGGAGTCCCAGAAGGAGAAGACAGGGAGAAAGACATAGAAAGCTTATTTAAACATATACTGGCTGATAGCTTTCCAATTCTGGGAAGAAACTTGGATATCCAAGTTCATGAAGCTAATAGATCACCTCAAAATTTCAACTGAACATTTTCTTCTCCTATATATGTAACAAGCACAAGCAAGAAAAGAAAAAATAAATAAGTGGGATTGTATCAAAGTAAAAAGATGCTGCACAACAACAACAATCAGCAAAATAAAAAGGCAATCTAGTGAAGGGGAGAAAATATTTGCAAATCATATACCTGATAATGCATCCATACCCAAAATACATAAAAAGCTCATACAAGTCAAGCAAAAACAATAAATAAATAAATAAATAAATTGATTAGAAAATCAGTAAAGGACATGAATAGACATTTTGCAAAGATGACACACAAATAACAAATGGGTACATGAACAAGTGCTCAACATCACTAATTATCAGCAAACTGCAAGTCAAAACCACAATGAGATATCACCTCACACATGCTAAGTTTGTTATCATCAAAAAGGTAAAAGATAATAAATACTGGCAAAAAAAAGGGAGAAAAAGGGAACCCTTGTACATCATTGGAGAGAATGTAAATTGGTGCAGCCACTATGGACAACAGAATGGTGGTACCTCAAAATCTTAAATATAGGGCCACCATATGATCCAGCTATCCCACTTCTGGGTAAATATTCAAAGGAATTGAAATCAGGATCTCAAAAAGATATTTTCTCGTTCACATTCACAATATCAAAGATATGCAAACAACATAAGTGTCTATCAATAGATGAATATAAAAGTAAATGCGTGTCTACAATGGAATATTATTCTGCCATGAAAAGAATGAATTTCTGCCATTTGAGACAACCTGGATGAATCTCGAAGGCATTATGCTAAGAGAAATAAGCCAGACAGAGAAAGATAAATACTATATATCACTTATCTGTGGAATCTAAAAAATCCCAACTCAGAAGAGAGTAGTATTATGGTTACCAGGAGCTTTTAGTTGTGGAAATAAGGAGATATGGTCAAAAGGTAAAAATTTCCAGTTATAATATTAACAAGTTCTTGGGAGCTAGTGTACAGCATGGCAATTATAGCTAATAATACTGCATTATATACATGAAAGTTGCTGAGTAAATCATTAAAGTACTCATGACAAAAAAAAGAAATAGTAATTATGTAACAGGATGGAGGTGTTAGTTAATTCTATGGTGGTAATCCTTTGGCAATACATAAATATATAAAATCAACAAGTTGTACACTTTAAATTTACATAGTGTTATACGTTAATTATATCTCCATAATGTTGGAGGTGGGAAAACATTCAGAGAGAGAAAGACACCAGCAACATTACATCATAGGAAGCCCTGGACTCTCCTTCCCTCTCACAAATGCACTGAGTAAGCAAGAATTCATAGATAAATTCCCTTTGCGATGAATCATAAATTAAAGTCTCCTTTACTCTGGGAGCATAAAAAACCAGACTCATCAAAGTCAGTAGGAAGATTCAGGAAACCCTCTCATTAGAGACCCTACCCAATCACAAGCCTAACAAGCAGAAAGAGACCCTCTACATCCCAGTCACACTCAGCAGAGGGAAGGGATTTGTGTGCAAGCTTTGGACCTATACACTTCCAAAGGAGCTGCCCCCAAACTGGAATCTTTCTTTTAGTTCTTGGAGCTTTGATGGGTCTGGACAGTCTAGCTGCCCAGGAAACAACAGCGGTGGCAGCTTGGGCTAGTAGACACCAATGATACCCCTCCCAATCACCACAGAGTGAGTGGATAATAATCCCAGCTCTTATCTTCTACCTTGGAAAGGAAAGAGTTGATCCACTTTTCCAGAGCTCATAGTACTAAACAGAAATCATGGAGCTTATGATATCCTAATTAAACTGAAAAATGCACTAAAAGGATTCAACAACAGACTACATCAGCCAAAAGAAAATATAAGCGAACTCGAAGAAAGTCATTGGAAATTAGTAAAGAGCAAACAAGACTAAAAAAAATGAAAAAAAGTGAAGAAAGCTTAATATACATGTGAGACACAACTCTCCAAAGTGGAATTGCTGGGTCACATGCTAATTCTATTTTTAACTTTCTGAGAGACCTACATATGCATTTTGTGGGACTATTATATGCATTATGGGAGTTCCATAAGAAAAATAGAAAAGGAAAGGATCAGAAAGCATATTCAAAAAATTAATGGCTAAAAACTTCCCAAATTGGAGAGAAGAAAAGGACATCCAAATTTAGTAAGACCAAAGAACCTCAAATAAGTTGAACTCAAAGAAATCCATACCAAGTCACATTATAATCAAAATGTCAAAATTCAAAGACAAAGAGAAAATTTAGAAAGCAGGAAAAAAGTGAGTGATCACATTTAAGGGATCCCCTATAACACTATGAGTAAATTTTTCAACAGAAAACTTGTCAGCCAGAAGGCGGTGAGATAATATATTCTAAGTGTTGAAAGAAAAAAAAAACTGCCAACAAAGTATACTATACTGGGCAAACAAACCTTCAAAAATTACGGGAAGAAACATAGCAGAGTGAGAGATGTCCCCAGATCTCTCCCCTTGAAACAACAATAAGATGAACATCTACAACTGAACAAAGAACACCCAACCTGCACACAAGCACGTCTGAGCTTGGGATCTGCACATAAGAGCTACCATAAGTCAGAATCCCAGGAGTCAGGCAGTAGACTGGGAGAAACAAAGAGGCTGCCTCTCACAGCCAGAGCTCCCAGCAGGAGGAGAGGGAGGGGAAAAGGTGCAGCAGGTTTCCTGAACGGCCCTGCCTGAGAGAGCTGTGAGCTTCACGCAGCAGCTGTGCCCAAGAATCAGGGCAGAAAGCAGAGAAGTGGGGACAGCAGAGAAGTGGGGACAGCAGAGAAGTAACAGTTGATTATTACCAGCCATGGTTGCAAAACATGAGGCTGAGTCACAGATCCCATACCCTAACCCAAAGTGCCCCTCCCCCCATATCCTCCAAGACCAAACACCGTGGTACCCCAGGGGAATCTGAGCAAAAGCTACTAAAACTGTCACTAACACCCACAGGAACTGAGACTGGGGGTAGCAAGCGTGATTGAATATTTATAAGAAAAAGAAAAGGCATTATTTAGACTTTATATAAAACAGGATCCAAGAAGTTTAGATGCCACCTACTGGAAACGGAAAGAAAAATGCCATCTTTGCAACAGGCTAAAGAGAGACCTTTATATAATAAATCTTCCTGGAAAAAAATCAGAATACACTTCCACTAATGCTCAGGTGGAGAAATAGTCAATTAAACACCACGAACAACCAAGGCAACAAAGCATCTCAGAAAGAAAGAGAAAAATCTCCAAAAAATAAGCTTAAAGACATAGAAATACGCAACTTAAATGACAGAGAATACAGGATGATACATCTGAAAAAACTCAATGAGATCCAAAATAATATCAACAATTCCAGGAACTAAAAAAACAACTAGATTAGCAGAATGAAATTTTTAGCAAGGAGACCAAAACTCTCAAATAAAATCAAATAGAACTTCTGTAGATGAATAACACACTGAAAGAGATGAAAAATGAAATAGCAAGCTTAGGAAATAGAGTCGACCAAATAGAGGAAAGGATCAGTGATATGAAAGACAGAAATCTAGAAATAAATCAGAAGGAAGAAGAGAGAAACCAAAGAATGAAAAATAAAGAAAGAGAAATACAAAAACTAGCTGATGCCATCAGGAAAGGAAGCATAAGAATAAGGGGCATTCTCAAAGAGGAGGAAAAGGACAAATAGTTGATGAGAATTTTCTAAATCTAAAGAATGAACTGGAGATCAGAGGGAAGATGGCAGATTAGGTAAAAGCAGGTTTCATCTCCTCCCAGGTCTGCATTGAAATTACAAACAAATAATAAAATAATCAACGTAGAGAATCACCTGAAGTTCAGCTGATAATATAAAGGAGCCACATCGAAGCTGGTAGGAGGGGCAAAGTCGCAAATCGGGCTGTACCCGCATCCGGTGTCTTAGAGGATCACCGGGAGGGACAGTGAGGCTACAAAGGCTCTCCTGAAGGAGAGGGAGGTCCTGGTCTCAGCTGGGAGCTCCCCGGCCTAAGGAAGAGGAGATTCCAAAAACTCTGACTGTAGAAACCAGATGGGATTCTGGCCATCTGGGTGAGACTGAAGGAGAATGAAACCCTAGACACTCCTTTGAAGGATTCATGCACAGGTTTTCTGACCTGTGGACACTCACCCAGGACACCAGCGGTGGGTCAGAGGCTTCCCTGGGATTCATTCTGAGAAAGTCCACATTACGTGGCACCAGAAAGAGGGCTGGAAGTGCAGCCATCATTGTGCCTTAGTCTTGCCCCTACGAGGCAATCTACAGACCTTGCCAGGTTGACTGTGCAGACTCCTCCCACAGTGCTGGCCAGATGGCATCAGCCTGCCCCACCTAAGCTGCAGATTGCCCAGGGCACTTGTTGCTGGATGACTGCCCAGCCCTGCTCCTATTCAGGGCCAAGCATTCACAGCTGGCGGCCAGTACTGTGAGCCCCATTTCCATTCCCAGCAGGCAGCCAGCATCGTGAGCCACATTTCTGAGATAAGGCAGATCACTGCTGCCAACACAAATTTGGGTGGGTATCGGGAATCTGTGGGCCAGTCCTAGACAGTAGCTAGTCTTGTTGTGATCTAGGACTTCTGCTGGAACTCAGGAATGGTTACCAAAGTTGCAGCAAGACTTAGGCTATATTGATCTGTCATTGTCTCTCTGATACTATTTTTTTTTTTGGTGGAGGGGGGAGGGGGCGGAAATATAAAACTGTATATTTGTATCTACATTTGAATTATTTTATTAAATTCCATACAGTTAACTAAAAATTTGAGCAGCTCTGTGGACTATATTTAAATAAAAGTTTCACAATAAATAATATAGTCTCATTGATGTTAACGATGTATCGAGCTCATAAGTTTTACCGCTCTGCATCACCAACGGTTTTTGCAAATACATAGTCTCTCTCTCCAAAACACATAACACCACCTTTAAAATAGAATTTCCATTTGTTCTTTGCTCGATGAATCTTGTCATACTGACAGACACCCTACCCACGAATTGCCCCAGGCAGCCCACTGAAATTTCCCCAGGCAGCCCACAGCCCTGCCTCTCCCCTCCTCATCTCCCAATCCACACAGGCAACAAACTGGCTAGCACAGGGCAGGCACTGCACAGAAATCAGTGGCAGGCAGAACTCTGCTGCCTGCAAGAGTTGCAATATTGTGTCTGGGGAGTGCAAGGGTCTGTGGGACCGCCCCAGATGGCAGCTGGTCTCACTGTGATCTGTGACTACAGAGGGAACACCCAGGCACAGAAGTTGCAGCAAAACTGAGGATATATTAGCCAGATGGACCTTGTCTCCCTGAGATCCCACTTCACCCAAGCCACAAAGTGCCAGTAGCCCATTGACAAGCAGCCTCTTGTACCCTGCTTGGCTCTGGGGTTGTGCAGTCAATGCAGGCAAAAGACCTTGGCTAGCACAACGAGCGCATTTCGAGAAAAACATTTTGGGACAGACCACTACTGCCTGTATGAGCTGCAATATCTCTGGAGGGGATTGCAGGGGTTTGTATTGGCCTGATGGCCCTTGACTCCCTGAGCTCCTGCTCCATCCAATACACAAAACGCCCGCTGCACATTGAGAGGCAGCTGCCCCTGCCCTGGGGTAGTGCATTCAGGCCCACGATGGGCAGCAGCTGACCTTGCTATGGGTGGAAACTTGTACAGGGAGCCACAGACAGCTTTGGCATGTAAACTGACACAGCAGTGGCAGGGGGAAATTTACTCAATAGACCCAGGAGACTCCCAGGGTCCCTGCGCCACCCGATAAGCATATCACCCAGAGGCTCATCCAGTTTCAGAGACTTACGGGCAACTGAAAGTCAGTGCCAGGCCTTGAGGAGCACTGGTCCCTCTGCTAAACTGCTATAGGTCAGAGATAGAGATAACTGACTGCTGCTTACAGCATTGTCTCTTCTACTTACCTACAGATCCAGCATAGGCAACAACCATCTGGGATCACTTTGCAGCCCTGAGCAATCAAAAGCAGTGGCTGACCTTGGCCCCTCCCAAGGGGCCACAAAACCAATACATCTGGAGGCTAGCACCAGACCATAAAAGAGCAACTTCTGACTAGTCCCATTAGTGATACCCACAAAGGGTGGTTGCAACAAGTACACAAGCCTGCTAGGGCAATCCCACGCAGTGGGATCAGCCCCCACACAGCAACTCTTACCCTCTGAGTGCAGCCAGTTCCCACAATTAGTCAGCCTAAGCGATAATCCTATACACTGATCTACTAACAACAAGAAAGACTTGGCGACAACAGAAGATCACACACAACCCACACAAAAGTCACCTCCAGAGTCCCCGGCATAAGGGATCAAGGACAGTGCACCACCACGCCACACAGGACTCCTTCCACATTAGGCCATATGGCAAAAACTGAGAGACGAAACAAATATTCCTGACACAGAAACAAACTCAGAGAGGCTAATAAAATAAGAAATCAAAGAAAGATGCCATAAATGAAACAACAGAAAAAAACTCCAGAAAATAAGCTAAATGAAATGGAGGCAAGCAACCTACCAGAGACAGAGTTCAGAATAATGATTATAAGGATGCTCAGCAAACTTATGGGGAGAATGGATGAGCACAATGAGAACCTCAACAGAGAGATAGTAAGCATTAAAAAGGACATAGAAACAATAAAAAGGAACCAAATAGAAATGAGGAATACAATAATTGAAATGAAGAATACACTAGAAAGATTCAATAGTACATTGGATAAAGCAGAAGATCAAATCAGCGAATTGGAAGACAAGGTAGCAGAATATACCCAGTCAGAACAACAAAAAGAAAAAAGAATTTTAAAAAATGAGGAGAGTTTAAGAGATCTCTGGGATGACATGAAGCATAAAAATATCCGGATCATAGGAGTACCTGTAGAGGAAGAGAGAGAACAAGGGGTTGAGAATCTATTTGAAGAAATAATGTCAGAAAATTTCCCTAACCCAGAAAAAGAATTAGACATAGAAGTTCAGGAAACACAAAGAATCCCAAACAAGAGGAATTCAAACAGACCTACACCAAGACACATCATAATTAAAATGCCAAAGGTCAAAAACAAAGAGAGCATCCTAAAAGCAGCAAGAGAAAGGAAGTCAGTTACTTACAAGGGTACCCCCATAAGAATGTCTGCTGACTTTTCAATGGAAACTTTGCAGATCAGAAGGGAATGGCAAGAAATATTCAAAGTTATGAAAAACAAGAATCCACAGCCACAGATACTCTACCCACCGAGACTTCTGATTCAAATGGTGGGTGAGATAAAGAGCTTTCCAGACAGGATAAAGCTTAAGGAATTAATCAACAACAAGCCAGCATTACAAGAAATGTTAAAGGCTCTTCTGTAAAAAGAGAAGGGGTAAAAAAGAAAACAGAAATAACAAATATGAATAATAAAATGACAGTAACAATGTACCTATCAGTAATCACTTTAAATGTAAATGGATTAAATGCTCCAATTAAAAGACATAAGTTAGCCAAATGGATAAGAAAACAAAACCTATGCATATGCTATCTACAAGAGAACCACTTCAGATAAAACAACACTCACAGACTGAAAGTAAAGGGATGGAAAAAGATATTTCATGCAAGTGGAAATGAAAAAAAAAAGCCGGGGTAGCAATATTTATATCAGATAAAATAGACTTTAAAACAAAGGCTATAATAAGAGACCAAAAAAGGCATTACATAATGATATAGGATCGATAAATCAAGAGGACATACCCTAGTAAACATATACGCACCCAACATACGAGCACCTACATACATAAAGCAATTATTGACTGACATAAAAGGAGAGATCAATATAATACACTCATAGTAGGAGACTTTAACACTCCATTGACACCAACAGACAGATCTTCCAGGCAAAGAATCAACAAGGAAACAATGGGCCTAAAAGACACACTAGAACAGATAGACTTAATAGATATTTTCAGAGCATTTTACCCTAAAGCAGCAAAATATACATTCTTCTCAAGTGCACATGGAACATTTTCAAGGATAGACCACATGTTAGGATTTGTTGAGACAATTCGAGTCTCAATAAATTTAAGAAGATTGAAATCATATCAACCTTCTTCACTGATCACAATGGTATGAAACTTGATATCAACTACAAGAAAAAAACTGGAAAATACACAAACATATGGAGACTAAATAACATGCTACTAAACAATGAATGGGTTAACAATTAGAGCAAGGAAGAAATCAAAAGATACCTAGAGACAAATGAAAATGAAAACACAACGACTCAAAATTTATGGGACACAGTGAAAGCAGTCCTAAGAGGGAAATTCATAGCAATATAGGCCTACCTCAAGAAAGAATAAAAAGCTCAAATAAACAATCTAACCCTACAATTAAAAGAACTAGAAAAGAAACAGCAAACAAAGCCAAAAGTGAATAGAAGGAAGGAAATAATAAAGATCAGAGTAGAAATAAATGAAAGAGTCTAGAAAAACAATACAAAAGATTAATAAAACCAAGAGATGGTTCCTTGAAAGGATAAACAAAATTGACAGACTCTTAGCCAGACTCATCAAGAAAAAAAGAGAGAAGACTCTAATAAAATCAGAAATGAAAAAGGAGAAATAACCACAGACTCCACAGAAATATGATGAATCATAAGAAAATACTACTAGCAATTATATGCCAATAAATTGGACAATCTAGAAGAAATGGACACATTCCTAGAAATATACAATCACCCAAGACTGAGTCCGGAAGAAACAGAAAATCTGAACCAACCAATTACCACCAATGAAGCAGAATCATTAATTAAAAACCTCCCCAAAAAACAAAAGTTCTGGACCAGATGGTTTCATAGGTGAATTTTACCAAACATTCAAAGAATTATCACCTATTCTTCTCAAACTATTATTCAAGAGGGTGGAAGGCCCCAACCTCATTTTACGAGGTCATCGTTACTCTAATTCCAAAGCCAGACATTATAAAAAAAGTTGCAGGCCAATATCCCTGATGAAAGTAGATGCAAAAATCATCAACAAAATATTAGCAAACCATATTCAACGACATATAAATAGGATTATATACAATGACCAAGTGAGATTTATACCAAGAATCCTAGATTAATTAAGCATTTGAAAATTAGATAATGCAATATGCCATGTCAACAGAATAAAGGAAAGACAAAACCACACAATCATTTCAATAAAATGCAGTGGGGAAAGGCTAAAAGCATTTTCCTTAAGTTCAGGAACAAGACAAGGATGCCCACTTTCACCACTCCTCTTCAACACTGTATTGGAAGTCTTAGCCACAGCAATAAGACAAGAAAGAGAAATAAAAGGCATCCGAATTGGAAAGGAAGAAGCAAAACTCTCATTATTTGCCAATGACATGATACCAAATATAGAGAAACCAAAAAAACCCTGTTAGTACTGATCAATGAATTCAGTAAAGTAGCAGGTCACAAAATAAATATTCAGAAGTCAGTGGCATTTTTATATACCAATGATGAACTTTCAGAAAGAGAAATTAAGAAAACAATCCCATTACAATTGTGTCGAAACTATAAAATGCCTAGGAATCAAATTAACCAAGAAGGTAGAAGACCTGTTTTCAGAAAATAATAAGTCATTTTAAAAAGAAATTGAAGAAAATATAAATAAATGGAAGCATATTCCATGTTCAGGAAGAATCAACATCATTAAATGGCCATACTACCCAAAGCAAACTATAGATTCAATGCAATCTCTGTTGAAATATCAATGGCATTTTTCATGGAGCCATAAAAGACTCCAAACAGCCATAGCAATTTTGAGAAAGAAGAACAAAGTTGGAGGCATCACACTGCCTGATATTAAACTATACTGCAAGGCTACAGTAATCAAAACAGCATGGTATTGTCATAAAAACAGATAGATTGATCAATGGAACAGAATAGGGAGCCCAGAAATAAATCCTTACTTAACCACTCACTAATATATGACAAAGGAGGTAAGAATATGCAACGGGATAAAGACAGTCTCTTCAATAAATGATGTTGGGGAAATTGAACAAATACATGCAAAAAAAAAAAAGAGAGAGAGAGAGAGAAGCTGGACCACCTTCTTACACCATAAGCAAGAATAGACTCAAAATAGATTAAAGACTTAAATGTAAGACCAGAAACTATAAAACTTCTAGAAGAAAACATAGGCAGTAAATCTCTGACATCACTAACAGGAATTCCTTTTTGGTTATATCTCCTCGGGCAGCGAAACAAAAGAAAAATAAACAAATGGGACTACATCAAACTAAAAAGGTTTTATACAGCAAAGGAAACCATCAACAAAATAAATACAACCAACTGTTTGGGAGAAGATATTCACTAATGATACATCTGATAAGGGGTTAATATCCAAAAAATATAAAGAACTCATTCAGGGTTAAAGAAATACAAATTAGTAATTGATAGAAGGTGACAGGGATGGGGAGCATGGCTAGGGAATGCAGTTAACATTAATATGTTGGCTAGGTGGAGGGCCAGGGGAGGGAGGGAATAATTAGGGGGATCATTTTATAACCTATATAGATGACTAACCAATGTACTATATACTTGAAACTAATTTTAAAAAATGAATTAAAAAAAATAACATTAAAAAATGAACTGGAGCTTGGAATTCAAGAAATCAAGAGAAACATGGCGAAGTAAGAGATGTCCCCGGATCTCTCCACTTGAAACAACAAGCTGAACATCTAAAACTCAAGAAAAAAACACCCAAACTGGACATCAGCACATCTGAGCATGGGATCTGCGCATAAGAGCTACCACAGAGCTGAACACCAAGTGTCAGGCAGTGGACTAGAAGAAACAAAGAAGCTGTGTATCACAGCTACGGAGCTCCCTGTAGGAGTAGGGGGCGTGGAAAAGGTGTGGCAACTTCCCTTAACAGACCTACCTGGGGGAGCTGTGAGCTCCATGCAGCCAACGGCAGTGCCCAGTCATCAAGGCAGAGGCAGAGAAATGGGGACGGCAGAAAAGCGGGGACGACAGAGAAATAACAGTAGATTTTTACCAGTGCAGTTGCAAAACTGAGGCTGAGCTGCAGCCCCCATCCCCCAAACCAGAGAGCAACTCTGCCATACCCTTTGAGACAGAACACCTCAGAGTCCCAGGGGAATCTGAGCAAACGCTACTGAAACTGTCACTAACACTGACAGGAACTGAGATTGGGGGTAGTGAGCATCCATAAGGGGAAAAAAGACATTATTAAGACTTTATATAAGCAGAGATCCAAGAGGCTTAGATACCATATACTGGAAACCAAAAGAAAAACACCTTCTATCCAAAGGGAGGGACCATGATATAATAAATCTTCTTTCTGGAAAAAAAAAAATCAAAATACACTTCCATTAATGCCTAGGTGGAGAAACAGTCCATTAAAAAACATGAACAACCAAGGTGACAAGGCATCTCAGTAAGAAAGAGAAAAATCTCCAGAAAATAAGCTTACATACATAGAAATATGTGACTTAAATATTTGACAGAGAATTCAGGATGGTACTTCTGAAAAACTTCAGTGAGTTCTGAAATAAATTATATCAAAAATTTCAGGAATTGAAAAAACAACTAGATGAATAGAATGAGTTCTTTAGCAAGGAGATTAAAACCCTCAAAAAGAACCAAATAGACTTTCTAGAGATAAAGAATACACTGCAAGAGTTGAAAAATGAAGAAACAACTTGGGAAATAGAGTTGACCAAATAGAAGAAAGGATCAATGATATTGAAGACAAAATTCTAGAAATAAATCAGAAGGAAGAAGAGAGAAACCGAAGAATGAAAAAATGAAAGAGAAATACAAGAACTAGCTGATACTGGGAGAGGAAACATAAGAATAATGGGAATTCTCAAAGGGGAGGAAAATAAGCAGGGATTAGAAAGCATTTACAGACAAATAGTTGATGAGAATTTCCAAAATCCAAAAAATAACCTAGAGTTTGGAATTCAAGGAGCCAATATAATACCCAATTATCTCAATCCTAAAAGGCCTTCACCAAAACACACTGTATTAAAATTATCAAAAATCGTCGACAAAGACAGAATTCTCAGGGTAGCCAGGAAAAGGAGATGGTAACCTATAAAGGAAAACCCATTACATTATCATCAGACTTCTCAACACAAACCTTACAAGCCAGAAAGAAGTGGAATCAAATAGTCAAACTATTAAATGAAAGGAACTACCAGCCTAGAATAATGTATCCAACAAGCTCTCTTTTAGATATGAAAGAGAAATAAAGACCTTTCCAGACATACAAAAATTGAGGGAATTCTCCACAACCAGGCCTACACTATAGGAAATACTGAAATGGGTCAGCTCACCTAAAACGAAATGACCAAAAAAAAAAAAAAAAAAAACATATA
>NW_006439192.1:3635749-3638497 GCF_000325575.1 Pteropus alecto
TGTGTGTGTGTGTGTTTATCCTTTTCATATTCATAATGGTAACCACATGCCAAAAATTCAGAACTAAAGTATGTTAACATAAAACAAGAAGGACTAGAGGGAAAACAAACAAAAGCCAACCAAAATAAAGAAAACAGAAACACGAGGACAAGGAAGCAATGGAAACACCGAGCTACCAGAAAGCAAAAGATAAAATGGCTATAAGAAGACCTCATATTTCAATAATCACCCTAAATGAAAATGGACTGAACTTACCAATAAAAAGGCACAGAATTGCAGATTGGATCAAAAAACAAAATCCAATCATATGCTGCCTCCAGGAGACACATCTCAGCTCCAAAGACAAATACAGACTCAAAGTGAAAGGGTGGAAAATGATATTTCAAGCAAATGGCATTCAGAGAAAAGTGGGAGTAGCGGTACTAATATCGAATGAAATAGACTTCAAAATAAAAAACATAAAAAATACTGAGTGACACTTCATAATGACAAAGGGGATTATGCACTAAGAAGACATAACACTTATTAATATCTATGCTCCCAATCAGGAAGACCCAAAATACGTAAAGCAATTACTAACAGAACTAAAGGGAGAAACACACCAAAACATGATCATAGTAGGGGATCTACATAACCCATTGTCAGATATGAACAGATCATCCAGACAAAAAATCAATAAGGAAATAATATCCTTAAATGACACGTCAGACCAGTTGGACATAATTGACAGTTACAGAGCCTTCCATCCCAAAACAGCTGCTTATACATTCTTCTCTAGTGCACATAGTACATTCTCAAGAATCGACCACATAATGGGACACAGTCCTCTTATATTTGTTGAGGCTTCAACAAATATAAGAGGACTGAAATCATAACAACCATATTCTCTATCATAATGCTTTGAAGTTGGAGAACAACTGCAAAAAGAAAGCAGGAAGAACCACAAATACATGGAGATTAAACAACATGCTACTGAAGAATAACTGAGTCAGAGAAGAAAGAAAAAGAGAAATTGAGAGATACATAGAAATGAATGATAATGATAGTACAACATATCAAAACTTTTGGGACATGGCAAAAGCGGTCATAAGAAGAAAGTTCATATCATTACGGGCCTATCTCCAAAAACAAGAACGAGCCCCAATAAACAACCTAATGCTTCATCTTTAAAAACTAGAAAAGGAAGAACAAATGAAGCCTAAAGTCAGCAGAAGGAAAGAAATAATCAAAATTAGTGCAGAAATAAATGAAATTGAAAACAAACAAAAAAAATAGAAAAAATAAATGCAAAAAAAGCTGTTTTTTTGAGAAGGTTAATAAAAGTGACAAATCTCTGGCAAGACTCACTAAAAAAAAAAAAAAAGAAGACCACAAATAAACAGAATCAGGAGTGAAAGAAGAAAAATGACAACAGACACTGCAGAAATACAAAGGATCATACAAGAATACCATGAAAAAGTATATAACACCAAATTTAATAACCTAAAAGAAATGGACCAGTACTTTGAAAAATACAACGTTCCTAGGTTGAATCAAGACGAACTGAAAAATCTAAATAGACTGATCAGCAGTATGGAAATTGAAACAATCATCAAAAACCTACCAAAAACTAAAAGTCCAGGCCTAGATGGCTTCACCAGGGAATTCTAACAAACATTCAAAGAAGATTTGATACCTATTCTCCTCAAACTCTTCCAAAAAATTGAAGAGGAGGCAATAATACTTCCTAACTCATTTTATGAAGCCAATATCAACCTGATACCAAAACCTGGTAAAGATAACACACACACACACACACACACACACACACACACACACAAAACTACAGACCAATATCTCGGATGAATACAGATGCAAAAATCCTAAATAAGATACTAGCAAACAGAATACAGCAACATATTAAAAAGATTATACCTCACGATCGAGTGGTCTTCATCCCAGGGGCACAGGGATAGTTTAACATACACAAAATCGATTAATGTAATACATCATGGAAACAAATTAAAAAATAAGAATCATATGATCATATCAATAGATGCAGAAAAAGCCTTTGACAAGATACAGCATCTATTTATGATCAAAACACTTCAAAAAATCAGTTTGGAAGAAAAATACCTTAATATAATAAAGGCCATATATGATAAGCCCTCAGCCAACATTATACTTAGTGGTGAAAAACTAAAAATCTTCCCTCTAAGATCAGGAACAAAGCAAGGCTCTCCACTATCACCACTCTTATTCAATATAACATTGACAGTCCTAGCAATAGGGCAAGAGAGAGATATAAAAGGCATTCGAAGAGGAAACAAAGAAGTCAAACTGTCACTATTTGTGGATGACATAATTCTCTATATAGAAAACCCTAAAGATTCCACAAGAACTCTACTAGAAACAATAAGCAAATACAGTAAAGTCTCTGGATATAAAATCAATGTTCAAAAATCCATATCTAATAACTCTAATAACATATCAGAAAAAGAATTGGAAAAAAATAATTCCTTTTGCAATTGCAACAAAAAGAATAAAATACCTAGGAATAAATCTAACGAAACATTTAAGGACATAAATAATAAAAACTATAAGACCATGTTAAAAGAAATCTAACAAGATACAAAGTAATAGAAAGATATTCCGTGTTCTTAGATTGGAAGAATCAACATAGTTAAAAATGACCTTATTACCTAAAGCATTATACAGATTTAATGCAATCCCCATCAAAATCCCATCAGCATTTTTTAAAGAAATAGA
>NW_006439192.1:3638545-3670170 GCF_000325575.1 Pteropus alecto
CCACCCTGAGAAAAAAAGAACAAGGCTGGAGGCATTACTCTGCTACAAAGTGACAGTAATCAAAACAGCATGGTATTGGCAGAGAAACAGACAGACCGACCAGTGGAATAGAATCGAGAGTCCAGAAGTTAACCCATGTTTATATGCGCAAATAATTTTCGTTAAAAGCGCCAAAAATATACAGTGGAGAAAAGAAAGCCTCTTCAATTAATAGTGCTGGGAAAACTAGAAAGCCACTTGCAAAAGAATGAAACTAGACTGTTGTCTATCACCACAAACCAAAATTAACTCAAAATGGATTAAAGATCTGAATATAAGGCCTGAAACAATAAAAAGCATAGAAGAGAACATAGGGACTAAACTCATGGATCTTGGACTTAAAGAGGATTTTATGAATTTGACCTCAAAGGCAAGGAAGTAAAAGCAAAAATAAACGAATGAGATTACATCAAACTAAAAAGCTTTTGCACAGCAAAAGAAAACATCAGCAAGGTAAAGAGGCAATCATCTGAATGGGAAAATATATTTGTAAGTAATGCCTCTGATAAGGGCCTAATATCTAAAATATACAAAGAACTCATACAACTCAATAACAACAAAAAAAATTGCCTAAAACAATCCAATTAAAAATGGGCAGAGGAACGAACAGACACTTCTCCCAAGAAGACACAGAAATGGCCAACAAACATATAAAAAGATGCTCATCACCACTAGCTATTAGGGAAATGCATATCAAAACCACAATGAGATACCATCTCACACCTGTTAGAACAGCTATAATCAACAGGACAAGTAATAACAAATGCTGGAGAGGATGCAGAGACAAAGGAACCCTTATACACTGCCGGTGGGACTGCAAATTGGTACAGCCACTATGGGAAATAGTATGGAGGTTCCTCAAAAAACTAAGAATTGATTTACCATATGATCCAGCAATCCCTCTACTGGGTATTTACCCCAAAGACTTGAAAACTCATATCCAAAATGATATTTGCATACCAATGTTCACAGCAGCACTATTCACAGTGGCCAGGACATGGAAGCAACCAAAGTGTCCTACGATAGATGATTGGCTAAAGAAGCAGTGATACACATATACAATCGAATATTACTCAGCCATAAGAAGAGATGTAATACTGCCATTTGCAACAACATGGATGGATATCGAGATAATCATGCTAAGCGAAATAAACCAGACAGAAAAAGTTGAAAATCACATATCACTTATATGTGGGATATCAACCTAAAAGCAACAAATGAATAGGACAAACAGACAGAGACTCATGGACATGGACTATAGACTAGTGGTTACCAGAAGGGGAGGAGAGGGGAGGTAGATGATGTTAAGGGGATCAAATATAGCGGGGTAGGGGGAGGGTGAACTGAGTAAAGGGGATCAAATATATGGTAGCTGAAGGAAACTGGACTTTAGGTGGTAAACACACAGTAGAATATACAGATGTCAAATGGTAATGTACACCTGAAAATTATATAATTGTATTAACCAATGTTATCCCAATAAACAATAAAAATAAATAAACATGCTACTATAAACACGGGTGTACAAATATCTCTTACAGACACCACTTTCAGTTCTTTTGGACAATAGGCAGCTATTGAAAATTTGTCCTCAGTCATCATAGTATTTCAACCCAAATTAACTATAATTCTTTGACTAGGTCTTTTATGGCCTGTTGTGGACACTAGTTAACTAGTGGAATTGCTAGAAGTGGAATTGCTGGGTCATATGCTAATTCTATTTTTAACTTTCTGAGAGACCATCATACTATTTTCTATAGTGGTTGTACCATTTTACATTCCCACCAACAAGGCACATGGTTCTAATTTCCCCACATCCTCACCAACACTTGTCTTTTATTTTATAGTAGCTATTACAATGGGAGTTAGGTGGCATCTCATTGTAGTTTTGATTTTTGTTTCCTTAATGCGTAGTAATCTTGAGCTTCTTTTTTATGTTTATTGGCCTTTAGTATATTTTCTTTGGAGAAATCTCTATTCAAGTTCTTTGCTCAATTTTAATTGGGCTATTTGGTTTGTGTTGTTGAGTTTTAGGAGTTTTCTATAATTCTGAATATTAATTTTTCTTATCAGATATATTACATGCAAATATTTTTCCCCATGAAACTACAAACAGAAACCAATTAATAAGAGAGCATTAGTAAGTCCTTACATTGAGGGCCAGATAATTCTTTGTTGTACAGACTGCTCTTTGCATTGGAGGATGTTTTGTAGCATCCTGACTTCTATCCTCTAAAAGACAGTCTCACCCCAGCTGTGAAAATCAAAAATTTCTGCAAGCATTGTATCTAGTAGGCAAAGACTATAAATGCAGCTAAATATGCTACAATGCACAGGAAAATCCCTCTCACCCTGACCTCTCACAGCAGAGAGTTGTCTGGACAAAATACCAGTAATTCTCAGGCTGAGAAACTCTGATGTAACTGTTGGGTTTATACTCACATACCTTTATGTGCCACACAATTCTATCTGGTGACAAATCCCCCTAATAATGTCTGTGACTTTATAATTAATGAGATTTTCTACCTTCTAGAATCACCACAAACTAAATGACACCAAAACTTTAACATCATTTATATGATACCCAGATTAGGGAGTTTCCGCATGTGCAGAAATAACACTCATAAGCATGTTGCAAAACAGAATTTGATAAGGAGCTTATAAAAAGGTGGTACATTTCCCATTGAGCTATCTTTGCTGATCTAATTTTTTAAAAGATTTACTACTGAAACTCAAGGTCCTTTACCATAAATGTATAGATTTCTCTACTTTAAATGATATTTCTTCATGCAGAAGCTATATCTTTCAATATTATACCATAAGCATATTTTAACAAAAAAAAACCACAATCATTTGGTAGTACATAATGATTTGTATTAGGTCCATGGAAAAAGATTTTTATTGGCTGTTGCCTATAAATCATATATGGTTTTTATCTTGTGAAACTAATGCCTGCATCAAAAGTGCTTCGAACCCTGTAGTCAAGACCATTCTAGTTAACTAGTGTCCACAACAGGCCATAAAAGAACTAGTCAAAGAATTATAGTTAATTTGAGTTGAAATACTATGATGACTGAGGGCAAATTTTCAATAGCTGCCTATTGTCCCCAAGCACTACAGGAAGCTTAAAAATTGGGATTGTTTTCTAAAAATAAGTACAAAAGCTTACTGACAGTCAGGCCCAGACTTATCATATTGTAGATGCATTCACACAAGTGGTCACTAGGATTGGACAGTCATTAGTTTGAAATCAAGATGCTTTAGATGTTATACTTGCCTCCAAGAAGAAATTTGTGTTATTTTAGGTGAAGACTATTGCACTTAAACACATAAAATTCTAACAGAGGGCTTTAAAATCACTGCTAATACTAAAGAAACAGTAAGTAGGATAAATCACCTAGAGAACACCTGACATCCCACTATCAAACTCTAAAAATGTCTGGCCAGCACTAAGATTTATTTCCCTGGTTTTACTTGGAGAAATATTGAATTTGGAGTACACTTTTCTGTTCTTTCTAATTTTACTGGTATTTGTTTATTTTTACCTCAATTATGTTTTTTTTTTAATTTATTAAATTTATTGGGGTGACATCAATAAAATTACATAGATTTCAAGAATATAGTTCTATAGTACATCATCTGTATATTGACTTGTGTGTTCACCACCAAAAGTCAAATCTCCTTTTGTCACCATGTATTTGATGTCCTTTCCCTCTGGTAATCACTATACTGTTGCCTCTGTCAATGAGTTTTTGTTTGTTTGTTTGTCTTGTTTGTTGCTTTCAGTTTTATATTCCACATATGAGTGAAATCATATGTCTTTTTAAATAACACTTCAATGTGGCCATTGTCTTTCCAGACAGCACAACCATGATTCTGATAGAAAAGCAAAACAAAATTGTAATAATCACCAAAACCTCTATGTCATTTCCTACTTAAAATTCTGGCATTCATATCGATCTAGATAATTCTTAGAATTCTTTCTTATGACCTGGCCAAGGAAGGCCTAAAAGGAGAACTGAGAATGGATAATTTCTCTCTCAAAGAATATGAACTGCATATGTACAGGAAAATCTATAGTATTGCAATGAAGCTAATGATCCACACATTTATAGAAAGCTATCAAACTGGACTAGGCAAGTCATAAGCTGAAGCCCTCACTCATCAACAAGTTCATTTGAACAGATTCTTTCTTGAAATCCACACAACCAGTTATTAACCCTGCTTTGTTCTAGTAAAAACCCTTGTTTCATTTAAGTCTAAACTAAATCACACCATCTCAAATTCTATATGATCTTCTGAGAAGCTGTATTTCTACTTGAGGATTCTTCCATGTGCAAATAAGAATTCCATATAAATTCAGAGGCTTTTTCTCGCTTTACAGAACCAAGAAAATATGATTTCCCCTAACAATAATATATGCTAGGCAAGACTTCATTTATTAACAAATTATATTTATATTTTTGTTCTATAGAATTGAATAACATAGCTTGGAATAATCAGAATTTAGGAACTAAGAAGAAAATTATGATCATTACCTCCTCCAATTAAATCTCTACATTGTTTGTTAAATGTCTGACATCTTCCTCCATAACAGTAGGCGTTACCCGAATCACAAGATTGTCCATTGCGTGCAAAAGTGTCAGGCACACAGTGTGGGTTAAATCCATTGCAATATTCAGCGAAATCACATTCTTTATCAAATGATTTCCTACAAAGTATACCAACTGGTTTTAACTAGGAAGGGAAAAGAAACATAAGAGATTACATATCAATGATACCCAAGTTTTCTTTCTCTTAAGGCTTTAAATTTCCATCCATTTTTATTTCTACGTTGCTAAAGTCACTGATGAAATTATTCTTCTTGTTAACTATTTAAGCATTGCATAGAAACTTAGGCATTGAGTTTATTGTGCATAAAGGAGAGGATAATGCTTGAGAGAAATGTGGGAAACTTAAAGATAAGCAGACTACCATAATTATTTTTTTAAAAGAAAACAGAGCTAAGGAATTTATGTAAAAATTATTTTCAACCCATTATGGCTATGCTCACCTATGCAGCCTCTGGTTTCTACATATGCCATCCTTAAAGCAGAAATGAGCAACCATTTACAAAACAATACACACCATAAACATTTAGAAAAAAAGTTTGTAGATTTTAAAAGAAGAAAATTTAAGGACACACAGGAGAAGGTTTATTTAACATACCACATTGCAAACAACTATTTAAAAAATATATATCTCTGATCTCTTCAGTACTTACTCTTTAGCTGATAGCTTCCAAGGTTCCCTTTCTGTATATCTGCTTTTGCTAAGAGAGATTTAATTATCATCACAGCAAATCCCTTCCTCAATTCAAGCCCTGGCTATCATCATTATCTTATGCAAACTAAGTTCTAGCTTTGTTCTAGCTTTCAAAGGTCCTAGAGGCCTAGCTTATATAACATTCATACATACCCCTTCCCCAGAATATGTTTTCTGTGCACTTCTTCTCACGTTTTTCAACATGTATTTGTTACCTGTAGCAAATCTGATACAAATTTTCCAAGTGATGGGTAAGAAAACAAAATATACTACTTATGGAGTTAACATTCAAATCAAAACCAGTGATCAAAATTGCTGGTAAAGGAAAATATGTATATAAATATAATGAAAAAGTATTAATATCTGTTTCTTGAGAATATGCTTCCTTTTACAAATATGTGTAAATGTCAATTTTACTTTTATTCTAATTTATTTTGTTATTAAGACTTTACTTTTTACAGCAGTTTAAAGATCACAGAATATATGAGGGGAAAGTATAGAGATTTCCCATATATCCCTGCTCTACACATGCAAAACCTCCCCCATTATCAACATCTCCCACTACAGTGCTACATTTGTCACAAATAATGAACCTACTCTGATCCACTGAAGAAGGTAAGAACAGTTTCACTTTACCCACATCAACTCTCCCCCAAGATGGAACAGTTTAATACCAAGAGAGACTCTCCTGGCCTGTGATTTCTACAAGAGGGCAAAATGAAAGTTATATGAGAGCCTGGTTTCCCCAGCCTTGAGAGACACTGCTTAAGAGGCCCACTTTTGTCTTGTCCAACCCAGATAACTGAGGGAACTGGCGTAGCTAAACAGTCTGAGGACACCTAGAAGTAGTGAAAAGGGAGGAGGGCTCACAGCAACCTATGTGTAAATCACAACAACCAGCCACATATCTTATTCACTTGCTCACAGACTCTACCAAGAGCCCCACTCATGAACTAACAGGCCCGGCTCACGTGAGCCAAAAATCACCACCAGCATTCCAAACACACATCCAAGAGCTGGCAGTTCACACTCCCCAGGCAATGGTCCACACAAGACATCAACAACAGTATGCACACTCTTGGATGCAACACATGGATATCAGCAGCTGGCTTGACTCTACTGAACTAGAAGATGGACAATCTTGACCACTTCAGGACACTGCCTTAGGGAAAATAAATGGGAGGCTCCCTGAATCTGGATTGGCTTTGCAGGACTGAGAAAAGACACACAATCCATAGGTCCTCCAACGAAGGAACAAGAAAAGTGGAGTGAGCACACTCATAGAGAAGGTCTGAGAGACCCTCAAAACTCTAGTTGAGTTGATTTGGTGACTGGCTTCTTTCTGTCCCAAAGTCAGTAAGAAAAGACTCTTCAAATGTGAACACAGAAATGCAATGCTTCAAGAAACATAAAGAATCAAGGAAGCAGCAAAGAAAGACATCTATTCTTATGAGGTACTCCCATAAGAATATCAGCTGATTTCTCAACAGAAACTTTGCAGGCAAGAAGACGTTGACATAAAATATTCAAAGTGATGAAAAGCAAAAACCTACTACCAAGGCTACTCTACCCAGCAAGGCTATCAACTGAAACTGAAAGTAAGATAAAGAGCTTCCCAGACAGGAAAAAGCTAAAGGAATTCATCACCACCAAGCCAGTATTACAAGAAATGTTAAAAAGATTTCTTAAAGAAGAAGAAAAGGGAAATAAAAAATAAATATGAATAATAAAATGGCAATAAATATGTGCCTATCAATAATTACATTAAATGTAAATGGATTAAATGCTCCAAACAAAAGACATAGGGTAGCTGAATGGATAAGAAAATAAAACCCATATGTATGCTATCTACAAGAGAACTACTTCAGATGGAAAGATAAACAGAGACTGAAAGTAAAGAAATAAAAAAAGAAATCTCATGCAAATTCAAATGAAAAAAAGGCTGGAGTAGCAAGATTTATTTATATCAGACAAAACAGACTTAAAAACAAAGGCTATAATAAGAAATGAAGAGCTAGAACTGTTACTATTTGCAGATGACATAATACTATATAGAGAGAACCCAAAAGATTCCACCAAAAAACTCTTAACTCTGATAAATGAATTAGTAAAGTAGGATACAAAATTAATATTCAGAAATTGGTTGCATTTTATACACCAATGATGAACTATCAGAAACATAAGTTAAGCAATCAATCCCATTTACAACTGCATCAAAAAAATAAAATACCTAGGAACCAAATTAACCAAGGAGGTAAAAGACTTGTACATAATAAATTACAAATCATTGTAAAAAGAAATTGAAGAAGACGCAAATAAATGGAAGCATATATTGTCCTCACAAAAGGAATTAACATCGTTAAATTGTCCATACTACTCAAAGCAATCTTTAGATTCAATGCAATCCTTATCAAATTATTAATAGCATTTTGCGCAGAACTAAAACAATTAATCCTAAAGTTTATATAGAACCATAAAAGATCTTAAATACCTATGTCAATCTTGAGAAAGAAGAACAAAGTTGGAGGTATGAAACTACCTGATATCAAACTATACTAAAGGTCATAGTAATCAAAACAACATGGTACTGGATAAAAACAGATCAATGGAACAGAACGGAGAATACATATGACATATTATTGAATTATACACTTGAAACCTATATAATTTTGTTAATCAATGTCACCCTAATATATTTTTTAAAAAAAAAACCCTAAAGAAGCCACCAAAAAACTGTTAGAAGTGACCAAAAAAAGTCAGTAAAGTTGCAGGATACAAAATTAGGTTACAAAAATCCTTTGCATTTCCATACATTTACGATGTACAAAGAAACTTTTAAAATCACATGTATATTATGAGAAACAATAAAATACTTAGAAATAAATTTAACCAAGGATGTGAAAGAGCTGTCTATGGACAACTGTAAGGCACTGTTGAAAGATTAAAAGAGAAACAAATAAATGAAAAGATATCCTGTGTTCATGGACAGAAGAATTAATACTGTTAAAATATCTATACTACAAAAAAAGCTCCCCCAAAAATAAAAATAGAACTACCATTGACTCAGGAATCTCATTTCTGAGTATATATCTGAAGAATATAAAATCATAATTTTGAAGAGATATGAGTACCCCCATGTTCATTGCAGCATTATGCACAACATCCAAGACATGGAAACAACCTAAGTGTCCATTAATGAGTGAATGTTACTCATACTTTCACTCTTTTTTTAAGCTTTTATTTTTTATTACTTTTTTATTTTATTTTAGTTTCAGGTATAAAGTACAATGGTTAGGCATTAATATAATTTATGAAATGATCCCCCTGGTTACTCTAGCATCCATCTGGCACGAAACACAGCCATTACAATAATATTGACTATATTCCCCATGCTGTACTCCACATCCCTTTGTTTTGTATAGATATACATGCATACACACACAATGGTATCATTTATATTATTACATCTGTAATGTTATATAAACTCTATATTATATTATATATTATTAAAAAATATTAATAAATATAATAGACATACATCATATATACACAAAGGAATAATACACACACAACTGAATAATATTTAGTAATAAAAGAAGGAAATCCTGCCATATGTGACAACACAGATGAACCTTGAGGGCATTATTCTAAATGAAACAAGTCAGATACTTTACAATCTCGCATGTGGAATGTAAAAAAGAAAACAAACAAACAAATTCACCAAAACAGAGAATAAAATGGTGGTTGCCAAAGGCTGCACAGTGGGGGAAATGGGAAGATGATGGCCAAGGGTACAAATTTTCAGCTATAAAATTAATAAGTCTGGGGATCTAATGTACAGCATGTGACTACAGCTAACAATAGTTAACAATAATGTATTAAATACTTGAAAGTTGCTGAGATAGTAATCTTAAATGTTTTTGCTATGTGAAGTGGTATATGTATTAACTAAACTTATTCAGTAATTATTTTGTAATATATACTTATGCCAAATCATTAAGTTGTACACCTTAAACTTACACATGTTATATGTCAATTATATCTCAAATAGAGCTGGGGGAAATTTTTTAAAAAGGATAAAAGCATACCCTTCCTCCCATCTTATAGACGTTTATCTTGGTCAGGAGCTTGTTTCTTTTTTCCTTAGGAATTATGCTGGGTTTGGGCAATTATTCAGGAATTCTTTAAATGCTTTCAATGAAGAGGGATTGAATGATTATAACAATAACTGAATGAATTGCAAAGGAACAGAGGCTTTACCAGAAGACAGTGAATTTAGCCAACTAAAAGAATGAATCTAAATTCCTAATCCCACGTGAGGTTAGGGTATTAGAAAATAAGACCATAAGAGGGTTGTTCCAGATGTATGTCGACCACAGAGAAATCTCAATGGGTACCAGAAAGATTCGTAATGAGGTATAGAAATGGGAAGCCAAGTCAGGAGAAACCAAGCATCAGGCATTACATACATGAGAGTCCTGGAAATGATAGACTGCTGAATGGGCTGAAGTGTGAGAGCGAATCCAATGTTGTTTGCATATAATATAATGGGAAGGGTGAAATATGCTTTCTATCTTCTTTAAACAAGAATTTCAAGAATTGCTGAGCTATTATAAAATACAGATTGCTTCTTACCGTGCACTTTTGTGTGCAGCATTCCCCGGAACCACAAACTTTAGAACCTTTGAGTGTACATGTTCTAGGATCACAGCAGTCTTTATGTGTACAAGTCTGTAAACAAATGCTGTGTTAATCACATAATTAGGTACCATGAAATAAAACTGTAACATAGAATTTCTTTACGAAGTATGAAGTTCTTAAATTCAGTTTCTATAATCCTATTCTTTATGAGATTTATAGAAATCAACATCTTATTCACTAGTTTGTAAAAGAAATGTGTTGTTTCACTACATTCCATAGAATTTGAACAATATTAACATGCCACTGTGGTGCCAAAATCTTAGAGAGAATACTGATTACATACCTTGTTAACTACCATTCTCTTCAAACGTTTTCTTATACTCTTGCTTTTTTATAATAAATTGTATAAGCCAAATCTTTTCACACATAGAACTTCTCTAATATGAAACTGTCAAAAGCAACATTTGGATTCTCAGCTTCCCTCTCTAAAATGGCAAAACCCTAAAACTCCACCCTAAAAAAAGTGGTCCAAGAAGCCAGGCTTACCTATTCACCTCAGATTTCACTGGGAGGCTGGCTCTTATACTTACTTAACATTTTATAAGATTCAGTGCCTTCAATCAACTTTTTTTAGTCTTCAGTAGCAAGTCTCTTCTAAATTATGTAGTTTGTCAATATCAGATGTTTGTTTCCCGGTGTTGTCTTTTTTTGTTGCTGATAATTTCTTATTAATATTTTCAATGAACAGCTTGACCATAAGCCTCAATATTATACTTTCAAAACGTTATTTATTTCATATATTGACTCATGTAACTCAAAGTTTAAATATTCTTTTGTTATTTTTTTCATACTGTATCTTTCAATCAAATTGTTTGGTTATTGATTTTTTTTTTTCTTCAAATCCAACTTTGTATATGTGCAAGGGTAAACCTCCTTAAGAATAGAATGTTCTGGCTATTTTAAAATGGTTCTTTTACCCTGCCTTCTTCCAGAAGCATGAGAATACTTCTCTCCAATATTCACTGTGACAATCAATTTGAGCTCCTAGAGGTAAAACTCACAAAAGTGTAAGGGCCTCCCTAGAATTTTTAACTATAAAAGTTGTTCACATTGAGCCTCCAACAATTCGTCAATTACAGTTCAGGTTTTCCTACCCAAGCACTGATTATCTGTGATTTGCCTATCAGTCTTTCCAATTTGGGGTGCAGTGGCTTGTCCTATAACCTCATTTCTCTGACCGACCTAAGAAGAATTGTTGCTTTTTCAATTTGTTTAGCTTTTGTTGTAAAGACTCAAATGGTGACTTCTAAACTTCTCATATCTCAGACCAGAAACCAGATACTTAATTTTCTTTTTTTAATATTTTTAATAAAAATGCTTAAATTGGCTTTTGAATATTTATATATATTCACATATATTTGAATATATATGAACTATAAATATTTTCTTCCAATTTGGAGCTTGCTATTCTATTTTTCTTAACAGAGTCTAAGAGAAAAAGTTTCTAATTTACCATTTTTTTCTTTAAAAACTCATTCTTATTTGCTGTATCTAAGAAATTTTGCTTATTATAGGATCAAAATATTGTCTCCTATGTTTTACACTAAAAGCTTTAGAATTTTAGCTTTTATATTTAGGTCTTTGATCCATTTCAAATTAATTTTTGTATATAAAAGGTCAAAGTTTATATTATTTACATGGATATCCAGTTCATATACTTTTGTTAAAAAGATTTTCTTCACCCATTGAATTCTTACATATTTGCAGAAAATCAATTGGCTATATAAATATTATTTTATATACCGATTATCTATATTGTCCCATTAAAGTATATATGCATGCTCTGGCCAATACTACATTGTTGTGATTATAACTATGTAGAACATTTTAAATTTAAAGAAAATTAGTATATATGTTCCACCACCTTTGTTCTTTTTCTTTTAATTGCTTTGTCTATTCTAGGTCTTTGCTTTGCAAATAAATTATAATATCAGCTTGTCAATTGCTATAAAAAGATGGATGGGGTTTGAATTGGGATTATGTTAAATGAATGTATCAATTCATGTAGGGCCAAAACTTAACAATATTGTCTTCTGATCTATGAAAGTGGGATTTCAGTCACTTCAATCTTCTTTCATTTCTCTGAGCAACGTCAGTTTTTAATATACAGATTTTTCACATATTAAGCTAAATTTACCTCTATATATTTCATATTTTTGAAACAATATATATCAAATTGTACATTTCATTTCATTTTCCATTTATTACTTATACATAGAAATTCAATTGAATTTTGTACACTGACCTTTTATCCAGTGATTTGAATTCACTAATTAGTTTTAGTAGTTCTTGGGGTCAGGGGAGAGATGGCTTAGAATTCTCTGCTCATGTGGCCAAGTTGAGTTTGATTAAAGACAGTTTTACATCCTCCTTTCCAATCATTATGTGTCTTTATCTTGCCTTACTGCAATGACTATAGCATCCACTACAGTGTCGATCTACAATGTTAAATGGAAGTGGTGAGAGCAAACATCTTTGCCTTGCTCAAGATATTAGGGGAAAATATTGAGTCTTTCACCAGTAAATAGGACAATAGTTGCAGGTTTCTCAGAGATGTACTTTAGTAGACTGAGGAGCTTCTCTTCTATTCCTAGAGTGCTTAGTTTATTATGAGTTGATACTAAATTTTCTCAAATATTTTTTCTTCATATATTGTTATTATGCTGAATTATATATGTTTTATATGTTAAAACTCCATATTCCTGGGATAAACTCCACTTGGTCAAGATTTATTAACCTATTTATACACTGTTCATGAGAAATATTGGTGTGATTTTCTTTTCTTTTAATTCTCTAGTTCTGACTTCAGACCAATATTTACTTCATGAAATGAATTGTAAAATGCTTCCATCCATTATCTGAGAAGATTCATGTATAATTGGCATTATTTCTTTGTTTTATGTTTGATAAAATTCACTAGTAAAGTAATGTGGATTTGGAGTTTCTTTGTGGAAAAATCTTTTAATTACAAATTTAATTTCTTCACTAAATACAGAGCTATTCAAATTTTATCTTCTTATACTGATTGTGATAATCTGTGTTTTAAGAAACTTGACAATTTTATCTAAATTGTCAAATTTGTTTACATAAAGTAGTTTTTAATATTCCTTATTTTTAACATATATAGAATGTATGATAATATGCCCTCTTTTATTCCTGATCTTGGTAATTTATTTCTCACTTTTCCTTCATCAGCACAGTAAGAGGTATATCCAGCACACTGAAATTTTTCAAAGCACCAGCTTTTATTTTCATTGATATTTATTCTCTGGTTTCTAACTCATTGATTTTTGCTTTTATCTTTATCATTCGTTCCTTCTATTTTAGCTTTAATTTAGACATATTTTAGTTCCCTAAAGTAGTGTTCTAAATAATTGATTTTCGATCTTTCTTTTTCTCTAATATAAACTTTTAAAGCTATAGATGTTCCTCAAAATCTTATTTTTGCTGAATCTCATCTTTTTTAATGTTTTCATTTGCATACTGTTAAAAATATATTCTACTTGCCTTCAAGCTTTATTTTTTGAGCCATGTTTCTTAACTGCCTATTTTCCTGAATATGGTACATACTTCCCTGTTTCTCTGGATGTTTAGTAATTTTGGGGTAATATATTAGACATTATAGAAAAAAGTGATATAATGACTATATTCAGCTGTGTCCTTCTGGAGGGTTTTTTTTTTTCCCCCTAGGAGGAAGTTAAGTTGCCTGGGCGTAAACTATAAACTTCAGCTCCCCTACAATGTGCAGCAGCTATCTCTGTTCAATTCATATGGCTTCCACCTGCTGAATTTTTATCTTGATTCCCGGATGTAATGTGGCATTCAGTCAAGGATTTAGGCAGAGATTGCACTTATATTTCAGAGTACAATCTATCTGCAGTTTCTTTGTTTCCAAAAATTTATCTTTAATTTCCAGTTTCAGTTTCAGTCTCAGTCTTTATATTGATATTTGAAACCAGCGAGTCTTAAATTTCTGCTGCTTGAGTTGCACATAGTAGAAAAACACTCTACAAAAAAATAATCAAACTCACAGAGCTCACCCAGTATACCTATGTCTTTCAAGTGTCTTATCCTCTTTTTATGCCCCATGGGATATTTCTAGACCATGCATATCTTAGCAGTTAGCCAAGTATTTGTATAGTTAATAATAAGATTTTAGGTCATATCACTTTTACAGTTCTCTAACTTCTAGGATTTACCCTTAAATTTCCATTGGCTCTCATCCCTGAACTCTGTTCTCTGTTACATTGAATCTGTAAAGCTTCAGTTTTCCACAGCAATTTAATTATGCCATATCTGCAAAGGTAGAGGAGCACCCTTAGGCTAGAAAGACATAAACTTAAAATTCTTATCTATTATAGATGCAGTTTTTCTAGAGTAAACTTTCTTCTGGCTTCTTTCTTCTTTAAGATGTGTTCCACTGCCATTAAGTAACATACATATATGTACATATTTATATATAAACCATATTACATATGGTTTATATGTAATATATTTTATATTTTAATATGTAAATATACCTTTAACATGTTTATTTAATGTATAGTTCACATTTTACAACTGCAATGTCTGAACGTTTTCATATGACTACTTCACTTTGTTGTCAATATGACCTATAATCTTTCATTTTTTTTGTTTGATATTTGTTCCATATTTTTACATTTTAGAAAAGTAATAGATTCTTTTTATTAATTTTACAGAGATGACATTGGTTAATAAACCTATATACATTTCAAGTGTGCAAGTCTACAATACATCATTTATATATTACATTGTGTTTTTACCACCCAAAGTTAAATTTCTTTCTGTCACCATATATTTGACCTCCTTTACCCTTATCTACCTCCTCCCCTTTCCCTCTGGTAACCACTAAAGTGTTGTCCAATGTCCATGAGTCTCTGTTTGTCTTGTTCATTTATTGCTTTTGGTTTTATATCCCATATATGAGTGAAATCTTATGATTCTCAACTTTTTCCATCTATTTCGCTTAGCATGATAATCTCAAGATCCATTCATGTAATCACAAATGGCAATATTTCATTTTTTCTTATGGTTGAGTAATATTCCTTTGTACATATGTACCACATCTTTATCTAATCATCTATCAAAGGGCACTTCAGTTGTTTCCATTACTCGGTCATCGTGAATAGTGCTGCAGTGAACATCAGGGTGCATATATCTTTACAGAGAAATGTTTTCAAATTTTGGGGGTAGATACTCAGAAGAGGGGTTGCTAGGTCATATGGCAATTCTATTCTTAATTTTTTGAGGAACCTCCATATTGTTTTCTTTAGTGGTTGTATCAATTTTCATTCCCTTCAGCAGTGTATGAGGTTTCCTTTTTTCCCACAACCTCTTCAACACTTATTACTTGTCTCGTTGATAACAGCCATTCTAACAGGTGTGAGGTGGTATCTCATTGTCATTTTGATTTGCATTTCTCTAACAGCTAGTGAAGTTGAGCATCTTTCCATATGTCTGTTGGCCATGTGTACGTCTTGGAAGAAGCACCTATTCAGGTCCTCTGCCCATTTTTTAATTGGATCGTTTGTTTTTTGTTGTTATTAAATTGTATGAATTCTTTGTATATTTCGGATATTAGGCCCTCATTAGAGTCGTTGTTTGCAAATATATTCTCCCATTCGATGGTTGCCTCTTTGCCTTGTTGACAGTTTCTTTTTCTGTACAGAAGCTTTATAGTTTAATATATTCCCATTCATTTATTTCTGCTTTTACGTTACTTGCTGTTGGAGTCAAATTCATAAAACCCCCTTTCAGACCAAGGTCCATGAGTTTAGTACCTATATTTTCATCTATGCAATTTATTGTTTCAGGTCTTATATTTAGGTCTTTGATCTACTTTGAGTTAATTTTTGTGTATGGTGACAAATAGCACTCTTTTGTATGTGGCTTTCCAATTTTCCCAGGACCATTTATTGAAGAGGTTTTCTTTTCTCCATGATATGGTTTTAGCTCCTTTGTCAAAAATTATTTGCCCATATATATGGGGGTTCATTTCTGAACTCTCAATTCTGTTCCACTGGTCTTTGTGTCTGTTTTTCTGCCAGTATCATGCTGTTTTAATTACTGTTGCTTTGTTGTATAACTTGAAGGTAGGCAGAATAATACCTCCAGCCTTGTTCTTTTTTTCTCAGAAAAGATTGTTGCTTATTTGGGTCCATTTATGATAGATTTCTTTTCTTATTTTTTTATTAAAATTATTGGAGTGACATTGGTTAATAAAATTATATAGATTTCAACTGTACAGTTCAATAATACATCATCTTTATATTGCATTGTGTTCACCACCAAAGTCAAATCTCCTTCTGTCATCATATATTTGACCCTTTTCATTTAAAAATGTTTTAGTGGTACCGCCTATCAATACAAAATTTTTTCTCCCTATATTTTCTCTCTATATTATCAAATGGGATAGCACTTTGCTATCCCACTGGTAATAGTCTACAGTATTCAGATGTTCTGGTCTGTGTTTGTTACCACTTGTTGTTAAAGGTATATTTCTTCAACTGCTTCGTCAACTGTTTGTGGTCACTAATTCTAATTTTGTAACTGATCTATACACTAAAATGTCATAATATTTGAAGGCAAACATTATCTAAAGGACCTCTGCTCACCACTTCAAAATATAGCAAAAAAAGAAGACACAGACTTCAAATTTCACCAAAGAAAGTCTTTTTAAAATTTATTTTTCTAAAAATAAGGTTTTTATCTTATTTTCCACCTATTACGTATATATAGGAAATAAAAAATGTTTTGAAAAAAATTTCTCCTCACCTCTAGAGTGCCACAATCACATTGTTCACCTCGTTCCAACTTTCCATTGCCACATATCTTCCGTGATTTGTAAACTGGCATATCATGAAGGATTTTATTAAGACAGTCAAGGCCAGAATCTGAAGCAAAATATTTAAACTCATCCAAGTTACAGGTGCTAAAATCCTTTACACCCCCAGAGTGCCTAAAATATAAAAAACATGGTATGATCAAACTTATTGCTCTATATCTCTACATTTTCCCAATGTATGGTGTTTTCAAGAGTATTTAAAGAGGATTATACTTCATGGAAAACAAAAAGGCAGCCTCGAGCTTTGGGGTGCCCTAGGCCTTTTGCCGAACTGCCTCAGGCTCGGTACTGGTAGCAGCCAAACTCAGTCCAATGTATGGTCTCTTACAAGTGCCTCCAAGTCCAACACAAGCAGCGAACAACTGTGGACAGCTCTGTAGCTTCTACCAGGTTGCCCTGGGCTGGTCACAGGCAATAGCTGTCCTTGGCCTACATGGGAGCCCCTTGCAAGAGATTTTAAAACCAACAGACCCAAAGGCTGCTGTCAGATGTCAACGAATCACCATCTGATTAGCCCCACAAACAGCACAAACAAAGGGTGGACACAACAGGCACAGAAGCCCATTTGAGCGAATCCTACTTCATGGGATCAGCCCCAAAACAGCAGCACATATACTGTGGACTTGACCAATCTTCGCAGCCAGTATGCCTGTGAGTCAGTCTCACCCACCAACATGCCAACAGCAATCAAGGCTCAACTACAACAGGAGAGCCCGCATGGTCCACACAAGGAAAACTCCTGGAACACCCAGCACAGATGATCAGGGAAACTGGACCACTGGGCTACTACATAAGGCCACTCTACCAAAATTGGGAGATGTAAAAGGTCAACCTAATACATAGAAACAAACACAGAGGAGAAACCAAAATGAGAAAACAAAGATGTCTCAAAGTAAAAAATAAGAGAAAACTCCAGAAAAAAAAAAACTAAAAAAAAAGGAAGAAAAGCAACTTACCAGATACAGGCTTCAAAACACTGGTTGTAAGGATACTTGATGAACTTAAGGAAAGATCTCAGTGAGAATTCCAACAAAAACATAGTATGCAGAAAAAAGGACATAAAAACCATTAAAGAAGAACTAGTCAGAAATGAAGAATACAGTAACCGAAATGAAGAATACATTGGAAAAAAATCAACAATAGATTAGATGAAGCAGAGGATCAAATCAGTGATTTGGAAGATAAAGTAGTAGAAAACATACAATCACAACAGCAAAAAGAAAGAAGAATCCAAAAACATGAGGATAGTTTAAGGTACCTCTGGGACAACATCAAGTCTAACAGTCATATCAAGGGGATACCAGAAGGAGAAGAGAGAAAAAACATGGGATTGAGACACTATTTGAGAAAATAATGACTAAAAACTTCCTTAACCTAATGAAGGAAATAAATATACAAGTTCAGGAAGCACAGAGAGTCCCAAGCAAGATGAACACAAACAGACCCACACCAAGATACATCATAACCAAAATTACAAAGATTAAATACAAAGAGAGACTCCTAAAAGCATCAAAAGAAAGGCAGGTGTTATTTACAAGGGTATTTCCATAAAAACATCAGCTGGTTTCTCTCAACAGAAACTTTGCAGGCCAAAAAAACATTGGCCCAAAATATTCAAAGCAAGAACTTAAAACTAACTACTCCATTCAGCAAGGCTAGCAATTAAAATTGAAGGTGAGATAAAGAGCTTCACAGATAGAAAAATAAAGCCAAAGAAATTCATCATCACCAAGTCAATATCACAAGATACGTTAAAGGATGGGCAGAGAGGAGGAGGAGAATGGGAAAGGGCAGGGGAGAAGGAGGAGAACAAAAAGAAAGGAACATAGATATAAATAATAAAATGGCAATAACTGTGTACCTATCAATAATAACTTTAAATGTAAATGGATTAAATACTCCAATCAAAAGACATAGGGTAGAAGAATGGATAAGAAAATAAGAAACATACATATGCTGTCTACAAGAGACCCACTTCAGATTGAAAGACACACACAAACTATAAGTAAAGGGACTGGGAAAGATATTTCATATAAGTAGAAATGAAAAAAAAAAGCTGGGGTAACAATACTTATATCAGACAAAATAGACTTTAAAACAAAGCTATAATTAGAGATAAACAAGGACATTACATAATGATAAAAAGATCCCACAAGAGGATATAAACCTATGAATCCAACATAGGAGCACATAAATATATGAAGCAAATATTGACCACATAAAGGGAGAGATTGACAGTAGTACTGTCATAGTAAGGAACTTTAGCACTCCATTCACATAAATGAACGTATCTTCCAGACAGGTAATAAACGAGGAAATGGTGGCCCTAAATGACACACTAAACCAGATGGTATTAATTGATATTTTCAGAGGAATTCACCCCAAAGAAGCAGAATATACATTCTTGTCAGGTGTACATGGAACGTTTTCCAAGTTAGACCACATATTAGGCCACAACTCAAGCCTCAGTAAATCTAAGAAAATTGAAATTGTATCAAATATCTACTCTGACCACAATGATATAAAACTAGAAATCAATTACAAGAAAAGAACTAAAAAACATACAAACACATGAAGGCTAAATAACACGCTAACTAAACAATGAATTAGTTAACAATTAATACCTCGTGAGACAACTGAAAATAAAAAACAATGACACAAAATCTATGGGACACAGTAAAAGCAGTGCTAAGAGAAAATTTCATAACAATATAGGTCTGCCTTAAGAAATATGAAAAATCTCAAATAATCTAACCTGAAGGAACTAAAAAAAATAATAACAAACAAAGCCCACAGTTAGTAGAAGGAAGGAAATAATAAAGATCAGAGTGGAAATAAACAAAATAGAGCATAAAAAAAAACAATACAAAAAATCAATGAAATCAAGAACTGGTTCTATGAAACATAAACAAAATTGATAAACGTTTTTCAAAGAGACTCATTAAGAAAAAAGAGAAAACCCAAATAAATAAAATCAGACATGAAAGAGTAGAAGTGACAACTGACAACACAGAATACAAAGAATTATAAGAAAATACTACAAGTAATTATATGCCAACAAATTGAAGAAATGGGTAAATTTCTAGAAATTCACGATCTCTCAAGATTGAATTAAGAAGAAAACATCTGAACAGACTAATTACTACTAACAATATTAAGTAATCAAAAAACTTCCAATGAATGGCTTCACAGGTGACTTTTACAAAACTTCAAAGAAAAATTAACACCTATACTTCTGACGCTATTCCGAAGATTTCAAAAGAATGGAAGGCTCCCAACCTTAATTTACGAGGCCACCATTACCCTGATTCCAAATCCAGACAAAGACATTACAAAAATAAGAAAATTATAGGCCAATATCTCTGATGAACATAAACACAAAAATCTTCAATGAAATATTAGCAAATAGAATTCAGCAGTACATTAAAGAAATAATACACCATGATCAAGCGAGATTTATTCTTGGGATGCAAGGTTGGTTCAATACCCACAGATAAATTAATGTGCTACACCACATAAACAAAATGAAGAATAAAAATCATATGATCATATTAATAGTTGCAGAAAAAACTTGTGACAAAATCCAGCATCCATTTATGATATAAACTCTCAGGAAAGTAAGAATAGAGGTAACATATCTCAACAGAATAAAGGCTATATATGAAAAATCCACAGCTAACATCATATTCAATGGGGAAAAGCTAAAAGCATTTTCCTTAAGATCAGGAATAAGACAAGGATGTCCACTTTCTCCACTTTTATTCAAGATAGTATTGAAACTCCTAGCCACAGCAATCAGACATAAATAAATAAATAAATAAATAAATAAATAAATAAATAAATAAATAAAAGAAACGAAAGGTATCCAAATTAAAAACAAAGTAAAAGTGTCATTATTTGCAGATGGCATGACACTACATATAGAGAATCCTAAGGATTCCACCAAAAAATTGTTTACTCTGACAAGTGAATTCAGTAAAATAGAAGGATATAAAATTAATATTTAGAAATCAGATGTAATATTATACACCAGTCATTGAAAGAGAAATTAAGAAAACAGTACCATTTATGATTGCATCAAGAACAATAAAATTGAAAGAGAAATTAAGAAAACAGTACCATTTATGATTGCATCAAGAACAATAAAATTGAAAGAGAAATTAAGAAAACAGTACCGTTTATAATTGCATTAAGAACAATAAAATTAAACAATATGCTACTAAAGAATGACTGAGAAGAAATAAAAGGAAAGATCAAGTGTGATACAGAGAAGCAAATAAGAATGAAAATAAAACATACCAAAACTTTGGAGGATACAGCAAAAGTGGTAATAAGAGGAAAAGTCCATATTACTACAGGCCTATCACAAGAAACAAGAAAAGCCCAAATGAACAACCTAACATTACATCTTAAAAAGCTAGAAAAAGAAAAACAATGAAGTCTAAAGTCAGTAGAAAAAGAGAAATAATAAAAATTAGAGCAGAATTAAATGAAATTGAGGACAATAGAAAAAATTAATTCAACAAAGAGCTGGTTCTATAAAAAAGTTAAGAAAATTGACAAACCCCTGGCTTAACTCACTAAGGAAAAAAAGAGAAATGACACAAATAAACAAAATCAGAAATGAAAGAGAAGTTATGACGGATACCACCAAAATATAAAAGATCATATACTATGAAAGATTACATGCCACCTAATTTAATAACCTATAAGAAATGGAAAAGTTCTATTAAACACACAACATTCCTAGACTGAATCATGAAGAACTAGAAAATTGAAATAAACCTATCAACAGTAAGAAAATTGAAACAGTGATCGAAAACTTACCCAAAAGTAAAAGTCCAGGAACCAGATGGCTTCACTAGTAAATTATACCAAACATTCAAAGATGATTTAATACCTGTTCTCCTCAAACTTTTCCAAAAAATTGAATAAAATACATAACTCATTTTATGAGGTCAACATTATCCTGATACCAAAACCAAGTAAGGATCTCTCTCTCTTCTCTCTCTCTCTCTCTCTCTCTCTCCTCCCCCTCTCCCTCTCTCATATGTGTGGTATGTGTATGGGTAAGGGAGAGAGAGAGAGAAGGAGGGAGGGAGAGAGAGAGAGAGAGAGGGAGGGAGGGAGAGAGGTCACTCTTTTTTTTTCTCTCTCTCTCTCGATCAATATCTCTGATAAATACAGATGCAGAAATTCTAAACAAAATATTAGCAAATGGAATGCAAAATACATTAAAAAATTATACATCATGATCAAATGGTGGTTCATTCCAGGGGCACAAGGATGGTTCAATGGAAGCAATTTGATCAATGTGATATCTCACATTAATAAATAAAAAATAAAAATCATATGATCATATTATAGATCCAGAAAAGGCCTTTGACAAGATACAGCATCCATTATAATTAAAACACTTGATAAAATGGATATAGAAGGAAAGTACCTTAACATAATAAAGGCCATATATGACAAACATTCAGCCAATAATATACTTAATGGTGAAAACTAAAAAGCTTCCCTCTAGCGTCAGGAACAAGACAAGGATGCCTGTTCTCACCACTTTTATTCAAGATAGCATTGGAAGTCCTAACTAGAGCGCTAACAATGAAATTTTGGAAAAAGAAATTTTAAAAAATCATTTTATCCTACCAATAAAAAGAAGATAATCCTAGGAGCAAACTTAACAAAGGATGTGAAGGACCTATACACTGAAAACTTCATGACAGTTTTTAAAGAAACTGAAGACACCAAAGAAATGGAACGATATTCCATTTTCATATATTGGAAGAATCAACTTAAAATGGCTATATTACCCAAAGCAATATATTGATTTAATGCAATCCTCATAAATATGCCAAAGGCATGTTTTAAAGAATCAGAACAAAAAATAATTAGATTTATATGAAACCACAAAAAACCCAAATAGCCAAAACAATCCTGAGAAAAAAGAACAAGGCTGGAGGTATCACACTGCCTGACTTCAAATTATACCCCAAAGTGACAATAATAAAAACAATATGTTATTGGCAGAAAAACAGACACACAGACCAGTGTAACAGAATCAAGAATCCAGAATTAAACTTTCATATAAATGGGGCAACAAAAGAGCCAAAAACCACAAAATGGAGAAAGGAGAGCCTCTTCAATAAATGGTCCTGGGAAAATTGGACAGCCACATGCAAAAGAATGAAATTAGACTTCTATCACCATATACCCAAATTAACTGAAAATGAATCGAAGTCTTAAATATAAGACCTGAAACAGTAAATCGAATAGAAGAAAACATAGATACTAAACACATGGACCTTGGATTTAGAGAGAATTTTATGAATTTGACCTCAAAGACAAGGGAAGTAAAAGCAAAAATAAATAAATGTGACTGTATCAAACTAAAAACTTCTGCACAGCAAAAGAAACCATCAACAAGGCAAAGAGGCAACCAACAGAATAAGAGAATATATTTGCAAATGAAAATGAGCTAATACCCAAAATATATAAAGAACTCCTATGACTCAATAACAACAAAAACAAACAATTCAATTAAGAAATGGGCAGAGGATCTGAAAAGATACTTCTCCCAAGAAGACATACACATGGCCAACAGACATATGGAAAGTTGCTCAATGTCAGTAGCTATTAGAGAAATGCAAATCAAAACCACAATGGATACCACCTCACACCTATTAGAACAGTTATCATCAACAGAACAACTAATAACAAGTGTTGAGAGGTTTTGAGAAAAAAGAAACCTTCATACACTGTTGGTAGGAATGTAAACTGGTATAGCCACTATGGAAAACGGTATGGAGGTTCTTCAAAAATTAAAGGTAGATTTACCATATGACCCAGCAATCTTTCTTCTGGGTATTTATCCTAAAAACTTGAAAACATTTATTCACAAAGATATGTGTACCCCAGTGTTCATAGCAGCATGCATCATCGTGGCCAGACATAGAAACTAAAGTGTCCTACAATAGATGGCTGAATAAATAAAATGTGGAACATATATACAATGGAATATTACTCAGCCATAAGAAAAGATGAAATACTGCCATTTGTGACAACATGGATGGGTCTTGAGATTATCATGCTAAGCAAAGTAAGTCTGAAAAAGTTGAGAACTATAAGATTTCACTCATGTGTGAGATATGAAACTGAAAGCAACAAACAAGACAAACAGAGACTCATGGACACAGACAAAAGTTTAGTGGTTATCAGAGGGAAAGGAAGAAAGGTGGAGGTAGATAATGGTAAATGGGGTCAAATATATGGTGCCCAAAGGAAATTTAACTTTGGGTGGTGAACACACAATGCAATATACAGATGATGTATTATTGAACTGTATACTTGAAATGAATATAATTTTATTAACCAATGTTGCCCCAATGAACTTAATTTTAATAAGTAAATTAAATAAAAGACTATAACAAAACACAAAGACAGATCCAGTAATCCCACTTCTGAGTATTTATCAACAGAAACCCAAAACACTATTTCAAAGAGACATATGCATCCATATATTCATTGCAGCATTATTTACAATAGCCATGATATGGAATCAACCATGCTGTCCATCAATGGATGACTAGATAAAGAAGAGGTGGTACATATATACAATGGAATATTACTTAGCCATAAAAAAGAACAAAATCTTACCATCTTCAACAACATGGATAGACCTAGAGGGTACTGTGCTGAGTAGAATAGCTCAGACAGAGAAAGACAAATGTCAACTATTTCACTTATACATGGAATCTAAAAACAAAATAAAACAAAAACATATTCATAGAAACAGATACCAAAATGATGATTACCAGAAAGAATGGGGTTAGAAGATGGATAAAGAGAGGAAGAAGAATATAGTCAATAAATTGTGATAAGTTTGCAAGGTGGCATATGATTACCAGAATTAGTGGGGTGATCACATTATAAAAATGTTGAATCACTAATTGTACATCTGAGACAATATAACCAATATAAGACTGTATATTAACTATACTTATATACTTAAATAAAAAATATTTTTAAAAAGTAGTGAATAGAAATCAACACTGAGATGGCCCAGGTAGTAGATTTGGCACACAAGTACTTAAAAAGGGCCACTATAATATATTCAAGTAATTAAAGAAAAACGTTTAATTAATTCATAGAAATCACAGTCTTATAGAGTGAACATTCAAAATAGAGTACATAGTAAATTTACATAAAATTCTAGAGCAAGGTAAACTAATTGTAGTGATAGAAATCAAGTCAGTGTTGCCTGCATTAAGGGTGGAAGATGGACAGCCAAGTGTCACAAAGGAACTTTCTACAGAGATGAAAAAGTTGCATACCTTGATTGGCACTGTGGTTCAAAGATTTACATATATTTGTCAAAAGTCATAAACTCGTACACTTAAACTATGTGAAATTTATTGTGGGCAAATCACACATCTATAAAGTTGATTTTTAATAAAGTATATAAATAAAATACTCAAAATTCTTCTAAGAAACTATCAAAAGGAAGAATAAATAAATAAATAAATAAATTTAGTTACCTACACTCTGTTTTAACAAAAATTTGGTAATCAGGAGATAAAATTAAATAATGAGAAAAATATACTGAGCTGACTAGGTCATTATTTGCAACATATTTACTGAGCACTCTTCTAGGCAACTATTAAGCAGTAAAAAGTAGAACCTCCTAGGGACAAAAAGTATGAAGCTCAGGAAGTAAATATGTAGAATAAGTCTGATAGTTATTGGAATGATGAAGAAGAAAAATAAAACAACATAATGTACAAGGGAATGAAAGATACTATTTTAGAAAAGAAGACATTTATTTTAAAAAAAAACTATAGCTAACATAATACTTATGAAAATTGAATGCTTTTCTCTTAGGGTTGGAAACAAGGCAAGGATATCCACTGTCACCACATCAATTTACATTAGACTGAAATTATTTCAAGTTTAATTAAGCAAGAAAAAGGGATTACAGGCAAACAGCTAGAAAGGAAAGAATAAAACTGTTCTCATTCATGTTTATTCATGTTCATATTCTTGTTTATAGAAAATATTACAGAATCAACACATAAAATCTCCTGGAACTTCTGATGTATTTCACACATTAGAAGCACCCAAAGTCAATATACAAAAATCAATTATATTTCTATGTTCTAGTAATGAAGAATTTGTAAATGATATTAAGAAAACAATTATGGTCATGATAGCAAAAAAAAAAAAATACTTAAGGATAAATTCAACAAAACAAGTACAAGACCTGTAAACTAAAATACAATTACATTGCTGAGAAAAATTAAAGAAGATCTACTTAATGAAGACATATACCATATTTAAGGATCAAAAGACTCTATTATTGTTAAGATAGAGATTCTCCCAAAATTGAACTACACAATTAAACAATGCAATACTTTTCAAAATCTCAACAGGAGTTTTCATAAAATTAGAAAGCTGGTAATAAAATGTATATGAAAATGCAAAGGGTGGAAAAACTTGGGGACTTGCACCACCTGATTTCAGAATTCAATATAAAGCTACAGTAATAAAGACACTATGTTTTTGCATAAGAGTAGACATACAGATTATTGATATAAAATTGAAATTCCGATAAAAATTCCACACATTTGTGGTCAATTGATTTTTGACAAAGTTGCTAAGGCAATTAAGGGAGGGAAAGGATGGTCTTTTCAACAGGTGGTACTGGAATAACTGGAAAGCCATATGGCAAAAATAAAAATGAACTGAAACAAATACACAATAATTAACTCAAAATATATCATAAAACTGAATATTAGAGCTATAAAAACATGATGCATGAAAAAAATTTATAAAGTATACTTCATCAAAATTAAAAACATTTTCTTAAAAAATGCACTATAAGAAGAAAATCATGACTCATAGCCAGACTATATAAACCATTCCTACAACTCAATACATAAAAATCTTAGTTTTTATTTTTAAAAATTGGACGAAATATTTGAATATGCCCTTCGGCAAAGAAGACATACAAAGCTATCAAGAATGAAAATCTGTTCAACTTTATTAGCTCCTAGGGAAATGCAAATTAAAACCAATATGAGATAATATTACATACCCACTGTAATGATTCAAGTTAAACATACTAAGCACATCAAGTCTTGGTGATAATGTGAAACAACCAGGATTGGCTACACAACTTGTAGGAACCAATGCAGAATGGAAATGCAGGGCTCCTTGTTTAAAAACAAGGCAAAAGTATTATTAATGGTGCTAAAATTAAAAGCTTCTTTCTCTTTGGCAGTCTCTCAATGGGTCATGGTGTTATTTATTTGCAATTTAATGACTTTCTAAATAAAAAATTTTGTAATTAATTATTAACTTGAATTGTACTGTTTGTCGCTATATTGTACAATGCCAGTTTTAAATGCATATATCAAAGCAATAAACTTTATGCAGAATCACTGAAAATATATAATTCATCTGGCTGATCATTAGTGGGTGCTTTCTATCAAGACAGAAAAAGAAAATACAAGCCAGACTGGAAGGTAGAGAGGAGAAAGAGACTTTTTCCCCAGGCCTGGAAAGTCCTGGGAAGTTTTGGACCTATTTTTGGTGTGTGTTCCATTTGCACTTGAAAAGAATGTGTATTCTGCAGTTGTTGGATAGAGTGTTCTATAATTGTCAATTATTTCTATAAGTGTAAAAGTTCCTAAACAAACAAACAAACAAACAAAATTTAACAAATATGCATATTTCATAAAGAAAATTATCTTACACTGCTTTTGGTGACATTATGCAAACATCTCCTGAACAATAGCAGGTGTCAGAGTTATCAAAACTCAATCCCACATTAAGACCAAGCAACTGCACGATACTGACAGTAAATGACTCCAAAGATGAACCTTCTGGATACTAAATATAAGGAAAATAAAAGAAAAAGATTTAGCCGAGAGTCCTATTCAGTTATTTTTAAAAACCAATAGTTACTATAATCAAAAATTAGTATATAAAACTCATTTTTAATCTTATTAATGCATCCAAGATATCTATATAGATGCAATTGTAGTAGAGTTATATAGGCATTTGAATGATAGATTTATAAAACATGGATAAGTAAATACCAGAGTTTAATTACAAAATACTATTACTTAATGACAATACCAGTTATCTTAGCAAATATGTCTTAAACCCCACATTGTGTTGCTTATTTCATACTTTAAACAAAATGCCTCTAATCTTTTAATAACCAATTCTACATTTTCTTTGTATAAGGCAGCCTCTAAAATGGGTCAAATGGGTCCTAATGATCTCTGCCTCCTGCTATTTACACCCTTGTGTGTTCTGACTCTATTGCATATAAGCTGGACTTATTGACATGCTTCTAGTTAACTAAAAGAGTGGAAGTGATGGGCCATCATTTCCAAGATAAGTTATAAAAAGACTAACTCCTTGGATTCTAAGTCTCACTCTCCTTACTCTGGGGGAAACCAGCCAGCTATTACATCATGAAGTAGGCCTATGGAGAGGCCCACATGAGTGAGCTTGGAAAAATATTTTCTGAGGTCTTCCAAGAGCCACATCACTGAGCTTGGAAGCAAATACCCTCTGTTGAACCATGAGATAACTACAGCCCTAGCTGACACCTTGATTTCACCCAGTAAGCTGCTCCTAGATTCCTATCCCACAGAACTCTGTTGTTCTCAGCTGCTAAGTTTTAGTATAATCAGTTATATAGCAATAGATAACTAATACACTCCAGTAGGTATTGTTCTCCTTTGGATCACTTCCAATTTCTGCACATAGATGTTTACAGCAGCTTTATTCATAATTACCAAAACTTGCAAACAACCATGATGTCCTTCAGTAGGTGAACGTATACATAAACTGTGGCACATTTTGGCCAACAGAGTATTATTCAGCACTAAAAACAAATGAGCTATCAAGTAATGAAAAGAAATGGAGAAACCTTAAATGCATACTACTACATAAAAGAAGCCAATATGAAAAGGCTATATAATATATGATTCCAACTATATGACATTCTGCATAAAACATAATTATGAAGACAATGAAAAGATTTATGATTAAAAGTGGGGAAGGGAAAAATTAATAAGCAGAGCACAAAGGATTTTGAGTACAGTGAAAATGCTCTATATGATACCATAATGACGGAGATATAAATATCGATAGATACATGTCATCATACATTGGTCCAAATCCACAGAGTGTAGAACACCAAGAGTGAACTCTAAGATGAACTGTGAACTTTGGGTCATTCTAATAGGTCAATGTAGGTTCATCTTTGGTAAAAAAAAATACACACACACACACACACACACACACACACACACACACACCCCATCATGGTGATTGACATTGATGAAGAAGTCTATACATGTGTGGGGTTAAGGTGTATATGAGTAATCTATGCATCTTCCCCTCAGTTTAGCTATGAACCTAAAACTGCTCTAAAAATAATCTTTTTTAAAAAAAAATGTAGTTGGTTCCTGATGGACAAGGAACAAGACAGCATTGTGAAGGAGTGGCAAGTAAAGAACAGTTTAGAGGAAAAGATGTCCATGATAAATGAAGATGTTTCTAAATTTTCTATCCCACATATTGCCCAGGGTTGCTTATTGTTCAACTATAGCCACTAACAGGTAGAAAACAATAATCAATTGATGTACTGGACATTTCAGTCCACCTTCAGAGGAAAAATAGTAATTTCATTTATTGGAAGACTTCTTGGTCCCAAGTAATCTCTCCTTCTTTCATCCTAGCTTTTGATCAAAAGTTCTTAGGACAAAATATGAGAATTTTCCAGGACACTCCTTATCTCCTTCAGAGTTACACACATCATTAACAATAACCAAGGAACACATTTCACTTCTCAGGAGACACAATGCTGGTCTCTTGAAAGAGGCATTCAATATAACTTTCATGTCCTTGATGGGTCCCAGATAGCTGGTTTAGTTGAGAGATATAATGGTCTCCTCAAACAATTCCTTTTCAAATTCGAGTCCAGCAAATAGACCCCTAAATGGGTGTCCATATTGTCCGAGGTCTTAATCTCTCTTAATTCTAGGAGCCTTGGATGACTTGCACCTCATGCCAACTTCTAAAATCTTTCTCGGTTATCTTTTCCTATATTTAAAGGAGCTATGCCTTGTCTTCATGTATACAAAGATTCATTATATATGAGGATCTTTAATTATGTCTCCCCTATCTTTATAATTTTTTTATCTTGTCCCATCCCCATAAGAGCTGGAGGCCTGTCCAGGGTGTATACTCCCCTGAGATCAATTAACCATAGATTTCCTCACAGTCCAGTCATTTGCTAATCTGGTAGGGGACCCATTTGGGTCTAAACTTCCACCACAAGTACACACACACACACATACGCACACACACACACACACACACAAACTGTCAGATGCAGCTGCACATTATCTCATTGGCTGTTGATCACTATTAGTCTGGGTGTTTTCATTGGTTTGCAATCTGGAGCCCCAAATTTTCCAAGTAAGCCACGATTTCAACCAAACATGGCAAATGCTAGGGCTCAAATGCCACTGAGTTTGGCTGATACAAATCCTGCAATCCAAAGACCTCACCCACTTGCATGTCACTAACCAAACCATCAACTGAGGCAAAGGGCCCATAGTAACTGCCTATAGCTTAATTGTAGAGCCCCAACCTCAGGCACAGATATTTTAAATAGCAAACAACCTGACACCCTATTAACAATATACACGTAAATCAGGTCATATGATTTAAAACCTATTTACAACAGAAGCTTTCTCATCACCTAATATGGCAAAACATTAGACTGTTGGACACTTTTAGATCCAGCCATGCTTAATTTGAACTTTAACTGTGCCAGTCAGGCTTTGGCAAAGATGCCAACATCACTTTTTTAGCTGTGCACCCATAAGCCCCTTGAGTTAAAAGGTATTTATAAGTCAAGATTCCAAGGTCCAGGCCCAATAATTCAAATTACACAAGTGCCTCAGCATCATTATAATACCACAGACCCACAAAAATAAGACCTACATTAACTCAAGTGGGTATCAACTTGAAAAGGATACCCTAGCTCTACTTCGCAAATATTGCCCCAGTCCAGGATCTCACTGCTAAAACGACATTACCTCAGATGACATCACTCCAACCTAAGACTTCTCTTTTGGAAATGACTTTGCGTCCTGCAATGGAGACAACTTCACCTCAGACACTAAGATCTCCACCCCAGCTAGGCATGCTCATGGACTGCCTCTCCTAAGGTACAATTGAACACGGGAAATTTATTGGTTTTCTTCCTTTGCTATTAAGAACTCTATTGTTTCCTGAGCTTATTGTCTGTGTAGCACATGATACTGGTATACATTTTATTCTTTGTCAAACATATGACCCTACATTTCATGTCTGAAGGAAAATTTGGTCAAGGTTACTACTATCTGTGCCATTCTAAAAGCTGATGGAGGTTACTGCTTTCCTTAGAAGTCGCCTGCCTCATATCAGTGAACATCCTGAACCCCTGGGGAGAGGACCACTCACTCACCAATGCCTCTCCTCATACCCTCTCCAGTTTTCTACCACAACCACCTCTTCCCCTTGGTTACATACAAATACCTCGAATCGTTACATATACTTTCTCCAACAATATAAACCACCTGATCTGACTGCCACGTTGACCCCAAGAAATACACTGGGGTATTATTGTCAAATATATATATAT
>NW_006439192.1:3670219-3702288 GCF_000325575.1 Pteropus alecto
ATATAATTATATATATATGTGTATATGTATAGTTTTTTAACACAATTTATAACTCCGCAACAATACTGTTAGAGACCACAGAAATTTCAGATCTATTTCGCTAGCTAATATTGTGTAAATGGGAAATTTAGTTACAGGTTGGCCTAAAAAGATTCCTTAAACTTTCTCCTTTTCACTCTCATAATAAAACATTTTCTTCGCTGTTTAGTACATTTTATGCCCTATTCTCTAAAAGTCTCCTCTTTTATTACCCCAAAGATTCAATAATATATCAACAAAGCTATTGATTTAATGATGTCTTTTATTTTCTGTATTCTGATGCTTTGATATCTGAGGCCTTGCAAAACCTAGAGGACTGCCCCTCCTAAAGTTACCCAATTCCTTTAGATAATAAAAAAAAAACTCACCTGCAAGTACACTTTCCATATACAAAGCAATCAATCCAGAGTCCATATATCCTACTACCTCCTTTATCAGGTTTACGTACTCCAGGTCATTACCCACCTGCTGAAATCACACCAGTGCCAAGCATCAGACAATTAGGGACAGCCTCTATGCATCGGAATTTGCTGAAATTTTTCAAACTAGCCAATCCTAGGCCTGCTTACCCTGCCTTGACCATTCCTTTCTAAGGAAAACAAAATAGTGGTTCTTGCCCATGGTTTCCGCTTCCTCCCTTGCTTCCTGACCAACTCTAGTGCTTTCTCATGTGGCCCCTGCATGGCATGGCATGCTTCCTTTTCTAGGGAACTATTAGTATGATAAACTTCTTCCTGCATGACAGTCATTTCCATGTCCGGATGTCTTTCCACCCGGATGTGAACAAATCCCAGGTAACCTTAAAAAAACTTTCAAACTAGATTAGTTTCTTCTATTTTAGTTCAGTTAGTTTAGTCTAAATCAAGTTAGATTATAACTAAATCAATTATAAATATATATTGTAAATTCTAGGGCAACTGGCTTAAAATTTTAAAAAATATAATTGGCATTCAAAGAGAGAGGAGAAAATGGAATCATATAAAATGTGCAATTGGACATCAGAAGCATGACAGCATAAGAGGTCCCCCTTATCTCTCCCCTTGAAGTTACAACAAGTTAAAGAGCTATAATTCAACAAAGGATTTCCTGCCCAACACACAAACACATCTGAGAGATATGCACATCAAAACATCCGAAGGTAGGCAAATCAGAATGAACAGGGAGGAGAGTGCCACAGACTCAGCCCAGAACTCACAGTGGGTCTTGGGAGAGGGGAGGAGTCAGGCTGCAGGTGCACTCTCTGTAGTCCACATACAGAATTATGACAGCTGTGTCCTAGCAGCTGCCATTGCCAGGAAGAAAACAAAGCCACAGAGCCTAGCATTCTCCTTTACTCTCCCAGAGTTTACCTCTCCACACCCTCCCAGAGCCAGCAGGAGGCACCAAAGAAACTGTAGCAGTGAGTGTCAAGTTACAAAGCAAAATATCTATAGCCCTGAGAACTGGAGAGACAGTTCCAGAGTGGCAAACAAACATTGCAGCTAATCTAAGTGATAGGGGTGGAGAAACAGAGGTGAGGCAGCTGAGGTCAGGCATTCGCCATTACTGGGAGGAGAAAAAAGTCACAGACTCATGAGCAGCCTCTCCCAGCCCACCCTGCCCTCACCATCATGCCTGATCCCAGTAGGGGCACCTGGGACACTTCAGGCAGCACAGCACTGCATCTGGCTGCTGGGGCAGCACCAAGATTTCACAGCTCAGAACCCCACCACCCACCACATTCACCCACAGAGTTGGTGCCTTGAGACAAAGATGACTCAGTCACACAAAGGAAGCCCACCTTTCCAGGGAATACAAGGTATTTTTCACTGCCCAGCAGAGATCTAAAAAAGAAGCTGTGCAAGAGAAAATAAAACACTGGCACTCCAGTGCCACCTACTGGAAAACAAAAGGAACACCTCTTCTTATCAATGTGCTAAAGAGTTATCATTTAAAAAAAAAAAAAAGAGTTCATTCTCATACAGGCTTAGAGAAATAATTCACCAATACTATAAACAACAAAGGCAACAAGACAACTCAGAAAGAATAGGAAAAATCTTCAGAAAATAAACTTATGACATGGAAATATGTGATAAAAATGACAGAGAATTCAAGAATGCAGTTCTGAAAAAACTCAACGAAATGCAAGAAAACTCAATGGGCAGTTTAACAAACTCAGAAATAAAATCAACAAACAAACAAAATGTTTTCCAAAAAGACTGAAACTTTAAAAAAGAACCAAAGAGAAATTCTGGAGCTGAAGAACTTAATAAAACAGATGAAGAATGAACTAGCAATCTTAGGAAATAGAGCTGACCAGAAGGAGTAAATAATTAGTGCTATCAAAGATAGAAATCTGGAAATGAAACAGATGGAAGCAGAGAGAGATACTTGAGAGTAAAAAAAAAAAAAAGAAAAGAAAAGAAAAAGAACTCTACGAGGACTATCTGACTCCATCAGAAAGAGCAATAAAAGAATAATGGGAATATCAGAAGGAGAGAGGGAGAAGAGAACAGAGAACCTATTCAAACAAATGAGAACTTCCCAACCTATGAAAAGACCTAGATCCTCAAATCCAAGAAGTACACAGAACACCCATTCATCTCAATCCAAAAAGGCCTTCTCCAAGGAACATTCTATGAAAATTGTCAAAAATTAACGACTGAGAAAGAATTCTCAAATTTTTGAAGAGTGATGTCTCAAGCAAGTAGTGTGAGGGATTTCCCATGATCCCTTCCCTTGAAGTTAAATCAAGCTGAACACCTATAATCCAATAGATAAAGCTCAACCTGCACACAAGCGCATCTAATATTTCTGCATATCAGAGCATCTGAAAGTGGGTGAATGATGTGAGCAAGGAGGAGAAAAGGAAACAGGTGCTGCAGATTGCAGCCTGGAGCTCCCTGGTGGACAAGAGGGATGGGGGGATTACATGATAATTTTTTAACCCTCAGAAGCTCCAAATTGTCCTGCCCAAGTGATCAGCATATTCAACACAGTGGAGCCCAGGCATCAAGGGAGAGAGCGGGGCAGAGATCTAATGCAGGACAACAGCTGTGTTTTAGCAACCACCATTGCCAGGCAGAAAGCTGAGTCACAGAGCCTGGACGCCTCTACCTACAGGCCCAAAGCACGCCCTCTCCTACCCCGTACCATCCCAGAGCTAGCACCAAGCCCCAGCAGAATCTGCAACAACCAGAACTGAAACACAAACTGCAGCCGATCTGGGTGACAGGGGTAGAGATATAAAAGCAAGGCAGCTGAAGCTCGAGGGCCAGTATTACCAGAAGGAAAACAGCAACAAACACCGCTGGCCTCTCGCAATTCACCCCACCTCTACTCAGACTGATTCAGAAGGAAACAGCAAAGCATTGCATCTGACTTTTGGGGCAATCCCGGGACTTCAGAGCCTTTTCAGAGGCTCAAACCCCCATTACCCTTTACATTCTCCCACAAGGGTAAAGCCCTGGAACCAACACGACCTAGTAACACACACGGCCCCAGAGAATAAAGGGCATTTTTAGCCACAAAGCAGAGATCCAAGAGGCTTGGACACCACCTACTGGAAATCAAAAGAAAAACCTCTTCTTGTCAACCTGCTAAAGAGAAATAACTATATAATAAATTTTCTTTAAAAAATAAAAACAGAAATAAAAGAATCACATCAGAGAATGAAATTAAATAAATAAATAATTTTTTTAAAGTAAAATACATTTCCATTAATGCCTAGGCAATGAATAGTCCATTAAACAACCAAGGTGACAGGGAAGCTCAGAAAGAAAATAAAAATCTTCAGAAAATAAACTTATAAATATAGAAATGTGCAATTTAAATGGTAGAGAATTTATAACTGCACTTCCGAAAAAAGGAGATGCAAAAAAAAATCTGATCCACAGTTCCAAGAACTTAGAAACAAAATCAAGATACAACAGGAATACTCTATCAATGAGGCTGAAACTCTAAAAAAGAACCAAATAGAACCTCTGGAGATGAACTCATTAAAAAGATGAAGAATGAAGTAGCAAGCTTAAGAAATACAGATGACCAGATGGCGGAAAGAATTAGTGATTGACAGAAATCTAGTAATGATGCAGATGGAAGAAGCGAGAAACAAAAAGAAGTTTAACTTTGGGTGGTGAACACACAACACGATATATTAATGACATATTATTGATTAGTATACTTGAAACCTATTGGATTTTATTAACCAATTTTACCCCAAAATTTTTAATAAAAAAAAAAGACTTCTCAAGACAGCCAGGGAAAAGAAGAAGGTAATCTATAAAGGAAATACTATTAGTTTGTCATCAGAATTTCTAAACAGAAACCCTACAAGCTAGGAGAGAGTGGAATCAAATATTCAAACTATTGAAAGAGAGAAATTATCAGCCAAAAATGATAAATCCAGCAAAGTCTCTCTTAGATACGAAGGAGAAATAAAGACTTTTGCAGACATTCAGAAGCTGAGGAAACTTTCCACCACAAGACCTGAATTACAGGAAATACTGAAGGAAGTTATTCTACCAGAATAAAAGAACAAAAGGATACAAAACTATGAGTAAGACAAAACTATGAGCAACCGTTATTCAGCGTAGGGTAAAATACACCTAAACCTTGCATTAATTGCAAAGGAGAATGAAGATAAGCTGCATTACAAGAAAAAAACTACTGCACATTTGAAACTTTCTTTTACATAAACTTAATGGTAAATGTACACAACAACAACAACAAAATAAGAACTGAGACATATAAAAAAAGAGAACAGAGGAAAAATCATAGACCACCACCAAACTAAAATAATAGAAATAAACACAAGGGCAAAGAAACAATGGAGACACTGAGCTATCAGAAAACAAAAGATAAAATGGCTATAGGAAATCCTCATACATTAATAACCATCCTAATGTAAATGCACTGAACTCAACAACAACAAAAGGCACAGAGTAGCAGTTTGGATCAAGAAACAAAACCCAGCCATATGCTGCCTTCAGGAGACACATCTCAGCTCCAAGGACAAATATAGACTTAAAGTGAAGGGGTGGAAAACGATACTCCAAGTAAATGGCATCCAGAGTAAAGAGGGTGTAGCCATACTTATATCTAACGAAATAGATTTCAAAATAAAAAAGATAACAAGAGACAATGATGGACACTTCATAATAATAAAGGTGACAATACATCAAGAAGACATAATACTTATTAACATATATGTACCCAATCAGGGAGCACCAAAATATATAAAGCAACTACTAACGGAACTAAAGGGAGAAACTGACAAAAACATAATTATAGAAGGGGACTAAAATACAATACTGTCAGCTATGGATAGATCATCCAAACAGAAAATCAAAAAGAAAATATCAACTTCAAATGACACATAAGACCAACTGTACATAATCGGCATTTACAAAGCCTTTCATCCCAGAATACCAGATTTACATTCTTTTCTACGTGCATAAAGCATTCTCAAGGAGAGACCATATGTGGGGACCAAAACTAGCCTCAGCAAATTTAAGAAGACTAAAATCAAAGCAAGTATATTCTCCAACCAAAATGCTTTTAAACTGGACATCAACTGCAAAAAGAAAGCAGGAAAAACCACACTTATGTGGAGATTTAACAACATTCTACTAAAGAATGACTCAGTCAAAGGAAAAATAAAAAGAGAGATCAAGAGATAATTAGAAACAAATGAAAATGAAAATACAACACAACAAAAACTTTTTGGATACAGCAAATGTGGTAATAAGTGAGAAGCTTATATAATTACAGGCCTTACTCTAGAAACAAGATTGGTAGAGCCATACGGAAAATAGTATGGAGGTTCCTCAAAAAATTAAGAATAGAATTACCATATGATCCAGCAATCCTGTTTCTGGGTCTTTATCCAAAAAAGTTGCAAACATTTACCCACAAAATAGATATGTGCACCCTGATGTCTTAGCACTATGCATTATTAATAGTGATCATCACATGGAAACAACTGAAGTATCCTTCAATAGATGAGTGGATAAAGAAGATGTGGTACATACATACAGTGGAATATTACTCAGCCATTAAGAAAAGATGAAATACTGCTATTTGCAACAACATGGATGGATCTCGAGATTATCATTCTAAGCAAAATAAGCCAGACAGAAAAAGTTGAAAACCATATGATTTCACTCATTTTGGGGAAATAAAATTGAAAGCAACAAATGAACAAGACAAATGAACAAAAACTCATATACACCGACAACAGTTTAATGGTTAGTAGAAGGAAAGAGGGAGGAGTTAAATAAGGGTAAAGGAGGTCTAATGTATGGTGATGGAAGGAGATTTGACTTTGGGTGGTGAACACCCAATGCAATGTACAGATGATGCATTATTGAATTGTATACTTGAAACCTATGTAATTTTATTAACCACTGTCACCCCCAAGAAATTTAAAAATTAAAAAAAGAAAACAGTTTGGTGTTTCCTAAAAAAATTAAAAATAGAACCATCATATAAATCAGCAATTCCACTTCTTGGTATATATTTGAAAAAATTGAAATCACTATCTCAAAGACATATTTGCACCCATGTTCATTGCAGATTATTCACAATAGCCAAAATATGGAAAAAACCTAAATGTCCATCAATAGATGAATGGATAAAGAAATTGTGATATATGCGTATGTATGTGCAAAGATAGATAGATATGTATCTCTATCTCTATCTCTATTTATACTTATATATCTATCATCTATCTCTATCTCTATCTATCTATATCTATATCTATATCTATATCTATATCTAGATCTAGATCTATCTCTCACAAACAACACACAAACATGGATGAAACAAGGGCATTATGCTAAGTAAAATAAATTAGACAGAGAAAGACAAATACTGTATAATTTCAATAATATGTAGAATCTAAAACAACCAAATTCAGAAACAGAGAACAGATTGGTGGTTGCCAGGGTTGAGGACTGTGGGGCAGGAATGAGTGAAAATGGTCAAAGGGTATAAATTTCCAGTTTCTGGAATACAGTGTACAGCATAGTAAATATAATAAATAATCCTGTATCATATATTTGAAAGTTGCTAAGAGACTAGATCTTAAAGGTTCTTATCAGACACCCACACATAAATAGTAACTATTTGAGAGAATGGATGGTTAATCTTATCATGGCAATCATCTTCCAATACATACATATATCAAATCATTACACTGTAGACTTTAAACTTATATAATGTTATAACATGTACATACCAGAACTGATTTTAAATATGTCTAATCTGTCAATGGTAATTTGCTTCATTGTAGATGCTACTAAAAGTTAACCAACACACAAACTGGTCAATACAAAAATAATAGTGCACACTTCTTTTTCTGAAGCACTCTCAAGTTAGTTCCCGTTCCTATTTTTTATATAACTTGTGGTAAAAGGACTATAACTCTATAGTACAGGCTCATTCTCACTTTCCTCAGAAAACAATAGATTATGAATATTTGATAACTGTTTCTTTCTACAAATAATCAGCAATCACTTCTTGGTATATATTTGAAAAAATTGAAATCTCTATCTCAAAGACATATTTGCACCCATGTTCATTGCAGATTATTCACAATAGCCAAAATATGGAAAAAACCTAAATGTCCATCAATAGATGAATGGATAAAGAAATTGTGATATATGCGTATGTATGTGCAAAGATAGATAGATATGTATCTCTATCTCTATCTCTATTTATACTTATATATTTATATTTATTAATAAATAATCCTGTATCATATATTTGAAAGTTGCTAAGAGACTAGATCTTAAAGGTTCTTATCAGACACCCACACATAAATAGTAACTATTTGAGAGAATGGATGGTTAATCTTATCATGGCAATCATCTTCCAATACATACATATATCAAATCATTACACTGTAGACTTTAAACTTATATAATGTTATAACATGTACATACCAGAACTGATTTTAAATATGTCTAATCTGTCAATGGTAATTTGCTTCATTGTAGATGCTACTAAAAGTTAACCAACACACAAACTGGTCAATACAAAAATAATAGTGCACACTTCTTTTTCTGAAGCACTCTCAAGTTAGTTCCCGTTCCTATTTTTTATATAACTTGTGGTAAAAGGACTATAACTCTATAGTACAGGCTCATTCTCACTTTCCTCAGAAAACAATAGATTATGAATATTCGATAACTGTTTCTTTCTACAAATCGGCTCCTCCCAAACATATAATGAAGATTTGGATGCAAAAACAAAATAGTTACCTTAAAACAGAAAAAGAAGTAATAAATGTCTCTTAATAAAAAAACATATGAATATATACTAATTATTAATTTTGAGAAAAGTAGCTAAATAATTAACATTAAAAGTGCATTGAATATATAATAGTGATACAAGCATACCACTTTACATTTCACAAAGGCCAAATATGTTTTTTAAAAATAATATATTATGATCAATTCAATTTATGTGTTCTATTTTTAAAGCAATTATATAGTTTAATTTTTATGCTCAAATTAGTAATGTAAAAAACTATTAAAGAATGAGTAAATTAAGTAATATATTTATTCATGTTTTAAAATATTTAAGAAATTTTGAAAAATTAAAATAATGAAAGCAAACTGGATAATAATTACATACCAGAGCTACTCCTGCAGCATAATTCTTGTTACATATTTTTCCAGGAAATGTGGCTCCTATAAAACTAAGTTGTTTCTTGAAGCTAAAAAAATAAGAACTTTCCTCATAATTTCATTTAAGAGTGGTATCATTGTTGATAAAATTTTCATACCAACAAACATTATTGAACAATTACAATGTCCTAAGCACCATGCTACTCTGAATTAAGCTATAAGTACATTTTTCTCATACCTATAATGTTAAGAATATTTAATATACAATTTTAAATTTGGTTATTTGATAAACATCCAGAAGCATAATGAGGATAAGGCCTAACAGCTATGCAAAATTCAACTGCACTAATGGTTATAGCTTTTATTTGGGTTCCCTCTACATTTACAGCCCTGAAAATTCAATTTTCTTTGATTTCCTTATTCGTTTAATCACTAAAAATGAACAGATTTTTTTGTGCATTAGATTCTAGATAGTGTAACAATTCAATATACTCATGTTATCAGAAAATAAAAAACATAAGAATTAATCCTGAGAGATAAGATGTAGAGATAATAAGTAGTAAATGTTTATAAACCAAGCAACTTATAATGCATCACTCAGAACTAATCTCCTTTAGCTATTTCAATATTTTTATGTAACTTCATTTTTATCAAGTAATATGTCAGTTGATAAAAGTTTTTAAATCTTGCCTCACATTAGCTTCTTGAGGACAAGAACTTTAACTTACAATTTTTTCCCCATCCCAATCGTGTCTACTAAATTTGAAGAATACAGTATATATTAAGTAAATGCTTATTTTTCATAATTAACATATTAAATCATTTTGGATTATTTCTTTACTGCTATACAAACACAGACTACTATACTCACGCAAGTAAGTATGCAGCATGATAAGGTCGAAAGATATGTCTCAATTTCCATTCTAAAAATCTAAATAATATATGATTAGGATTTCCCATAGTAGAAATTTTGTTTTTATTTGACCAGATTTCTATGGAAGATATGACAACAGTCAGTTTTAACTGAGTAAGCATCTAAAAGGAGAAGATAAATAAAAATTTTTAAATAAATTTAAACATTATGTTTTACTTTTATAAAAATACATTTAAGACATATAATTCAATATTTTGATTATGGAAACTCTTCAACAGCATAACCAAATACTAAAAACATCAACACATACTACATATACTTTTATAAAATATATAAACAAAATAGTTTTTTTAAACTTACAGTGTTGACAAAGCCAATTATCTGAATAACCTTCTGTGTTACAGCCTTTATATCAGAGCCCATGTAATCAAACTGAAAAAAATAAGTTATTTTTAAAAACCAGTGGATGTCATTAACATATCACATATCCTTTATGTGTACAATATACAATATTCTAAAATAGAGATAGAACTACATTTCAATTGTAACTCAAGAAATGAATAATGATGTATAAGTAATGATTTATAAAATAAATTAATTTATATAATAGAAATATTTAATAACATAATTTTAAACAATATTTAATGCACTCAAATTGCGTCATTATTTATTATTAAAACTTAATCATAACTTTTTTAAATGTAGAATTTTAAAATACTTATTCTAAAATAATACATATAATTGCAAACCAAAAAATATATGCATAAGCCTTAATGAGAGGTTCACTGTTAGGCAAGATCTATTTTTTATTTTTGTAAGTTTATTTGCTAAGTATTCATTTTCTTTTTAATATTCTATCCTTAATGAGAGGTTCGCTGTTAAAGGGATTCTAGATAATGTGTTCAGATACATCCTTTGATGTCATAATGCAACTTGTGTTCTAATTTTTTCTTAATTTCAATAAGCTCTTTCAATGTCTAATTGCTTTAAAATTCCAGGACAATATTAAATACCAAAGGTACATCAGGTATGTGAACTTTGCTCCTGATTTTTAATTGGAAAACCTCAAATATTTCATCAAGTGGTGTTCCATTTAAGGGGAGTATTCTAGATCATGTTGAGAAACACCAATTTAAAAATCTTCCTATTTATTAAAGCTTCTATAAAAATAGTATCGATTTATTATAAGCCTTTTGAAGCAAACCAAAACGATGATTTTTGTCTTTTGACCTATCAATGTAACATATTTCATTAATATTACTTAATGTTAAACAATTATTATATTCCTTGATCAAAATGTTATTTTCTATTAACACAATATCAAAATTAATATAAAATTTTGTTTAGAAGTTTGTAGCATTAAGAAAGTAGGGCCTGTTGTTCAGATTTTTTCATAATGGAGCAAATGAATGTTGCTTAGTAAATAACTACCTAAAACTGTTAATTTCATGTTTTTCCTATGTCCTAGAATTGTAATAGCCTCTGAAGTGTCTTTCTAAAAACATTTTTAAGAATTTTCCTGTAATCTATCTATACCTGACACTGGCCACTGATCCATTCAAATTCTTTTTTTTCCCCAGCCTTTTGAGATATCATTGACATATAACATTGTGTAAACAGGAAATGTACAATGTGATGATTTGATTTAAATTCTTATCTCCTTTGGAGAATTCATCAAATTTGTGCTTCTTTGTATGAACCTTCTCCAAGACCATTATTTATATCTTAATCCTTTTTAATACCATAACAAGTTTTTGCTTAATTATACTTTCTACCCATTTTTCTTTTCAACCAGCTCTTGAATTTACTTATACATCTTAATGTTTCTGTTTATCATCAACTTACACTTTTTATTATTGCCTGTTCTCTGTATATTTCTTATTTTATAGTTTTAAAACTTTAAATTGAAAGCTCCATTTATATATTTTTCATTCTTGCTTTTCTTACAGCAAATTCTTTCAAGAATATTAATTTCCTCTGTGTTTAGTTTTGGTACTATCCTCTGTGGTAGAAATTATTCCTATTTACTGATATTCGGATCTCTTTTAGTTCAGGAACACTTCCTTTCTAAAGATAGGCATGGTCAGTTGATTCACTTTAGTCAATAAGATTAGGGCAAAAGTGATCGTCAGTCACTTCTGAGAGAAAGTATTTCCTTACTGCAGCTCATGTCTCTTTGATATGTTATTTCATTAGCTTCACAATTGGGAAAAAAAAAACTACCAACATAGAAATGCCAAAAAATCTAAGCATTCTGGAGTCCTGAGCCAACACATGGAAGACAGCTGCCCTGGAGAGTCATCAAGATCCACAGTTGACTTTGCATGAATGAAATATAAACTGTTTATACACTAAGATGTTTGAGTTATTTTTTACCATGGCACAACCTAGCCTACTCCAATTAATAAATATCCTTTAAATTTTAAAAATATTGTATAGAATTCATTAATTTCTAGTTTATAGTTCTTTATCTACCTTTCTAAAGTTACTTATAATAGTATTTAATTTTTCCATTTTATTATTTTTGCCTTATCTTTTTTTATTCCTTATTGTTTTAATATGTTGTAATAGAGTTTTGGTTTAGCCATTTTTACTTTTACAAATTTTTTGGTGTTTTCCTTGTGATCTATAGATGATTACCTTTGCATACATTTTCTAAAGATATCTATAGACATTTGAATGTATGTGGCATCCATTCATAAGGTACAAAGGTGAATAAATTTTAGTAAAGCAAGCTGACAAATAATTTGATCTTTATATGTTAACATTTATTTTCTATGTTAAAGGCCAAGAGAAATACATTAATGGGTTCCACTACAATTTTGAGTTTTGTGACCAACGGAACAGAGAGCCCAGAAATAAAGCCTTGCATATTTGTTTAAATGATTTTTTAACAAGGGTGCCAAGATTAAAGACCTAAATACGAGATCTAAATCTATAAAATTCATAGAAGAAAACATATGGGAAAAGCTTCGGGACATTGGTTGGCAATGACTTCTTGGATATGACACCAAAAGCACAGGCAACAAAAGTAAAAATAGACAAATGGCATTAAACTTAAAAACTTTTGTGCGTCATAGGAAACAGTCAATGTCAACCTAAAAAAATGGAAGAAAGTATTTGCAAATTATGTATCTGATAAGGATTTAATATCTAGAATATGTAAAGAACTCCTACGAAACAACAACAACAAAAATCTGATTTTAAAATGAGCAAAGCACTAAAATAGACAATTCTCCAAATAAAATATACAAATGGCCAACAGGCATAGGAAAAGATGCTCAACATCACTAATCATAAAAGAAATGCAAATCAAAGCCACAATGAGATATCACCTCATACCTATTAGGATGACCATACCAAAATATCAGAAAGTAACAAGTGTTGATAAGGGTAAAGAGAAATTAGCACCTCTGAGCACTCTCGATGTGAATGTAAAATAGTATAACCATTATGGAAAACAGAATGGTAGTTCCTGAAAAAGTTAAACAGAATTACCATATGTTTCAGCAATTTGGCTTCTGGATACATATCTAAAAAAAATTCAAAGCAAGATCTTAAAGATATATTTATACATCTATGCTTCCTGCAGCATTATTCACAGTAGCCAAAAGGTGAAAAAACCCAAATGTTCACTCACAAGTGAATGGATAAAGAAAATGTGGTATAAACATACAATGGAGTATTATGCAGCCCTAAAAAGAAGGAAATCTATCTCATACTACAACATGAATGAAACTTAAGGACATTACGCTAAGCAAAACAATCCAGTCACAACAGGACAAATACTGTATGATTACACTCAAATGAAGTTATCTAAAGTAGTCAGAATCATAGAAACATATAGAAGAAAGGTATTGACCAAGGACTGGGGGAGAAAGGAAAGGAGAATCAGTATTTAATGGGCATAGTTTTAAGTTTTCAACACACAAATGCTCTAGATATCAATTGCACAACAATGTGAATACACTTAGCACTACTAAACTATACATTTAAAAATGGCTAAGATGGTAAATATAATGTTATGTGTTTTACTGTAATAAAAAAAATTTATACCGTTCTAATGAACAAAATACAGATACAATCCTAGATCTCTCTGACTCTAAACCATGTACTTACAACTACTAAATCTAATTTATTATGAATCATAGTAAATTCTGTTTTCCTTCAGTAAAAAACAACTAGACAAATAGCTAATTTCATATAGGTGGGCTATTTCAAGAAAAAGCAGTAGGGGAACTTTCTCAGCAAACTTCCTACCAGGCTTCACCAACGCCAGTCAATCCTTACATCTGCCACTCAGTAAACACACAGCAATGTGTGTGTTTAAAAAAAATTAGCAGATACCTCTTGAAGTGTATCCCTATGCCTCTGAAATCTTAACAAAGAACATTTCCTCTGTGAGAATGTTAAATGTTCAAAAGTAATCCTGTAAAAAGAAAATGAAGTCCACAAAATTTTTAAGATAGCTGTGTCAATAAAATGCTACCAGATTAGACTAAAAGTGTCCGAGACAAAAATCCAAAAAGATCTCTGGGCTTCCAACCAAATAAATAATTATTGGTATTAAATTTTGGAGAGGTTTGCTATGCAGTCATAGATTATATTTATTTTAAAAGTGTACTTCATCTGATATTAATCTAGCTAAATAAGTGTTTTAGAATTTTTGTGTTTAAAAAAAACAAAATTTTTATAGTCTTTTACTTTTATGATGTGCCATATTTTAGATATGTCAATTGTAAGCAGAATGTGTTTACATTGCATGATAATCTTTGTTTTGCTTTTAATCTTCGCCTTTGGTTTCTAATTGCAGTGCTTAATCTCTCTACATCTAATAAAATTACTTATATATTTGAGTTGAAATATTAATCTTAAATCTAGCTTTTAAATTTATTCATATTTATGAAACAAATGTTTAATGTTTTTCTTTCCCTTTATTGCCTTCTTTTTGTTTATTATACTTAAAATTCTACTTTTCTACTTCTGATTTCGCTGTAATTTTATAGGAATATGATTTTAGAGTATTTGTTGACTTTGTACTACTTCAACTTAGCTACAATAAAAAAAAAAAACTTTTTAGTGAGCCACACACTTCAATTTTTGTTACCTCTGCCAATATTTAGCTTCGTTTCCCTGCCTAATTTACTTCAGCAATCAAAAGACTCCCTATGGGAAAATATTTTTGTTTTAAAACCTATATATTAAAGTATTAATATATGAATATTTTATGGATCTAAATCTATTATTTTTTTGTTTTGCTAACCCTTGTTCACTAGGGCTAATTTTCTTATGATTTTGAGATCACATATGGCTGATATTAATCTGTGGCAATCCTGCTTGAAGCTATATTCCTCCAAGGAGAAATACCATTTGCTTTCCATCAGGTGCCCTCAGATCTTACCAACCTGGGACAAATGTCTCATAGTTTAGAAACTCCTAACAAAAGCCTCATAGCTTAGAATCTCCTAACCACCTATGTTGTGTTTATTCAAAACTTAAACTCATAAAATATACGAAGTATAGTTGTGAATCCTCAGTATAAGAATTTTGTTCATTTGTTTTTCTGTCATTTAATTTACTTAGAACTTCCTTTGCTTGAAAGAAGTGGCATATGTGTTTTGTAGACAACTTTCCGACTAGGCTGAGGTAGTTAAATATTATTATTGTATACAGGGTTGAGGGTTTGGGAAAATTCTAATTTATAAACTCATTGAGGATGCAGTCCTTCTGCAAAAAGGAAAAATGACAAGCTTTAGAAAATTAAAAGATGCTTTACTTTACAAAAAGAACTAGAGATCCTAAATACAAAATAAATGAATTAACAGAATGGTTTATTCACAATTTTAAGAATTTATTAATTGCATTTATTTTTAAATGCTTTATATTTTTATTACATCATTGAAATCAAGTTAAAGACAAATGTTAAATCATTTTAAAATAATAATGTATAAAAAGGGACCTACCAGATTTTTATCCACAACAATATATATTTCAAGGTATCGAGGAAATAACTTGAAAAATTCAGCTCTCTGAAAAACACACAATATGAGTACTGAGGAATTTCAAAGAAATTTACCTTCTATTGAATTGTATAGAGATAAACTGAGAGACATTTTGCTACCGATTATATATCAAGGCTATTTTCAAATACAAAATTTAGGTACTATTCAAAAAATTCCAGTCCAAAAAGTACCCGTGGTTAAAAAGAATTTTCAAACTGTATGAGAACCCAGGTATCTTCTGATTATAGCAATAGCTGAAATTGGAAATATTAAGTTTAAAACACAAAGCTTTTCTTTTCTTAGCCTTGTGATAATTTTCATGGTAATCGTCCATGTGAGCGGATTTTCTGCTATCAATTATTAGAAAATTATTTTTGGCAAATATCGTTTAGAAAAATATTACTAAAATTATGATCAATGGCATTCACTAGAGCTAAGAATTATATTTATAGCAGTTTATAGGTGTTTGTAGAGGAAGAATTAATCACTTTGCTTTACATGTACCACTGATATTATTCATTTCTGAACTTTCATAAAGCACGGATTTAATTTATAAATCCAGATTACATAATATTTTCAACTAAATAATTAGGCAGTTGAAGAAAAGGAATAATTTACATTAATTATCCAAATGCTCACATATAGGCAATTATCCAAATGCCTATATGTGAATATAGGATTGAAGAAACCAAATTAAGTTTTTGGTTTCTTCAATCTTATATTCACATATCTGTTTCCAAAATACCTAAGTTTTTGCTAAAAATAAGCATAACAAAGAATTCAATCTCATTCTCTATCCATTTTAAAAGTCACGCAGGGCCCTCATGAAAAAGTAAAATAATTTTAAGATTTGCAAGTCACCAAATTTTACTCTCAAAGTATTGTTCATGTCCCAAAATAATACTGAATAAGTTAAAATTAAAAAGTCAACACTTACTTCTGAACTTTTTCTAACTTGATATTCTGAATTAGTATGGCTGTAAGTGTCATTGTCTCCTAAGAGAGGAATATTAGTGTTGTAATCTTTTTCTTCATAAATTACGTGCATGAATCCTGATATAGCCTCCATTGGTTCGATTCCATATGAGATGTTTTTAAACTGCAATGTTCCCCTGAATGTTGAAATAATCAAAGCAATTCTAAAATGATTCTACCAAAACTGTAAATCTAATATTCTAATGAGAAATTTTGGCCAGATTTTTTTACATTTAGAGTCACCTTGGAACTAGACCAGTAATACTACAGGATATATATGGCTTTAAATTATAAATATTCTAAGAGAAATATTTTGATCTTCTTAAGTAAAGCATATTAGTGGCATGGATTCGTGTGCTAAAACAGAATAAGACCCCTTCCTAGGATATAGATTTTCTAAGCCAGTCTATAGAACCTACAGGCACCCTCTTCCTTAGTCTTAAGTCTCTTTCTTCTTTATGAGACATTTGACTCTCCCCTGACACTTAATGTCCTAAATCATTCATTTGTGTGGTCCAAATTAAAGACCCTACTTGCCTAAAAATGATTGGGAGCAGAGTGAAAGTGTTTATAAGATCAAGACATTCTACAATCGTCAATCATTCTAGGAAATTAAGAAATCAGTGAAAATATAAAAAATTGAGGAAACTAAAGATATATGGAGAGACCAATCAACACCCCTACATTCAAAATTGCTCAAAGCCTCAAGCAGAGAATCCTGTCAAAATCAACAAGTAGCCTTCCATAAGAAACAAATACTGACCAGGTGACCAATTCTATTTTATCAGAAATTCTTGCTTATTCCTTAGGGAACTGAAATTATTAAGGTGACTGTAGAACCAGAAAAGATATATGTAGGATCAGCTCATACACTAGCAGGATCTAATACTGGCAAATGAAAGATCTTTAAAATGGCTACAACCTGAGTCCTGAACATGTGTTGAGTGATACAAGAGAATTTGGAAAACCTGCAATATATCCATGGTAACTGCAATCCATCTGAAAAAAAAAAATACACAAAAAAAAACAAATGGATAATTTATTTTAAAAATAGATATCCCAGATATGTCATTTATATTTATTATGTAAGTTACCTTAGTACTTTAATATGAATGGCAATTACCTAATGAAGCTATGCCAGGCAAAAATGAGAACTAGTTCAGATAATTCAGTTTTAGTGAATGTGTAAAATAATATTCCAGTAATTTCAGAATAATTCTATTTTTAAAGAAAATCCAGAATAAGAAATCTATAAGAAATAAAACTTAAGTCTTACCTGTTTTAACAAAAGTTTAGCATGCTGGGTGTCATCTTTGTCATAAGAATAAACAAAAGAACCCGAAGATAAAAATGATCTAGGCAGAAATCACAAAAATGTGCTCAAGTTGTGAAACAGAAAACAAAAAAAAATTCTTCTTCATAATACAAGGTTTCCTTTTACTGGGGAATTTAAAGTAGTGTCAATTATCTTGGCATATCTATTTTCCAAATATCTCTCTGTCATTTACAAGAAATCAAGTGCTGAAGGAAGCATTTTAACTATAGTGACTATGCCAAAATTCATGCTAATAAACAATACAAATTGCTGGAAATAACAAATAGTGAAACAATATAAGTCCCAATTTATAACATAGAATTTTCAAATCTTTGTCTTTATTGCTGATTGATTCCAGATTTTAAACCTGAATCTCCAAATTAAAATGTAGTTAGAACAGAATTTAGAAAGATTTTCTTGGCATTGCTACAAATTCATATTCACTCAGTTTAGCTAAGTATAAAGTTCTTCTCAATAAGCTTGGTCAGAATTTTCTTTCATTCTCTCCAGCAACTATTCAAAAACTTGACACCGCTCCTGTCAATCATCCCACATATCCACCATGTCACCTCACTTTCAGATAACCTATACCCATCCTCACTCCTTATCTTTATTTCCAGAAGATGACCAATTCTTTTGTTCAAAGCAAACCGTTACACTATGCTACAAATCTCATTCTTATATTGAAGACACATACTTTTTTGGTCCTATAATTTCAAATTCTTCTTCTCTACTGTTTTTTTTTATCCTAATTCTATTGTAAAAGTTTATTATCAAGTCATTACCATCCTAAATAACTCCCTTTTGACCCTGTGTCCAACTCTAGCTATTCCCTATATATTTTCAATTTGCAACAGATTTTTATGTAAAGAGTAGTCTAGAAACAGTTTCTCTACTTTGTCAACACTTATTCACGATGAAACTGCTCTGGAAAAGTTTCATAAACACCAGAATGTCAAATCTAAAAGACAATTTAAAAACCATCATTGTGCTGGACTTCTAGCATACATTTTGAAAACGGACTGATAAGTCTAATCACGCATCACTCTCTGCTTCTCTTTCTATCTCCCTGACAATTCCAGCTTGATCTTCCATGTTTTTTTTTGTTGTTGTTCTACTTGTCCCAGAAATAGTAGTCTTTAGCAAGATTCAGCCTTTAGTCACCAGTCTATTTATAAGCACTATATAAGCTCTCATTAAAAAAAATTACAACTAAACTATTGATTACTGCTAAATCTATATCCCTAGTACTAATTTCTCCTCAGAGATTCACATTCCTATATTCATACAACTAATGGTAAAAACCCATTTGGATATCTTACAGGCACTGCAAACTAACCTTACCCTTTCCTCACATAAATATCTCCTTTGTTCATGTTCTTCATTTAATTACACTATAACCTACCTATTTTCTTAAGCAATAACTAAATTATTCAAGTTTCCTCACTGTTTCTAATCACTCTACCAAGTCTGTCTTCAAAATCTATTGAATTTTTTCTTTCCAATGCTATTACCAATATCATATGTTCAAGCCAACAATCATCACTTACCTAAACTATTATATAATCATATAATTAGACATTGTACTCTATGTTTGCCCTCTCAAAAAATAGCCTAAAAGACTCAATGAGCCTATACAAGTACATTCTAGAAACATTTTTGGCTTCCAACATCCTTATCATGGCATGATAGATCTTCTACGACCTGGCTCCTGCCTACCTTTTCAAAATCTTTTACTTGCATCCTCCAGAAAATATGTTCTTTAGTAATTCACACCGACTTTTTGCTCACCACAGGAGCTATTTGGACTCACAATTCAAATGTATATAGGTATCAAATGTCGATTTGAATTGAAATGATTCTATTCATAACTATTTTTAGAAATCAAGAAACCAAAGACTTAGAATTTGAAAGAATAAAATAATTGCTTACTGCTTTTTGAGATGGACAAAATATGGTTTTCCTTCTATTGTAATGATATAAGCCACCTGTAACATGAGAATTCAAAATATTTTCAGTAATACTTGTAAATAATATATGTTAAATAATATTTCCTCTAAGAAATACTTTTAAAATACTGACAAAATTAACAATAATATAGAACTATTATATGTGCTTCCCTTCCCATGTGGATATTTGAAGCTTCAAGATTCTTAATTGAGAAATAAATGGTAGAGTCTCCACATGCCTGTTAGTCACTATTATTTATATTTCTGAGAGAGAAAAGATTCTCTCAGAAACCATCTCCTGATGGTTCTCTTTTGGCTTAGATGCTTCAGACCAATTCACAATGCTAAAAGCAAATACCAAAGATGCCTACCTCACTTGAGAGAATCTGTTGCTTGCTTACTTCTAGCCCTCCTGGGAAGTAAATTTCTCCGTTAATTGTAAGAAACACTCCAAAAAGAAACAACTGCAAGAAATGTACTACACTTCTATCAACATAACATAACAACTACCACTGCACTTTACTTATCCAATTAAGCAATGAAATGCCTCTGGAATAGAATGTAGGAGAGGATAAAGGGAGAGTAAAGACATCTCTAGAAGATAACAGAAAATATGAGTCATTAAATTATTTATTTAGTAAATTTTAAAATGTTATTTTACCAAGAGAAATGGTCATTGAAAAGCTTTCAGTGCCTTAACTTTGTATTATAGCAGAACAAGATTCTCTGCACAGATTAATGATCTAAGAAGAGTCATATGAATAGCACTCTGGAAAAAAAATATAAGTGGAATCTGGAGGGGTCTTGAAAATCGTGCTTTCTAAAAGTCCCTTGCTATTAAACAAATATGATGAAAAATAAAGGGGAACATGATAGTGCCAATAAAATGTTAAATCTACATACCTTACAAAGCAAAAACAAATAAAAATCTGGAATGTGATTAATAAGAAATATACAAAACTACTTGAAACCTGCTTGATTTTATTAACCATTGTCACCCCAATAATTTTAATCAAACAAAAAGAAATGTACAAAACTGACATGAGAAAAAAAACTCCAAAAAATCATCGTTCAGAGCTTCTACAACTTTTCATATATAGCATCCAACTGTTTGGGTTGCAAATTTATATATGAATTTCTAACCCCAGGATCTCAGAATGTGATCTTATTCATATTGGGTCTTTACAGAGATAATGGAGCTAAAATGAGGTCAATAGGGCGGGCTTTAATTCAATATGACTGAGATCCTTATCAAAAGGGTAAATTTGGACACAGACACACTTGAAGGTAGAATGCCATATGAAGATTCGTAAGGAGAACACATCCATCTACAAGCCAAGGATAGAGACCTGGAGCAGACCCTTCCCTCATAATCCTCAGAAAGAACAAACTCTGCCAACACCTTGATCTTGGACTTCTAGATTCCAAAACTATGAGACGACAAATTTCTGTTGTTTAAGCCATATTGTTTGTGTTACTTTGTTATGCAGCCCTACAAAACTAAGATACCAAATTTCAATTAAAAATTACAAGAAGTGCTAAAGAACAGGCTCAAATTACAAAAAAAAAAAAATTGAAATACGATGCCACAGGTAATATGCATAATAACCATGATTAAAATGAGGGGAAAAAAAACTATTTCAGTAGAAGTGTAGAAACTCTAATAAAGAAAAAAAGAATGATATTCTAGAGCAGAGAAAAATACATTATCTACTATTAAAAAGTCAATAAAAGGGTTTAAGAAAAGATGAGACATAGCAGAAGATGTGACTGATGAACAGGAACACAGGTCAGTAGAAAATATCCAGATTGAAACAGAGAGAAAATATAAAAATAGAAAACAACAGAAAAGATATAGAAATATACGATTTAAATGACAGAGAATTCATATTGCACTTCTGAAAAACCTCAGTGAGACGCAAGAAAGTACGGATCAACAATTCACAGAGGTTAAAAGTTAAATTAAAGAACAATAGAGTTACTTTACTAAGGAGATTGAAACTCTAAAAAAGAACCAAATAAGACTTCTAGAGATGAAGAACTCACTAAAAGAGAAGAAGATTGAAATAGTAAGCCTAGAACATAGAGCTGACCACAGGGAAAAATGAATTAGTGATATCAAAGACAGAAATCTGGAAATAATGCAGAAGGAAGAAAAGAAAGACTTGAATATGAAAAAAAATTAAAGAACTCTACAAGAACTATATGACATCATCAGAAAGAGCAATATAAGAATAATGAGTATAACAGAAAGAGAAGAGAGGGAGAAGGGAAAAGAGAGCTTAGTCAAACAAATAGTTGACGAGAATTTCCAAAACCTATGGAAAGAACTGGATCTTTGAATCTAATAAGCAAACAGAATACAAAATTATCTCAACCCAAAAAGACCTCCAAGACACGTTATATTAAAATTGTCAAAAATTAATGACAAAGAAAGAATTCTCAAGACAGCTGAGGAAAAGAAGACAGTTACCTATAAAGGAAAACCCATTAGATTATCATCAGACTTTTCAGCATAAAAGTTACAAGCTAGGAGGGAGTGGAACAAAATATTCAAACTATTGAAAGAGAAAAATTACCAGCCAAAAATAATATATCCAGCAAAGTTCTCCTTTAGATATAAAGGAGAAATAAAGACCTTTTCAGACATACAAAAGCTGAGGATATTTTCCGCCACAAGGCCTGCATTACAGGAAATACTGAAGCGGGTCATTCTACCTGAAAGAAAAGGACAAAAAAACACAAAACTATGTATAAGATAACCAACAGGCAGACAGAAGCAGAAAAGTGCAACCCTTGTTAAGAACAGGGTATTATGAGCTTAAATATTATATAAAGGTTAAAAGTCAAAAAAATAAAATGCTTTAAAAAAAAGAAGACAATAGCTACTGCAACTTAGAAATGAGCATACAGCATAAGGACAGATAATGTGAGACAACAACAAACAAAGAAAAAGAAAAGGGAGGAGGGGATTAAAGATCCAAATCTGTAAAGGGGAATGGAGATAAGGCGCAAGCAGAAGAAAAAGGATTACTGTGCCTGTGTTTGTAGGTGTAGCATACTTATATCTGATGAAATAGACTTAAAGATTTAAAAATTAGGTGAAAAAGAGACAAAGAAGGACATTTCATAATGATAAAGGGAACATCAAGAAGACATAACACATCAATATATATGCTCTCAATCAGAGAGCACCAAATAAAATACAGCAACTACTAATAGAACTACAGTGAGAAACTGACAAAAACACAATTACAGTAGGGGACCTAAATACTCCTACTGATAGATAGTTCATCAAAACAGAAAATCAATAAGGAAATATCAGCCTTAAATGACACATTAGGCCAATTGGAGACAAGTGAATTTTACAGAGCTTTTCATCCTAAAACAGCTGCATATACATTTTTCTCTAGTGCATATAAGAGTATTCTCAAGGATAGATCATATTTTGGGACATAAAACTAGGCTCAACAAATTTAAGACGATTGAAATCAAACCAGACAAATTCTCTGACCATATGCTTTGGAACCAGAGATCAACTATAAAAAGAAAGCAGCAAGAACTACAAACACGTGCTACTAAAGAATGACTGGGTCATAGATGAAATAAAAGGAGAGATCAAGAGATACATAGAAAGAACTGAGAATGAAAATACAACATATCAAAATTTTTGAGGCACAGCAAAAGCAGTAATAAGAGGAAAGTTCATATCATTACAGGCCTATCTCAAAAACAAGAAAAATCCCAAATAAACAACTTAACTTTACACCTTTAAAAACTAGAAAAAGAAGAGCAAATAAAGCCCAAAGTCAGCAGAAGGAAATAATAAAAACTAGAGAATTAAAAAAAAAAATTGAGAATAAAAAAACAATAGGAAAAAATTAATGCAACAAAGAGCTGGTCCTTTGAGAAAATCAATAAAATTGGCAAATCTCTGGCTAGACTCAAGAAGGAAAAAAGAGAAAGGACACAATCAAAATCAGAAATGAAATGGAGATGTTACAACAGAATGTGCTGAAATACAAAGGATCATACAAGAATACTATGAAAAAATTATATGTCACCAAATTTAATAACCTAGAAGAAATAGACACGTTCTAAGAAATATAGAACCCACCTAGACTGAATGATGAAGAACTGTAAAATCTAAATAGACCAATCAACAGTATAGAAATTGAAACAATCACTAAAAACCTCTCGAAAAATAAAAGTTCAGGACGAGATGGCTTCACCAGTGAATTGTACCAAAGAGTCAAAGAAGATTTAATACCTAGTCTTCTCAAACTTTTCTAAAAAATTGAAGAAGTGTAAATACTTCCTAACTCTTTTTATGAGGCCAACATTACTCCGATACAAAAACCTGTTTAAGATAACACACATAAAAAAACTATAGACTAATATCTCTCATGAACACAGAAACAAAAATCCTCTATAAAATACTAGCAAATTGAATACAACACATTATAAAGATTACACACCAATATCAAGTGGACGTCATCCTTCCGGCATAGGGATGGTTTAACATACCCAAATCGATCAATGTGATACACCACATAAACAAAAGAAAAAATAATCATATGATCATATCAACAGATGCAGAAAAAGCATGTGACAAGATATAGTTTTCATTTATGATTAAAACACAATAAAATGGGTGTAGAAGGTAAGTACATCAACATAATAAAGGCTACATATGACAAATCCACAGCTAACGTCATACTTAATGAAGAAAAACTAAAAACCTTCCCTCTACGATCAGGAATAAGACAAGGCTGTGCTGTCACCACTCTTCTTCAATATAATATTGCAAGTCCTAGCTAGAGCAATCAGGCAAGAGATAGAAATAAAAGGCATCCAAATAGGGAATGAGGAAATCAAAAAATGTCACTTTTTGCAGATGTCGTGATTCTCTATATAGATAACCCTAAGGACTCCACTAAAAACTATGAGAAATAATAAACAAATATAGTAAAGTTTCAGGATAGAAAGTCAATGTTCAAAAATCCATAGCATTCCTATATGCTAACAATGAATTTTCAGAAAAAGAAATGAAAAAACAATTCTCTTTGGAATTGGAACAAAAAAAATTAAATACCTAAGAATAAACCTAGTGAAGCATGTGAAGGACCTATACACTGATAACTATAAGACATTAGTAAAAGAAATTGAGAAAGACACAAAGAAATGGAAAGATATTCCATGTTCAAGGATTGAAAGAATCAACATAGTTAAAATGACCTTATTTCCTAAAGCATTATACAAATTTAATGCAATCCCCATCAAAATCCCAAAGTCATTTAAAAAAAAAAAAAAGAAAAACAAAAATCATCAGATTTGTATAGAAGCGCAAAAGTCCCCAAATATCCAAAGCAATCCTGAGGAAAAAGAACAAGGCTGGAGGTATTACGCTGCCTGACATCAATTTATACTACAAGTATCAACAATCCAAATAGCATGGTATTGGTAGTAAAACAGACACATAGACCAATGGAACAGAACCAAGAGTCCAGAATTAACCCCCCAAATATATGGGCAATAAGTTTTCAATAAAGTAGCCAAATCGTACAATGGAGAAAGGAAAGCCTCTTCAATAAATAGTGCTGGGAAAATTAGAAGGCCGCCTGCAAAAGAATTAAACTAGACTGTCACCATACACAAAAATTAACTCAAAATAGATCAAAGACCTGAATATAAGACCTGAAACAATAAATTGCATAGAAGAAAACATAGGTACTAAACTTATGGACCTTGGGTTTAGAGAGAATTTTATAAATTTGACCTCAAAAGTAAGGGAAGTAAAAGCAAAAGAAATGAATGGGACCACATCAAACTAAGAAGCTTCGCACAGCAAAAGAAACCTTCAACACGGCAAAGAGGCAAACATCTGAATGGGAGAATATATTTGCAAACAACACCTCCGATAAGGGCCTAATTTCCAAAATACATAAAGAACCCATACAACTCAACAACAACAACAACACAGATCCAATTAAAAAATGGGCAGAGGACCTGAACAGACACTTCTCCAGGAAGACATATAAACAGCTGACAGACTATATGAAAAGATGCTTAACTTCACTAGCTATTCGGGAAATGCACATCAAAACCATGAGATACCATCTCATACCTGTTAGAATGGCTACCACCAACAGCACAAACAATAACAAGTGCTGGAGAGGTTCTGGCAAAAAAAAAAAAGGATCTTCATACACTGTGGGTGGGAATGTAAATTGGTACAGCCACTATGGAAAACAGTATGGAGGTTCTTCAAAAACCTAAGAATATTATTACCATATGACCCAGTAATCCCTCTTCTGGGTATCTACCCCCAAAATTTGAAAACATTTATCTACAAAGATATATGCACTCCAATTTTTCCTGCAATACTATTCATGGTGGCCAAGACATGGAAACAAACGAAGTGTCCTTTGATAGATGATTGAATAAAGAAAATGTGGTACATATTTACAATGGAATATTACTCAGCCATAAGAAAAGTTGAAATACTACCATTTGCGATGACACAAATAGATCTTGAGATTATCATGCTAAGCGAAATAAGCCAGCCAGAAAAAGTTGAGAAGCATATGATTTCACTCTTATGTGGGATATAAAACTAAAAGTAACAAACAAACATGACAAACAGAAACTCATGGACACAAATAGTGCAATAGTGATTACCAGACAAAAGTGGGGGAGAGGGGCAGTAAATATGGGAAAGGAGGGGTCAAATATCTGGTGGCGGAAAGAAATTTAACTTTGGATGGTGAACACACAATGAAATATATATGTGATGTATTATTGAATTGTACACTTGAAACCTATTTGATCTTATTAACCAATGTCACCCCATCAATTTTAGATTTAAAAAAAAAAAAAGGTTAGATGAGATTACCCAGGGGACAGAAAACAGAATAAAAGAGAAAAGAACAGGACTATGGGGGAAAAAAGCAATAATCAAATTCCGCATTTTTAATTCTTTTTGAAATATTCTGAAACTATTATGTATTTTTATTTATGTATATTTAAAGCACAAAATGCCAAAACACAAGTGTAAATACTGTGATGACTTTCTGAACAGTAGAAATTTATCACATAAAGTTAAGTTCCTTTTGAAGCTCTTTGTGCAATATGCAATTGTTCATGCAGTATCAAAAATGGTGGAAAGTCAGATATAAACCAGTATATATTAACAGCTAAGGAAAGAGATGAGTAATTTCCTCATACAGTACCAAAAAAAATGTTACACAAAATTTTTGGATTAAGGAAAATTCAGATGAAGATATAAGAATTGCATCAGACACTGTAATGGTTTTGCACACTTATCATCAGTCTTTCTGCTCAAATGACTGTCTGAATGCACAGAAATAGTTCTGATTCCAAAATTACAAGCAAATTTTCAGGTGCCATGTTGAAATATACAATACAATAATTAAAGATTGGAATTTTGTAATTTGCAATTACTAAAAAATTATTAAAGATCTACACATCACTTTGTTAGGGCACAGCCATGGGTGCAAGTAGTCACAATGCAGAAAAAAAGTTCTCTCTGCTTGTACAGTATTTTAAAAGGCTTGCTTATAAGGCTATTTGTGAGTAAAATCCAGAAGATACTTCAGAGACAATAGCAAACTTTCGCAGGGACTCTTTTATTGAGTTAATCAGAGAAATTGTACTGCTTCGAGAGAGGATAATACAAACAAATTTTTGAACATCTGCATAAATATGCAGACAATGTTTATTCAAAACTGAAGCAAATCATGAATGACTCTATAAAAGCCATTGGTGTCCCAGCCATATAATGCATAATGTTGCTCAAAGAACATCTGATGTCCTTTCTATTGACACTGATCTCATTGTCATGGCATTATTCTTTTGTTTCAGCATCTATGCTGTTTGAACTGATTAAAGGATTTTTGTGATTTTGTTGACATTTACTTTCTTCAATTCTCTTTCACTGACCAAATCTGTTGGCTCTTTAACAAATGCAGTTGAGAGAATCTTGTTTATGTGAAGCACTGAAAACATGCTTTAATTCCAAAACAAGGCCCAAATATTTCTTCTTGACTTTCTAAATAATCTATTGAATGGGGCCTACTTATTTCTTTAGCAATAGGATTTTGCAAACTGGAAGAAGAGCAAACAGTGTCAATGAAGTATATTGTTACTTAAAATTGAATGTGTTGAAGAAAGAATTGAACCTCCCACCTCAAAAAACGTTTTCTTTTAAGGGTCAAGTCTGTTCTTAAAGGGGACATTACTTATGAACAGGAAAAGAAATTCCAGCTTGAAGTGGATAATTATTATGGCACCTGCTCTATATTTTGGAATTGTTTTAATACTTTGAAAAATTCAGTTATCTGGATGTTACTAAATACTTTTCCAGCATGGGAAGAAGTGGAATCATTCTTTATAGTGTTAGAAAAGAAAGAAATAAAATTTGATGACAATGTTCTGTTTTTGTCAATGGACATTTTAAAAAATTGTTAAGATGCAACATAATAGTGAAGAATGGAAAAGCAAGTTAAGAAGACCAATGATCAGTTATTAACTTTATGTCAGCACATGGTCTGTAAACTACCTCGCAATACTAATGTGCAGTTTTTTCTCACTAACAAATGTTGAATGGAAAAAAATGAAAGAAATTGAATGTGACCACTGTAGAAACTGTTACAATATAAATGGAATAACTGCAATAAATTTTCTAACCAAATTCAGCAAAAAAAAAAAAAAATTAAAGAAAGTCAAATCGTTAGGGAAATAGAATTCAAGAAAGAAAAAGTTATATAATTTAGATACTTATAGTTTATTTTTAATGAATAATAATTTTTAGTATTTGTCCCATGCAATATTTATGTACATATGCATAGGCAATTAGAAATAATTCAAATTTAATTGGGTGTTCCATATTTTATTTGCTAAATCTGGGAGCTATGTGTGTCCCTAGACATTCTTACTTTTGCAGGTTCTACCTCAAATTATACTAAATATGTTAAAATACAATCACACTCTGCATTAAAAATAATTTTGTTGCAAAAATATTAAAAGGGAGCTTGCAAAATTGTTATAGATAAAAGAAACACTAAATTGCCATATTATTAAATGCCTTTTTAATGCTAGAGATTGGACAAGTGGGAAATTCAAAGATTGCTCAGTGATAAATAATAGGGAGGAATGACTGCTATTATTAATTTCTGGAAAAAAAATTAAACAAAAAATTAAACGAAGTCCCTTCTTTCCAATCAGAAAAATAAGCTAGAGTAATGCTCACACACCAAGTATGGCTGAGAATTCACTCGGGGCAGGGGATTGTAAGTAAAATTTCTTTACTAAAAAGAGAAAATTTAGAGAAAGAGCATAGGGCGACATGAGTTAGAGAACTGGGAGTAATGGGGAAGAGAGGAACCTGATACAACCAGTATATCCTTATGTGAAACAGGAAAGTTTCTTAAAATACTAAAGGAAAAAAATAAATTTCGAGAGCCACAATTATGACTAGCATTAGATTATCCTATATTAGAAGGAGCCAAGTGAGAAGCAGATTTTTTCTGGGGAATTAGAAAAGGAATGTGCACTAATACCTAAGCTCCAACTGTGACATCAATATGCTAAATACCAGATCACCTTTAAGCTCCTCATTGACTCACTGAAAGGTCAAGCAAGTATAGTAGTCCCCCCTTATCCAAGGGAATATGTTCTAAGACCACCAGTGGACTCCTAAAAGCATGGATAATACCAAACACTATATACTGTTTTTTCCTATACATACATACCTATGATAAAGTTTATTAATTAGGCACAGTAAGTAGTTAACAAATACTACTAATAAAATAGAACAATTATAACAATATACTGTAATAAAGATTATATGATTAAGGTCTCTCTCTCAAAATATCTTACTGTACTGTACTCACCTTTCTTGTTGTGATGATGTGAGATGATATAATGCCTACATGATAACGTGTAGTGGATACACTGGAAAAAGGGATGCACTCATGTCTCATGGGACAAAGCTAGACAGTGCAAGATTTCACCATGCTATTCAAAACAGTGCTCAGTTGAAAATTTATGATTACCTCTGGAATTTTCCATTCAATATTTTTGGACCATGGTTGACTGGGGATAACTGAAACCACGGAAAGCAAAACTGTGGGTAAGGAGGGACCGCTGTAGCTCAAAGAATCATGAGGGCTAAGAACAGAAGCCAGAAAACTCAGTAATCAATATACTATTTCAATGCAATATTTTAAACATTCAAAATTAATGCAAAAAAAAAATTCATGATGAACAAAATATCTAAATTTTAAAGAAAAACAAGATCTGACCCTGACTCACCTCACCCTAATCTTGGTCCTGGGGGAATACCAGCTTTTTGCCATCCCCCACCAAATTTTGTGCCTGAATCAAACACTTTACTTGTCTCTCCTTAGTCCCGGCTTTGGTAGCTTTAAAATCCTTCATTCTTAACAGAAAGATGTACATAGTCACACACATTCAAACACAACAAAATGCTCCTTCTTGTGAACATGGTCTGATCTATAAGCTTTTGCCTCCAAAAACTGAGCACCTGCCTTCACTCAGCAATGTTGGTCTTCACATTAAAGACAACTTAACACAATTTAAGATATAAAAATATTATTTCTCAATTACATTATTTTCTGGATCTCTTTCTGTGTCAGAAGATGAAATCTTTTCAGGGACTGTGGTCTGCAGAAATGTTTTATGAGAATCTAAAATAAAAAAAAAATAAGCAGTTATTTTGATACCTGTAATCTTACATTATCTATTTCTAAATACAATTCTGCCTTTGTTTCTCTACATTTTTTTTTGTTAGTATGCATCAACTCTCTTTTCACTCTTACTGGTCATTCTCATCTACAAATTTCTTAACCCTTGCCAAGATCTCAAATTTTTATTTTCTTTCTGTCTCTCTCTCTCTCCCGACATATACACACACCTAGTTACTTGAAAGTTTGACTAAGTAACATTGAATAATAAATCACGGACCTGTGTTGCAAAAAAAAAAAAAAAGGTGTGGAAATGAGAAAACACAGGTACCTCAAGAAAGAGGGATCATTTGCAGGTAAAAGACAGAATATTGAGTACAAGGGGGATGTTTTCAGCGGATCAGATTGAAGACAGCAGTTAGCCAGTCAGGAAATCATAAATGGCTTTTTTAGGGCGATGCAACTATTCCTAGAATAACAGGATTTTGAATATGGAAAAGACTACATATTTCAGTTTTGTCCATTGTACAGACAGGGAAACCATCGCAGAGAAGTAAAAAGATTTTCTACCTGGAGCCTCCCTTTCTGCCTTCTTGGCTACAGACCCTTGAAACAAAGGGCAGGGAGAAAGTGGGTGGGGAGAGGGAGGGACTGGGGTAAGGACAGGGTCTGGATCCTCAATCAAAAACTACAGCCCCCTAAGTGAACGAAGTCTCCTCAAAAGCTTGGATTGGGAGGAGGACTTACTTGAACCTGTGTGCAGACCACCAACTACCGTAAGAAGGCCCAGAAGAAGGAACATGACTCCGTTGTCTTGGAGCCAGGCTGGCTGAATAACAGCGGTTGAGGCTTGGAGGAGAGTAAAGGCGCAGCTCGCGCCAGACGGGTGCGTAAAACTGGAGGGGGAGGGGCGGGAGGCAGCGGAGAGGAAAGGATCTCCCGCGAGGAAATAACAAAGCAGAGTGAAGACTGTCTGCTGCCTCTAGAGGTACATTGGCGTAGGTAATGTGCAGCTGGCTCCAGGTTGGGGCTCAAGAGAAGGCTGTCAACATTCACACACATTCAGTTTATTGTTAAGGAAGGAAAGGCTGTATAAATTTCAATTCTCAGATTAGGGTGGTACCTGTTGAAGCGTTTGTTTGTATCTTTTATTTAGGCCAATGATTTCTTAAGTAATTTCTAGTTACAATGAGGAAAAACAAAGATAAAAATGCCCAAGTTACTGATAAGTTTCCACATGTAACATTTACATACCATCTAAACAGGCAAAATGAATATATTTGCAAAAACTGCTGCGAACATTGACTTTTCTAAATTTAATTGTTGGATACACCTTTACTGGACAGCTATTGCATGCAGAAAACCCCACATCTCTGTTCGAATATACTCTTCAAAAAAGCTTATTTAATATCCTCAAGTTATTATTGCTACACTGTGTAATCCTGCAGCCCCTATTTTGTACTTCTTTAAGTAACAACATGGCAGTAAGCTCCTTGAGTTTTCTTTTTGCCTCATATATCCTAGGTTGGGTGCTAGAGAAGCCAAGGATTGGAAACACCAACAGGAGCAGACAAAA
>NW_006439192.1:3702317-3724667 GCF_000325575.1 Pteropus alecto
AAAGCCCCCTCCCTAGCCAAAGGAACAAAAAAAAAAGGGTACTATAGCAACACAGAAAACTCTTTGACAACCTCCCTACTCCAGCCAAACACCACAGGGGGAAAAAAAAAAAACAAAACAAAACATCCCATCCACATCAAAGTAGGGAGACTAGTTTTCCATCCTGCTGGCTATAACAAAGTACCCCTCTTCTCCCAACACCAAAGTAATCTCACACAAGACCAAGTGAGGAGCTGGAACTTTCATACCTACCCACGGTACCACTGGGGGTACTGTTAAAGGCTTCTTTAAGAGTTTCATAATATAATAACCAAAATGTCAAACCAAGAATAAGAAAATCTCAACTGGAATGAGAAAAAGCAATAGACAGCCATAGATATTGGAATTTTCTGATGAAGTATTTAAAGAAGCTATCCTAAAACCTTCAATGGGAAATTAAGAACATACTTGAAACCAGTGAAGAAATAAAACATCTCAGAAAAAAATGATATAAAGAAGAACCAAATGGAAATTTCAGAACTGAAAAGTACAATACCAAAATAAAAACTCAGTGGATATCTTCAACAGAAGAATGGAGAGCACAGAGGAAAGAATTATTGAACTAAAGATAGAGAAGTAGAAATTACCCACTCTGACCACAGAGAAAATAAACTGAAACAAACACAGCTTTGAAGACTTTGAGACTATAACATAGTTCTAACTTTCATGTCATTGGAACCCCAGAAGAAAATGAGAAAGAGGGGGGACCGAAAAAATATTTGAAAAAATATTGGCTGGATATTTCCCAAATTTGGCAAAAGACATAAATCTGCATGTTCAAGATGTTATGCAAAACTTAAACAGGATAAACTCAAAGATACCTACAACAAGTTATATCATAATTACAGTTCAGAAAACTGAGACCAAGAAAACATCTTGAAAACAGTTAAGAGAGATGATACCTTGCTCACAGGGGAGAAACAATTTGAACAACAGCAGATTTCTCATCAGAAACCATGGACCTAGAAGGAACATTTTTCAAGCACTGAAAGAAAAGACCTGTCAATCCTGAATTCTATAGCTGGTGAAATTATACTTCAGGAACGAAAGGGAAAGACATTCTCAGATGAAAGAAAACAAAGATTAGTTGCCAGCAGACCTACTCTAAAAGAATGGCTAAAGGGAGTCCTCAGGCAGAAAGGAAATTATAAAAGAAGAAAACTTGGAACATTAGGAAGGAAGAATGAACATAAAAGAATGAATATGGGTAAATATCAGACTTTTCTCCTCTTGAGGTTTCTAAATTATGTTGTTCAAAACAAAAGTTTATAGGAAAATGTTTATAGCGAAAAGTAAAACACTGAAAAAAGGAAAGTCATAAAATCTATTAATGTCATATACAACTAGGCAAAACTAAACAATGAAGTGCAAAGGAATAATTAACCTAGAAGTCAGAATATTCATTATTTTGGGTAGAGAAGAATAGGATTGGGGTAGGGTCTAAACAGAACAGGTGATACCTATCAGACTGGTAATGTGTTATTTCTTAATTGGCAGATAGATAACCTTTTGTTTATTTTACTACTGTTATTAAACTAAACATATACATATATTATGTATATACTATTCATGCATATTTAATAAAAAAGTAAACAACTAAAGAAATTAATTGACTCAATCTGAATCTGAAATGATCTGTTAGCTTGCCTGTAATGCAGGAGCTCCAGACCAGGAACCTTCACCTGGGATATTCCGAAAAAACCCACCAGGAGGACCAATGGAGTAGGACATGTGATTATTACAAGCAGGGGAGCACCAATGGCAGCCAGTCAGAGCTGCTGCAAAGAAACCGCTGCTGGCCAAAGCAAACAATGTGTCGTATACACAGGCAGAGAGACGGGTTATTTTATTGGGGGAGCAGCCACCTTCCTATCCGCCTGCGGATGGGAGGAGATGTGCTGCCAAGTTACAAGAGTAGGTAATGTCCATGGGAGCAGCTGGAAGATCAGATAACATCCATGGGAGCAGCAGAGCAGCCACCTTCTCAGGCGGATTGGAGCAAGATGTGCTGCTTGGTTATAGCAGCTGGTTACAGGAGCAGATAATGTCCATGAGAGCAGCAAAAAAATGTCCTTGAGAGCAGACACTGCCAAGAGCCCTTTGTATATTGCCTTCCTTATGACTACTGACCAAGCAGCCATCTGTCTTCTGAGTACATAGAGGGGCTATATTCTGAATTAACCCCATACTGCCTATCACGCACACTTAAACTTCTGGAATAGTGGAATGATGTCATAGACTCTTCTACTCTTACAACCTATACAAAATATATAATTTTAGGATCAAAACTTATAAGGAGGGAGTATCATTCTTAGACCTACAGTATGAGGTTATTTGGCACCTGCCTTAGTATATTCTGGATCATACTAAATGGGAAAATTTATCTTGAATATTGCATAGTTAATACAGGATGGAGAAGTCATAGATCTAGAAATTAAATAAATTTAGCAACAAAGCAAATATATTAAACAGCATCCAGTTTAAATGTGGTAACTAGTGGTCTCTAAGCTGCTAGTATAAATGCCCCTTTGTCTGTTAGCCTAAGGTTCTTGTCATTTTAGTTGTTCTGGGTTGGGAAGCCAAATAACACCAGCTCGTGTTCATTTTGCTTTGGATAATGGCCAAATTTAACATTCTATTCTGCCTTAAAGAATATATTGTACATTTCTTCCTAACTGATAAGGAAAAATTGAGTAGAATAGGCTCAAGAAATCTGATATTTCTCACAGCAGGCAAATAGCTTAGTGGCAAATAACCATATAAAAATGCTTACTTTAGAAAAGGTACACTTGATACATTGTCACTGGAAGAGCACAGTATTTAAAGCTTGGGTATTCCGTTCCTAAAAAATTTTATTTTAAAAACTCAAGAGACAATGCAGTGATGAGATATCATTCAGTCTTTACTTACTACTCTTTATCATTAGAATTTTTATAATCTATTTATGTTTTAATATTTCTCCGAATAAGAATTAAAAAGTTGTAATTGGATATAAATATCATTGTCAATCATCTAGGATCTAAATTAGTCCTGTCGAATAGCCACGAAATAGAAGCCACAGGTATAATTTTAATGGGTTTTTAATAATATTTTTCAATTACTGTTAACATACAATATTATGTTAGTTTCAGGTATAAAACATAGAGATTAGACATTTATATAACTCATGAAGCGATCAACCTGATAAATCTATTAACCATCTGACACCATACATAGTTATTACAACATTATTGACTATAGTCCTTACATTATACATCCTGATGACTGTTTTGTAACTACCAATTTGTACTTCTTAATCCTTTCTTTTTTTCATCCACCTCTCTAACCCCTCCAGCATCTAGCAACCATCAAAATATTAGTTGTATCTATAAGTCCGTTTCTGTTTTATTTTGCTCTTTAGACTCCACATATAAGTGAAATCACATGGCATTTGTCATTCTCTGATTTACTCCACTAAACACAATACCCTCAGTGTTGTTGTAGATGACAAGATTTCATTCTTTTTTATGGCTGAGTAATATTCCATTGTACCTATGTACCTCCTCTTCTTGATCCATTCATCCATTGCTGGATACCCAATTTGCCTCCATATCTTGGCTACTGTAAATAATACTGCAGTGAACATAAATATTTACATGTCCCTTCAAAGTAGTATTTTGGGTTTGAGTTGCCTTGGATAAATACCCAAAGTGGAATTACTGAGTTCTTCTTTGTCTCTTGTTACAGCCTTTCTTTTAAAGTCTATTTTTCCTGGTATAAGTATTGCTACCCCAGCTTTTTTGTTTCTTTTTCCATCTCTTTTCTTTCAGTATGTGTGTCTTTGAAGTGAGTCTCATGGAGGCAGAATATGTAAGGGACTTGTTACTTATCCATTCAGCCATCTTATCTTTTGATTGGCTCATTTAATCCATTAATATTTAAAGTGATTGTCGATAAGTACATAGTTATTGCCATTTTATTATTTATATTTGTGAGTTTTTTTTCTCTCCCATTCTTTTCCTTAAAGAAGTCTCTTTAACATTTCTTATAATACTGGCTTTGTGATGATGAATTTCTTCAACTTTCCTGTCTGGGAAGCTCTTTATCTCACCTTCAATTTTAAGATAGCCTTGCTGGGCGGAATAGTCTTATTGGTAAGTCCTTGCTTTTCATTACTTTAAATATTTCATGCCAATCTCTTCTGGCCTGCCAAGTTTCTGCAGAGATAGCTGACATTATTATGGGAGTACTCTTTTAAGTTGCTGCCTTTCTCCTGCTGTTTTTAGGAGTCTTTCTTTGCCTTTAATCTTTGCCATTTTAATTATGATGAGCCTGTGGATCTGTTTGGGTTCATCTTGTTTGGGACTCTCTACACTTCCTAGACTTGTATGTCTATTTTCTTTATCAGGTTAGGGAAGTTTTTAATTATTATGTCCTCAAATAGGTTCTCAATCCCTTGCTTTCTCTTTTTTCTTTCTGGTACCCCTGTGATGCAAATGTGGTTATGTGTGAAGTTATCCTCAAAGCCCCTTAACTATCCTCACTTTTTGCATTCTTTTTTCTTGGTGCTGTTCTGATTAGGTGTTTTCTGATATCTTATCTTCCAAATCACTGATTCTGTCCTCTGCTTCATCTAATCTATTGTTGATTCCTTCTAGTATGTTCTTCATTTCAATTATTGTATTCTTCACTTGTTTCTTTTTTATGTTTTCTACCTCCATTTTTGTTTTCTATCTCTCTGTTAAAGTTCTCACTGAGTTAATCTACTCTTCCACTAAGGTCTTTGAGCATCCTTATAACCAGTGTTTTGAACTCTGTATCTGGTAGATTGCTTGTCTCCATTTTGTTCATTTTTTTCCTGGAGCTTTGTTCTGATCTCTCATTTGGGACATTTCTTTGTCTCCCCATTTTGGCTGCCTCCCTGTGTTTGTTTCTATATATTATGTAAGACTATGTTCCCTGGTGTTAGTAGAGTGGCCCAGGGTTGCAGTCTCTCTGGTAACCTGAGCTGGATGCTCCAGGTGTGTCTCTTTTATGGGTTGTGTGCACCCTCCTGTTGTAGTAGAGACATGGTTGCTGTTGGCACATCAATGGGAGGGACTGGGCCTCAGGCTGATTGGTTGTGAGGGCTGACTGGTGACTAAAGTGGAGGAGCTGTTGTGCAAGGGCTGACCCTATGGAGCAGGATTCACTTTAGCAGGGCTCTGGTGCCTGCCTAATATGCCCTCTGGGTGCGTTGCACTCAGATGTGGCTGGGGTAGTGCTTCAGCTAGGTCAAAAGCCAGCCATGGGGTGTGCCCCCTGAAAGAAGCTTTACTGCAGGCAAAATCTAGCCTGAGCCTGTGCCTTGCCCAGGGCCATCTAGCATGAGCCACCAAGCCATTTGCTGATAGCCACCACCCACACTGGGCTTGGAGGTACCTGGAAAGGGCAAGCTGCCAATGGAGGCCAGCTGCTGCTAGTGCTGGGATTGGGGCTGCTCAGCAAGAGGTACAGGGCATGCTGAGGCCAAATGATGTTTGTTTGGATTTTGTGAACCTTTGAGAAAGTTTTAGGAAAATCCACAGAATGAACCAAGACAGACCGTTTGTATGGAAATGCCACTTTAAGCGGCTTGGGTGGACCCATAAGTTGGTGGGACAGGGTCTCAGGTAATCAACAGGGCAAAGCAACCTGCATTAGCCAGGTTGATGGATACTAGATATGGCAGCCACCTACATCTGCACACCAGGAGGCAAGAGGGCTCAACAAGGAAACAATGGATTCTACCATCACTTCTGTCTGGGAGAAAGCTATCCCTCCAGCCCAGGAGCCTGGTATGGGGCTGAAACCCCTCACTCCTCTGGAGGGACCTCTGCAGCTGAGATATCCCTCTAGATTTTTAACCACCACATGCGGGGGTGAAACCAGCCTATTTCGGTCTCTGCCCCTCCCATAAGTCTCAAGGTGGCTTCTTCTGTACATTCTTAGTTGTAGGACTTCTGTTCAGCTCCAATTTTAAGTTTTCTAATAACTACATTTAAAAAATGAAAAAAATATATGAAAATATATTTTATTTAACCCAGTAGATACAATACATAACATTATTGATATTGACATTTTACCTTTTTTTGTACTGTCTTCAAAAATTGGTGTGTATTTTATACTTACAGTGTATCTCAATCAGACTAGCCATATTTCAAGTGCCCAATGGCCATATTTGGTAATGGCTAACACTGGACAATATAGGTCTAAAGAAGGCACTCACCACTGAGTGAGAGAAAAGCATATATCAGGCTGTAGACAGGAAGTTTAACTACAAATAAATTGTGTTTTTTCCAGGATGGTTGCGAAAGGAGAATGATGAGAGGGAAGGGAGAACAGAGAAAGGCTTCCAGTTCTTCTGGGACTTTTGAAATAGTCAAAGAGGAAAAGTATTGTATAAGCAGAAAGTTGAGAAATGAATTTGGGTAACAGCTGATTATTATTCAATGACATCTTGAGTAGTGAATAAAAATTTGTTAAAAAGCCTGCTGCTTGATGGTTCTCAGTGTTCTGGATTCTGAACTTTCCCTTATTGCATCATTTATACTGGATGAGGCAAAGAGAAGGGAATTTCTCCTGATCTGTGCCCAAAATTCCCCTCTATACCTTAATGAGGACATGCTTAGATGTGTAAGTTTAATTCAGGGCAAATTATTAGGAGTTTCATTTCCCAGCTTTATGCTCCCTTTCAGTTTAGCCAGTAATATTCTCAGCCTTATTCTCATTTCAGCTAGGCCAGTAATAAAAATGATTATTACACATTTGTTTGCTTATTCTGTCTACCTTGCTATTGGAGTGGGAATCTGGAGTGAGAATGGCATTTTTATTTAACATTAGAAATGTTCCTATAGTTAGATATTCCAGATGAAAACACTAATGGAAGGCTTATTTCTCAATATCTTAAATGAGAAAAATTGTATGTTGCATGTCAACTCAAAACAACCAGCCTCTTATCAATTTACTAAAAGACAACTAACTACAGCAGTGCCACTCAAAGAGTGGTCTAACATCACCAAGGAGTTTGTAGAAATGCAGAATCTCAAGTCCCACTGCAGACCTGTAGATTCACAATCTCTGGGAATGAGAAACTCTGAGTAATGATTTTTATGCATGCTAAAGGTTGAAAGCCACTGAGATAGTGATAGATGATGATGATAGACAGACAGGCAGGACAGACAGACAGACAGACAGACAGACAGACAGATAGATAGATAGATAGATAGATAGATAGATAGATAGATAGATAGATAGGCAGGCAGATAAATTACAACATATACATATTTTGTAACATGCTTAAAACATCACAGTACAGTTTCTTTGTATGCAATGACATCTTTTCTGCTGTAATCGCTTTATTCAGTCCTTTGCTTCTTTATCCACAGTTTTCTTCGACACTATCAACTTTTTGAAAGCTTATTTTACAGCACTAGCTGAAGCTTACCTTCCCATATGAACATTTGAAGCTTCAGGCCTTTGTACTGATAATGGTGAATGGGCTATCTATGTACCTGTTATTCATCATTACTTGTGTTCCCAGAGTAAAGTTTGCCTGATAACTGTTCATTTATTGCTCAGAACTATCCAGCAGCTCATCATGAACCTCACTGGAAAATATCTGTTGCTTGCTCATTCCTCACCCTCCTATTTTTTGGAAGGTAAAACAAGAATCTCACACAAATGTACAATGGGTATGTATAAAAGATTAAACTCATTATTGAGAGAATCAGTATGATAGTAAAGCTAGTTCAAAGACCACTTGAATAACAGTTGAGTTATATAGCCCACAAAGAAATCAATTATAAAATAATTTATATGCTTTATATAAAACTGGTTCTTTCTTTCAAAGCAATAAAATTGTACTGTTGAAGTACTTTTTATACAGAAAAGAGATTGCTGCATCTCTTCTGTACATAAATCATTTGTGACTTACCAGTTTTCTTATGTTTAACATCTAACTTGGCTGAGACTATGACAGGATTCTAGTTGATAGTAAATAGAAGTCAAATAAGGGTATAGTCTCCTGGAAAACTGGGCAGGCCTTAGACAATGCTCAAATATGTCACTGAAAGGATGTGCAATTACTCTTTTGCATTATTTCCATGTGTTGTATATTTTTCCTGACAGAAGAAACTCCCAAAAATCAGTACTAAAAGGAACTACCATATTTCTACTTTCATAATCTAATAAATGTTCCTAGCACTTCACTCATACTCCTTAAGCTATCAGACTTTTTTGGAATAGAGTTATGTAGGATCAGAGAATAAACATGAACATTCTGAAACACCCTACAGAAGTCAAGAAGAGATCTAATCATTAAAGTCAGAACTTTCATTAGGATACTGTATAAGGTAATAAAAAATTGGGGGTGGATAATTGACAAGAAAAGATATTTAAAAGTTTCTAGCTACTTTGAAGTAGGTATTTGTTCTGGCAGGAATCACTTGGGGATGCTCTATACTTTGGAATCACCTGAGTATAACTGGGCTCACAATACCCATCAGTATAAACACACATTGTTGAAAACTAAAGGGAAATAAAGTGGTGCCAGTCAAAAAATTTTAAATGCACGTATCTTCCAACTCACCAATTCCATACCCAAATATCATTTTTACAGAGATACTTACACTTACAAGTGCACATAGGTATATGTATCAGGATGTTCATTCTAACAATATTTTATAATAATGAAAAATGGAAAATAACTAAATATCCATCAATACAAAAAATAGTTAAATAAATTATGGTACATGTATATTATGTAATAAGATGTATAAATAAAAAATAATATGTATGTACTGACAAGTAAAGTTGTATCATTGGGTGAAATAAGGGCAGAAAATACGTGTAGCTTAATTCCAGTGTTGTTTAAATTTCTATACTAGTATATATTAGTATATAGAGAAATAAATATGTGCATATGTTTGCTCATAGAAAATTTCTGAACAATACATAATAAATTGTGAACAACAGTTGTCCTAGAGGAGTGAAACCTAGTAGTAGGCAAAGTAGATATGCAGATTTTCACCTTACATAATCTGCAGACAAAAGAAAAATACAAATGAAAGAAAACAGAGTGCCTGTATCTACACAAAAATTTGATTCATGACAAAGGTAATTACACGAGTTTTTGAGCAAAAGGTGGATTATCTAGTGTTAGAAAAACCACATCACTAAATAGAAAACAAGTTAGCCTGTCATTATTTCAAGGATGATCCAAAATCTGAGAATAAATTCGTCCAAATGCCTCAGTGACCACTAAACTACATATGTATGTGGAAGACCCCAGGAAGTCTAGCCAAAAAAAAAAAAAAAAGTGAAGAAGAAAGATGGGAATCTCCTAGTAAAGGGCCAAACTGCTCTTGGTGGGATTTGCGAGTTCTTTGCACTTTTGACTGAATTTATTCCCCAACTTTCATATAGGTTCAGGTGGCAGAAAGTGGGAGCTTTCTGGCTTGAGGTTTCAAGGGCAAAACTTGGGGTTTGCCTTTGGGGTTGTCGAAGCAACTGGAAATTAAAGGGGGAGTTAACTCCAAAAGCTAGGAATACATAGAGAGGGTAAAACACTCACGTACACGATGCCACGTATGAGAAATATAGCAGGTCCTTGAGTAATGTTGTTTAGTTCAAAGTCATTTTGTTATAACATTGATGAATGTCATAGGAATTTAACTCTTGTTTATATCAATTAGCTTAAAATTGGCTTCATTATAGGTCATTTTGCTTAAAGTCTCAGACTCGATCAATGACATTAACTGAGAACTTACTGTACTGTGAAAGGCAAGATTGTAGTGACAGAAAACAGACCATTGGTTGTCCAGGACTCAGGGTAAGGAGAAGGAACTGACTGCAAACAGGAACAAGGAAATTTCTGTGGAGTGATGGAAATATGTTATGTACTGGATGTGGTGGTGATTACATGACAGAAATCCATGGGCACACAAAAACACTCCAAGGAAACTCTTGCCAAGGACTATGAGGAACACTTACAAGGATGTCAGCAGTGTTGTTTGTGATAGTAGAAAACTATAAACAACCTAGCTATTAATCACTACAGGAAATGGAGAAGAAAATTTAATAAATGCATATTATAAAATACTATGCAGCAGTTAGATGGAATCAAATATTATTTCCATATATACCATGTCAAACAATACATACCTAAAGGCATATATCAAGTACATTCAAATGGGAGTATTTGATTTAGCAGATCGGAATTTTAAAATAACTATTATTAACATGCCACAGAATTTGGAGGCTAAAATGGACAAAAGGATGAAAAACATCAATAATTTCAATAGAGGAAGGGAAACTAAAAAGAGGAAATTCTAGAGTTTAAAAAAAAATCATTGAATGGGCTTACAACAGATTAGACACAGCAGAAGAATCAGTAAGCTTAAGATTGGTCAACAGAAATTATCCAAGCTGAATTAAAAAGGGAAAAATAAAGAAAAATAAAACAGAACTTCAGAGAATTATGAAAATAGTTAATGAATAGGAAAATGTGTAACTGGAGTTCCCTAAGGAAACAGAGAATGAAGCAAAAGAAATATTTGAAGACATTCTTAATGGCTGAGAATTCTCCAAAATTATTGAAAGACATTAAGCAATAGGTCTAAGAAGTCAGTGGGCTACAAAGTAAGGTAAATCCAAAGAAAACCACCCTTAATCAAACTTCTAAAATTAAATATGTGGAAAAATTATGATCAAACTTCTAAAATTAAATATGTGGAAAAATTCTTAGGAGTACCTGTGAGCAGTGGGGAGTGGATGGAAAATGGAGACATATTATAATCCAGTATACCAAAAATAATAATAACTGACATCTCATCAGAAATAAATAATGAAATCCGTAAGATAATAGATTTAAAGTGCTGAAAGGAAAAAAAAATGGCAACTTAGACGTCTATGTACAATATTATTACATAATTATCTTACCACATGAAGGTAAATAAAAACTTTTTCAAACAGAAAAAAAAAAGTTGAAGGAAATCTGCCATCAGAAGCACATTGTAAGGAATAACAAAGAAAGTTATTCAAGCTGAGGGATGTGATCCCATATGGAAGCACAGATCTAGAAGAAATAAAGAGTACCAGAAAGATAAATAGAAAGTACTAAATTTTCTGGAAAAACTTTTGTCCGTTTCAGGTGAAAATTACAATGTATAGGTGGTATTTATAATATATGTAGAATTAAATGTAGTAGCACCGGGAAGAAGAAGATAGTAGGAATCATACTGTTGTAAAGTTCTTTTGCTGTTTGTTAAACAGGATAATACTAATTCAAGGAATACTGTGATAAATTAAGGATGTATATTGTAATCTCTGGAATAGTCCCTTAAAGAACAGCTAATTAAGGATGTATATTGTAATCTCTGGAATAGTCCCTTAAAGAACAGCTAAAAAGCCAATAGAGAAGAAAAAAAGAGATTAATGCTAAATTAACCTAAAAGAAAACAGAGGGGGAAAAAAAAACAAAAGAATAATGAAAGGTATAACCAAAGTATCAGAAATTACATTAAATGTAAATGTGTTTAACACTCCAATAAAAAAAACTGAATTAAAAAAATACAAAACCCACTGTATGCTGTTTACATCTATTTTCTTAAATAGAAGAAAACATACATTGGAAGTAAAAGGATTTTAAAAAAATATCTCATGCAGGAACTAACTGTAAAAAAGCGGGCATGGATATATTAATACCAGGAAAAGTAGAATTCAAGACTAAGAGTATAACTAGAGATAAAATGGAGACTTATATATGATAAAGGGTCAATTTATAAGGAAAACATAACAGTCCTAGAGAAACATGCACTAAAATATAACTTCAAAATACATGAAACACAAATAATATACCTAAAACAAATGACATATCAACAATAACAATTGGCAATTTGAACAAACCTCTCAGAAGAAGTGATAAAATAAGAGGAAAAAACATTAAAGTTTCAAAAACACTGTTAAAAAAATTTGACTTAATTTACATTTATATATTTAACAACTACAAAATGGACATTTATTTTAGTGTACATGGAACAGTCACCAAAATAGACTATAGGCTGAATCATAAGCAAAACAATAATTTCAAAGGATTGAAATCATGTAAGTATGTTCTCTGACCACGACTTAATTAACTAGAAATCAATAAGAAATGATTAAACTGAAAGTTTCTAAATATTTAGAAATTAAACAACATACTAAGTAACCCATAATTCAGAGATCAAGATAAAAATCAGAAAATATTTTGATCTGAAGAATAATGAAAATAGAACATATTAAAATTTGTGAAATGAAGCTAAAGGAGTACATACAGAAAATTTATACCTTTAAATACATTAGAAAAGGTTTAAAATCAATTATCTAAACTTTCACCTCCAGAAGCTAGGTAAAGAGCAAAATTTTAAAAGGCAGAAACCAGTGAAATAGAAAACAGAGATGCAATAGAGAAACATGAAGTCAAATGTATAAAGAGAGTAGATTAATTATATGGAAAAAAATCTTATCAAGACTGATTGGAAGCAGTATAAGTATCACCATGATCAGGACTGAAAGAAGGGCCACAACTATAGACTCTATAAACAATAAAAATGTTATTATGAAAAACCTTATGCCAAAATATTGACATTAAATGAAATAGATAAATTCCTTTAAGATTACAGTATCTTTAAAAACTATAAAAAGATAAATGGAAAATCTGAATAGTCCATTATCTGTTAAAAAAAAACTGAATCCATAATTTAAAATCTTCCCACAAATAAAACTCCAGCTTCATTGGTGAAGTTTGCCAAATATTTAATTGAAAAACTAAACAATTTTATACAAACTCTTAAACATAAAAAAAAGAGAGAACTTTTTCCTAACTCAGTTTATCAATCCTGATACCAAACTCTGATGAGAGATTAATCTTTGCCCCTGAGACCCAAGCCCAAACTCCTTGAGTCTTTCTGTCTTCTGGGATTCACCCGGCAGGACAACCAGTAGAGGGGCAAGAAAAAGATGGTTGGTAGAGCAAGAGGCCTGGATGTTAAAGTACAGCCTCCAAAGCAAACCAGCCTCCCTCAGAAGCCTGGTTTGGAGTTGTGGGGAGAGTGAGGTAGGCAAATGTCTGGATTTACTGAGACTAGCATGCAGCCAGCCAAGTCCCGTGAGAAGGACCAGGAGGAGGACCATGGCCCACCACCTAGAGTCCTTCCTGAGTAAGTGCATTTGGTGCAAATCACTAGCATCTGGGGCTCCAGGGAGTAAACCCAAGTGGGTGGTGGGAGAGCTGCAGAGAATAGCTCAGGGAGCTAGGAGGGGATGGAAACATCAGAGTTGAGGTGACTGTCTTCGATTAAGGGCCCTAAAGTGGCAGAAGAGCAGCCTCAGGGGCAGAGAAAGAGAGAAAAACAGACACGCATGCAAATTGGTTCACACTCAGTTTATTGTTTCCTTCAGCCATGACCAGGAGAAGAAAGAAGGAATTTTCATTTCTCAGTGAGATACTCAGTATTATCCATTGCCTTCTGAAGGAATTACTAGTTACTGTGAAAGAGAACAAAGATATACATTCTTAAGGTACTGATAGCAGATAGTAAATAAATTCCCTTCCACTGCAAAACATATAGTTGGGGTACTGTGAAGCAAAAATTCATAGGACAGAAAAAAGGAATTCTAGAAAGAATTTTTACAATTTCGCTTGTGATATTATTTGACTGTAACTTACTTATTCTACAAGTTTTTGTGATATTTGAGGAAACATCATTTAATTAGAAGTACTTGCAAATGAGAAAATCTAACATTTTTTTCTACATACAATGAAATGTTCATAAATATAACAATTAAGTTACCTTTGTACTTTTTTAGAAATTTAAATACATGTTAATTTTACTTTTTCCATATCTTGGAGCCAATCATTTTTAATTTTTCAGGTTATAAACAGTGTTTTTGGTACTTGGAAATGCATAGGCCTTAGTCATTGTGCCTACTGTGCCTAATGGATAAAGTGATCCTGATTATGAATATGTTTTATAGATTAATTTACAAATATATCTTATTAGATTCAAATCTTTAATTCAATTTTGTCTACAAGAGCAAGTTCCCAACAAATTTGAGATCTTTACTAAACTGAGGAAAAAACACTAAGTGATTTAAATACCCATTAAAATAAATGAATAAATACATGCATACATACATACATACATATATACCCATTAATAACAAGATTAGTAAAGATTAATAAATTATTTTTGGTGTAGTACTTTGTCAATTCATCTACCTAATAAATACTAAGAAATTAATTGTGGATTGTGAATTTCATTTTAATTTCAAACATTTCTTTTAAGAGACACCTCTTAATGTACTTACCAACTGTTTTATGTTTGGGTGCTTTCTTGTGATTTGGATCTAAATTTTAAAAAATAATAATGCTATTGGTTTGATACAATTTGACAAAGTTATGTTATAATTTTTGACAGTTTCTTCCTCTTTCTTTTGGTAAAAGAGAAATACCTGCCAAATTTCCATTTTTATACTAATTATTAGCAAAAGTCAAAATCAAATTCTTGGGCCTCTTTCTTATTTTTATATACAAAGATATCTTATCTGATACCCCAACAAAAAGAATGAGAAAGAAAAAGAATAAATTGAAGACAAATTAAATGAGGTTAATTGACAGAGAATATAGACAGTAAAATTAGTGAGAGAATTCAGTGATATAGTAGTATAATTTTACCCTTCCTTACTTCTATTTTTAATATATTCAAACTTATAGATTTCTCTTACTACTCTGATCACAAAGCACCCCTACTTCATATAGTTAATTCTCCCCCAAACCAATAAAAGAACTTGTATATCTAGACTTCTCAATCTACTGACATGTACAACCCATTAGATTTCTGGCTTTTAAAAAAATTATTGTTTTGGTAGTGTTTAACCAATAAATTGGTTCTACCAACATCTCCCATTGTCTTTCCAATTTAAAAAATATATACATTTGAAACCTATACAATTTTACTAACAAATGTCACCCCAATAAATTTAATTTAAAAATACTAAAAATAAAAATTTTAAAATAATAAGGAAGAAAAAGAAAATACAATGGGTGCTATAACAATAAAGCATAGCAACCAGGTCTGCCTAGCTTATTATTTATTTATTAAATAAATAAATAATCCAAGAATCTTTTTCTGGTATATGCTAAACACAAACTTGACTAATGGGTTAACATTCCAAATTATATTCTTTGAATGCAATATATGTTGTTCTATAGATGATGTTCTCAACTATCCCTCAATCTAGTTGAATACCATTTCTAGAAGATAATTATGTGAATGATACATGCTATCCTGAGAGATAATGTAAGAGGACAATTAGAATAGTTTTAACATTAATTATGTGTGTATGTGAAGTTCGAGAGTAATCACTGATTCATTAAACAAGTATTTTTTGAGCATTTCTTCTGCTGGGGCTGACTATAAATTGGTTAGCAAAATACACATGGCCATTACCTTCAAGTGATTTCAGAGTATATAGGGAAAGTAATGCCTCTATGTAGGCATAAGTTTGGAAGAATTACAGTGTTTCAGGACTATATCACAAATCTTTTGGTAATGGTAACAGAGAATAGATACAACGAAGAAAATCAGCTTTTTATCTTCATACTTAGTTTGGAGAAGGTAACTAATGTCTCTAAAGAAGTAACTATGTTAGGAGACACCCAAAAACAACAGAGAGCATAAAGGATATAGAAATGACATAGCTTCTCTATTGGAAGGGCTGACTTTATCAGGGAGGATAGAAACTACATAATGTTGTAGCACAGCCTGAAAACGTAGCCTGTGGATATAAAGAATATTCTGGAAATCCAGTAGATTGACTATTACTAAAAGAGGATATTTTAAGGAAAAATGCCGGACATTTTACTTATTTTTTAGTTACAAAAAATAAGTAAATAAACTCTACAAGGGAGAAAGGAAGGTAAGCAAATCAGTAAATACTTGATGACTTCAGAAGGATCACAAGGCCACAATTGTGGAGCACTGGAAACTAAAATTCAGAAAACCCTTGCTAACACAATTGTGGGCTGTTGAGGAGGTGTGGGAAATGTAGAATTTTTAGTGTGTTCATGATACTGATTCTTAGATAAACCCTTCCTACGTGGAATAATCAATTACTTAGTTGTTCATATTGAGTTTGTGGGTATAAACAAAAAACAAAAAAGTAATATTTCCTTTTGTGTATCCCATCACAAGGATGCAAAAATGTCCTGCTTGTGAATGTTTCACAAAACAGTTATAAATATCTTCTCTTATTAGATTTAGCTAGTCTTTCCTATGTATCTAAAGAGTAGGAAATCAATACAAATTTAGTCAACTGAAGAAAAAAGATTGAGTTAATTAATATTTAATGGGAAATATTTATAAGTGTTTTTAATGCAGAACTATTAACTGTGGCTGCTCAAAAAATATTAAGCAATTATTTGTTCATTCTAATTTCCAACATATACTTATTTATAAGAAACACTCTAAGTTACTTACCTGCTAGTATATGTTTGGGCACTACTTTCTGACTTGGATCTAATAAAAATAAAAATAAAAATAATGTCTAAAAGTTAATACTAAGAAACTTGCCTACTTTAAGAATGAATATCAGGCCATTTTATACTAAAACTAATTCTTTTAACACCTGAGGCATGCAATTAAGTAGCACTCTTATTTACCCAACATCAAGTATAACATTCAGTGCAAAATTTAAATCCTCCAGTAGGGAAAAGTATCAAGATAGCAAACATATATTTTTTTCTTTATCTTTTCTAAGCACAGTTTATAAGTTTGATTCTGAATGCCTAAATTTGGCCTTCAGTTCCAAGCTATCTTTTATTTGTTGATATGTAAATAGCCATATATTGCGAATTAAAATTCACATTTACCTCTGGGCAATATAGCAGACTGAACTGACAGGAAAACTTCCCCTTTCTTTCAACAGAAAAGCTGAAGAAAATAGCACAAAAATATAATATATAACTGAGAAAGAGAGCCAGAAAAGGCTTTTCCTTCCGTCAGTAAAATATGATAAACTGGAAGTTCAGAGGGAAAATAGGAGGAAAAACTGAATGACTATAAGAGAATCTACTTACACCCTAAGGGATATTGTTTTAATAACCCTAGCTTGGAAGGAGTTGATTGCACAGATACTTAGATGTTAGAAAGCTAGAACAAAGCCCAAGCCTGGTAGTCTTGAATGGGGATAACAAAAACTAAGGTAACTAGGAATTCAACAAATTGTTTCAGCCATACAGATGGAAAAGAATCACCAAGAGATGCAGAACTCCAGGCCTGCACCATGTATAGGGGCAGAACCTCAATTCATCAATTACACTACCCCAAAACTTAAACTATCAAGCATAGAAAATGTTAAAACATTCATGTCCCCAAGGTAGGCAAACCAGAAACACTCCCCTCTTCCTAATGTATGCTTCTACAAATCAGGGCATGCAGAATCCCTATAAGAACAATCATCACCCCTGAAGATGAGCTTACAAGTCTAAATTATAAAATACCATGTGTTAAATGCCCACAGCAACAGCACAGCAGAAAAATTCACACAATATGATCAACGAATAATATGAAAACCTTTAATAGAAATGTTTAGGATCTTCACAGAGATCAAGTTAGAAATTAGGCAAGAAAAGGATAGCTGTTAAGAGAATGAGTGATTTGGAAACTCATATGAGAATATCAACGTCACGCAGAGAGGTGAAAAAGCATAATGTATGAACATTCAAGTTAAGAAACATGGAGGTTAAAGTGAGAAGACTCTCTCAAGTACAGTCCCTTTAGATAGAGAAAAAAAAAGAATGGAGAAGAGTAAATAATTGAAGAGATGATGACTGAAATTTTTCCAGAATGAATGACCTGAGTGATGATATTGAAAGACTATATTGAATCTAGAGCTAAATAAGTAAAAAAAAGTTCTATCAGAAAATATCATAATAAAATAATAAAATATTTAGGACAAAGAGGAAACCTGAAAAGCTATTTAGGGAAAATGAAAGGTAATAAAAAGTCAAAAAAATAACAAATGTTGGCAAAAATGTGGAGAAAAGAGAGTACTTGTGCACTGTTAGTGGGACAGCAAACTAGTACAACCCCTATGGAAAACAGTATGGAAATTCCTCATAAACTAAAAATAGATATACCATATGACCTAACAATTCCACCTCTGAGTATTTATTCAAAGAAAATTAGAACACTAATTCAAAAAGATATATGCACCCCTATATTCACTACAGCATTACTTAACGATAGGCAAGATATGAAAGCAAACTAGTAAAATAAGTCAGGCAGAAAAAGACAAGTGCCATATGGTTTCACTTATATGTGGAAAATAAAAAATAGAAAAAAAAAAAGAGCAAACAAAATAAAACAAAAACAGACTTGTAAAAACAGAGGCCAATGGGATGGTTACCAGAAAAGAGGAATGGGGCTTGGGTGAAAAGGCGAAAAGGAATATAGTCAATAATATTGTGATAAGTTTGCAAGGTGACAGATGATTACTAGAATTAGTAGGGTGATCACATTGTAAGGTATAAAAATGTCAAAGCACTATATTGTACACCTGAAACTAATATAACCAATACTGAATGTATTCTGGATGAAGAGGAAAGCCTCTTCTGGAATCAGAGAAATTATACAACCTTGTTGTGCAGCCTAGAAAGTTTACTCTATGGAGTTGGATGTCTCCAAGGATAGTAGTGGACTTTGGAAGAACCTGTAGGTATAACACTAGCCCCCTATACAAGTAAATAAAGACTTTACAAGTCAGAGATTTTATATCTGCAGAAGGACTCCAAACCCAAAACTGTTGGATATGGGAAACTGAATACTTATTGTATTATTATACAAAGATACCCACCTTTTGGGTAATGAAGGGGGATCTAATTAAAACTACTTTGAAATACTGAGAGCCTATGGAAGATGTAAAATTATTGTTTCCTTATGTTTTCCTTCGGCAAATTTTTCCTAAGTGACCACAGTAAGCAAGCATTCACTGAGTCATTCATGAGCGTACATATTGAGTTTCTAGTTGTAGAGTATCCAAATAAAAAAGTAAACTTCCCCATTTATGAGTTAACTCCATAAACATTACACATCATTTATTTCTAGTTTATTCTTTTTCAAGAATAAAATCCCAATATAGAGTAACAACTTGAAGGAAAGAAGACATTGATTTATTTAGATGAATACTAGTTACCAGATTGGCAGTAATAGGTTATTTTTTGGTGTAGTACCTTACCAACTTTTGCTGCTTAATTAATATTTAGCAATTAATTGTTGACTATCAATTTGTTCATCTTATTTTTTTATCTTATTTTTTAACACATACTTATTTTTAAAAATATCTCTGATTTACTTACCTGACAGTATCTGTGTAGCTGCTGCTTTCTGATCTGGATCTAAATGAGAATGAAAATAATGTTTCTAAATTAATGCTAAAAAAAAGTTTCTTCATAACAAATTAAAGTCAGATCATTTTATAATTTTCATCAATTCTTTTATACCACTAACTACCAATGATGAATAATTTCAAAAGATTACTAAATTAGGGTAAGTACATTCCTTTTTATACATATACCATGAGCATAAAGAATATAAATTTCAAATCCCCAACTAGAGAGAGGAATAAGTAAACAGATTTGCTTTTCTCCTTATCACTTCCCAGGACAGAATATATGCTTGATTTTGAGTCTGATTCTAGCCTTCAGGTTCCAATCTAATGTTTTACCCACCAATTTTACATAATCAGACAGACTGGGCTCACAGGGCTCTTTCCCCTTCCTATCCCAGACATAGAGAAATGGTGGGGAAAAAATAACATAAAATACAAGCCAAAATTTAAAGAAAGGGACATTTCTAATGAGAATTTGAAAAAAAGAGGAAATTGAAAACACAAAAGATAAATAGTAACCAAAGCTAAATTTCCTCAAAAGTGCATAAATCATTTGTACATATCAGCTTATAATGAGTTGAGACCTCCTAGAAAGTTGGAACTAACTTCCCTAACCCAGGAAGCCATGAAAGGTCATACCATCCATGAAATGGGGATACTAAAAGCTGCTACCATTTGTCTTTGAGATGTGGCAGGTAAATTTCTTTAGAAATATAGATGGAAAAGGATCACCTGGAGACACAGAACCCTAAGTGCTTAAAATGGTTTAAAGATATGGAAGACAAAAATATCACATAGAGAACAAAGAACCTTAAGTCTCTCAAGAGTATAGGTTCAGGATGACAATGCATGCTTCCTTTGAATTCTAGATCTCCAGGTGAAACAAGTACAATAAAAATTGATGACTTAAGAAAATAGAATATGAAATAATTTCCACGAAGAGAATTCTACAAAGCAGATGTACAGAATCCTCATGAGACAATCATTACTACCTAAGATGGCCTTACAATCGAATTATTAAGCCACTAAGAGGTAATGTCCACAGCCAGAACTAAAAAATTCCTACAGCAAGAATTATAGGTAAAAGAAAAACTTTAAGAAAAAAAAAATAATGTTTAGGATTTCCATAGAAATCAATTAGGGAACAGAATACATTAAACAAGAAATGACAAAACTGAAAAAAAAAAAGAATTGCTGATTTTTAAATTGTTTAGGAAATCACTCAGGACACTAGGTAAACAGAAAGATAATATATAAAAGACTAGCGAAGAAACACTAAGAAATACAGACATAGAAAATTTAGAATGGAGAGACTCGATATTTAAAGAGAAAAAGTCTAGAACTTTTCCAAATTAAAGAAAGGCATGAGCATTCACACTGAAAGAAAATACTGAGTCCAGTTCATGAGTTACAAAAAAAAAAGTCTCCCTTATATCATGGGAGGAGAAACATGGCAGAGTGAGAGACATCCTCAGATCTCTCCCCTTGAATCAACAATAAGTTGTATATCTAAAACCAAACAAAAACACCCAAACTGCACACTAGCACATCTGAGTGTGGGATCTGCGCACAAGAGCTACCACATGTCAGAACCTCAGGTGTCAGGCGGTGAACCGAGAAAAACAAAGAAGCTACCTTTCATTGTCCCCAGGGCTCCCTGTAGGAGGAGGGGGAGAGGAGAAGGACAGCAAGTTCCCAGAACAGCCCTGCCTGGAAAAGCTGTGAGCTCCATGTGGCCAGCAGCAGTGCCCAGTCATCAGGGCAGAAGGCAGAGAAACAGAGACAGCAGAAAAGCAGGGACGGCAAATAAACAACAGCTGATTATTACTAACCCCAGATGCAAAACCAAGGCTGAGCCACAGCCCACAACTCCCAACCCAGAGTGCCCCTCCCACGATACACTCTGAGACTGATCACCACAGAGCCCCAGGGAATCTGAGCAAACGCTGCCGAGATTGTCGCTGACACTGAAGGGAACTGAAACTGAGGGTAGCAAGCATGATTAAATATCTACAAGAAAATTAAAAGGCAGTAATAAGGCTTTATATAAAGCAGGAATTCAAGAGGCTTAGACGCCACCTACTGGGAACCAAAAAAAAGTACCTTCTCTGCAGCAGAGATCAAGAGATAGATAGAAACGAATGATAATGATAGTACAACATATCAAAACTTTTGGGACATGGCAAAAGCAGTCATAAGAGGAAAGTTCATATCATTACAGGCCTATCTTCAAAAATAAGAACGAGCCCAAATAAGCAACCTAATGTTTCATGTTAAAAAACTAGAAAAGGAAAAACAAATGAAGGCCTAAAGGCAGCAGAAGGAAAGAAATAATCAAAATTAGAGCAAAATAAATGAAACTAAAAACAAACAAACAAAACAGAAAAAATAAATGCAACAAAAAGCTGCTTCTTTGAAAAGGTTAATAAAATAGACAAATCCCTGGCTAGACACACTCAAGAAAAAAGAGAAAGGACACAATAAACAAAATCAGGGATGAAAGAGGGGACATTACTACTGATATCACAGAAATACAAAGGATCATGCAAAAATACTATAAAAAAGTATATAACACCAAAATTAATAACCTAGAAGAAATAGATCAGTACTTAGAAAAATACAACCTTCCTAGACTGAATCAAGAAGATCTGGAAAATCTAAATAGACCGATCAGCAGTATGGAAATTAAATCAATCATCAAAAATCTACCAAAATAAAAGTGCAGGACCAGATGACTTTACCAGTGAATTCTACCAAACATTCAAAGAAGATTTAATACCTATTCTCCTCAAAATCTGTCAAGAAATCAAAGAGGAAGAAATACTTCTCAACTCATTTTCTGAGACCAATATTACTCTGATACCAAAACTTGATCAAAGTCAC
>NW_006439192.1:3725992-3733000 GCF_000325575.1 Pteropus alecto
AAACTCAAGGACCTTGGACTTAAAGAAGATTTTATGGATTTGACCTCAAAGGCAAGGCAAGTAAAAGCAAAAATAAATGAATGGGACTACATCAAACTAAAAAGCTTCTGTTCAGCAAAAGAAATCATCAACAAGGTAAAAAGACAACCATCCAATAAGGGCCTAATATCCAAAGTATACAAAGAACTCATACGACTCAATAACAACAAAAAGCAAACAATCCAATCAAGAAATGGGCAAAGGACCTGAACTGATACTTCTCCTTAGAGGACATACAAATGGCCAACAAATATATGAAAAGATGCTCAACTTCATTAGCTATTAGGGAAATGCAAACAAGAACCACGATGAGATAAAACCACCTCACACCTGTTAGAATAGCTATCAACAGGACAAGTAATAACAAATGTTGGAGAGGATGTGGAGAAAAAAGAACCCTCATACACTGCAGGTGGGACTGCAAATTGGTACAGCCACTATGGAAAACAGTATGGAGGTTCCTCAGAAAACTAAGAATTGATCTACCATATGATCCAGCAATTCCTCTACTGTGTATTTACCCCAAAGACTTGAAAACCCATATGAGAAAAGATATTTGCACACTGATATTCATAGCAGCACTATTTACAGTGGCCAGGATTCACCATTATAGAGGTCGAAATATCACCATTTACTGGGGTTTGGAAGAAGTTGACTCCAACCCTCATGCATGACTTTCAGGGGTTCAAGACTTCAGTGGAGAAAGTAACTGCAGATGTAGCAGAAATAGCAAGAGAACTAGAATTTGAAGTGGAGGCTGAAGATGTGACTGAATTGCTACAATCTCATGATAAAACTTGAAGGGATGAGGAGTTGCTTCTTATGGATGATCAAAGAAAGTGGTTTCTTGAGATGGAATTTACTTCTGATGAAGAGGCTGGCGAAGATTGTTGAAATGACAACAATGGATTTAGAACATTATATAAACTTAGTTGAAAAAACAGAGGCAGAGTTTGAAAACACTGACTACAATTTTGAAAGAAGTTCTGCTGTGGGTAAAATGTCAGCAAACAGCATTGCACGCTACAGAAAAATTGTTCATGAAAAGAAGGTCAATTGATGCAGCAAATTTCACTGGTGTCTTAAGAAATTGCCACATCCACTCCAGCCTTCAGTAACCATCACCCTGATTAGTCAGGAGCCATCAAAAAGACTCCCCACCAGCAGAAAGATCATGACTCATTGAAGGCTCAAATGATGGTTAGCATTTTTTAGCAATAAAGTATTTTTTAATTAATGCACATTGTTTTCATAAATATGGTGCTATCGCACACTTAATAGACTATAATAGAGTATAAACATAACTTTTATATGCACAGGGAAAATAAAAAATTCATGTGACTCACATTATTACAATATTTGCTTTACTGTGGTGGTCTGAAACCAAACCTGAAATATCTCCACAGTATACATATACATCCTTTTCCTTTACTAATTATACATATTCTATCTTATATTAGAGTCAGCTATTTTATTCCTTATTTCTTCAGAGTAGATTTCCAAACAAATAAAAAAATAATTTACTAGAAAGTAAATTTTTATAGATTAGTAGCCTGGTTTTCAGTACATTATTTTACCAATCGCAGCAGTTCAAATAATATCTAGAAATTAATTGTGAATTATTAAGTCATTCTTAATTTTCAACATATATTTTAAGAAACCTTCTAATTTGCTTACCTTGTGGTATATGTGTGACTGCTGCCTTCTGATCTGAACGTAAAAAAAAAAAAAGAATGTTTCAAGTTAGTCCTAAGAAAACTTGCCTACTGCATGAATAAAAGTCAGGCCATTTCATAAGCAGTATTATCTCTTTTACAAGACTGATTATCAATAAAGAAAATAACATCAAAGGTCACTGAACAAAGATGCCAATAAATAACATTCTTTTTTACCCATATACCTCATCTATGAAGAGTACAAATTTCAAATCCGACAATGAGAAGAGTATTAAAAAGACATGGATTTGTTTTTTGCTTATCACTTCTGAACACAAAATATACATTTGACCCTAGATGCCTGATTCTGATCTTCATAGCCCAACTTTTACTTTTTATTCACTGATAAAGAAATGCTACATTTCATAAATTAAAACTCCTACTGACTTCTAGACAATCTGGCAGAGTGGGCTGGTGGGACAATTTCCCCCTTTCCATTTCTCACATAGAGAAATGCTAATATAAATAATACATACATTTAATATGTAGCTGAAGTTAGTAACAAAAAAAGACTTTTTTGATGCTAGTAAAAATAAAGAAACAGAGTTGAAGGGGTAAACAGGAGCTAAAACTGAATGTCTGAAAGGGTATCTAAGCCAGTGATACACCTTTGAGGCTAAGATTTAATAAGCCGTCCTGTGAAGGAGTTCTGGTCCAAGGCCTTAAAAAAGTAGGGAAACTATAAGTGAGCTCTTTAACTGAACATGGGAGCCATGGAGCCATTAAATTTCTGACCAGTGGTCTTTGAAATGCAGCAGGAAAACGAGGATATATAGATGGGGGAAAATGCATCGGTGAGAAAAGTAGGAATCTCAACCCTCTAAAAAGTGTACTTTCAGGACTCTCATTCACATACTACAAATTCTTTAACACAATGCATAGCAATTGTTTTAAACCCACATATATGTGTCTTCAGCACAGGGCATGCAGAATTTTCATGGGAAAATCATAGACACAGAAGTCAAAAGAGTCTATAATTACAAACCACTAGGCATTAGTGTAAACTGTCACAGCAAATCAATGAATTCACACACCAAGAAATACAACACAAATTATTACAAAAACTTTAATATAAGAATATTTAGAATCTCCATTGAGATTTTTGCAAGAATAGATTCCTTAAGTCTAAAACAGAACAAAGATGGAAGATGAATCGGTGAAATGAAAGAGTGATCTGAGGAAGAAAACAGAAAATGAAATGTAGAGATAAATATGAAAGTGAAGTTATAAATCACAAAGACATGCTTCCAAATCTGGCCAAGATAGAATAACACTGGATTTACCCTTCTGCCTGAAAAAACTGAAAAGCCTGACAAAATATATGAAACAGTGGTTTTCAGACACTGAATATGTCAACACAGAATAATGATCTCTGAGGGAAGGGAATAAAAAAGATGATATCTATATCTGACCCTTCTTACTGACTGGTGAGAGTTTCCAGACTTTAGCACAGTGAGGAAGACCCAAGCAAAGCCAGAAGTTTCCCTGAGCTAATAGAATAGGGAATCTTTGGTGGGAAAGGCAGCTAGAATTCACAGGGCAAAATAAAAAGAGCTGCACACAGAAAGCTCCTGAAATCTGTGGAGGGTCCCCTTTGAGTCTTCTGCAGAAGATTAAGTATTGAGTGCAAGTGAGGAAACTACCTGAGCCAGAGAGGGAGAAAATTGAAATGAATAAAGGGACAATCCCTTGTGCTCACATAGGGACAGAAATAGTTCATGTTCCCACAACCTCAGTTGAAAAATCTCATAATTCATGGTGTGTTGGATAGAGTTACTCAAAAGGCTATTGCCTCAGTAGTGGTGACTATTCTAATGCTGCTTAACAAATCTTACAAAGCAATGGGGTTAAAACAATTGGATATTCTTAAGCACAACAAAACAAAACAAAACAAAACACTGTATCCATACCTCTTAACCTATCCAAAACTTAATTCAAATTAGTTATAGGCCTAAATGAAAAAACAAACACTAAAACTTTTAGGGAAAAAAATAGGAGGAAATTTTTATGAATTTTGGTTAGGCAAATATTTCCTACATACAACACCAAAATCATGATCTATAGGAGAAAAAAACTGATACGTTGGATTTCCTCAAAATTAATGACTCCAATAAGGGGCTAATATCCAAAGTATTAAAAGAACTCACACAACTCAATAACAACAACAACAACAACAAAACAATCCAATTAAAAAATGCACAGAGGGGTTGGACAGACACTGCTCTCAAGAAGACATACAAATGGCCAAAAGACAAATGAAAAGATTCTCAACTTCACTAGCTATTAGGGAAATGCAAATCAAACCCAGTAAGATACCACCTCACACCTGTTTTAATGGCTATCATCAACAAAACAAGTAACTGCAAGTGTTGGAGAGGTTATGGGGAGAAAGGAATGCTCATAAATTGCTGGTGGGAATGTAAATTAGTATAGCCAATATGGAAAACAGTATGATATTTCCTCAAAAATATTAAGAATAGAATTACCATATGATCCAGCAACCCCACTTCTGGGTATCTACCCCAAAATTCGAAAACATTTCTCCATAAAGATATGTATACCCCGATGTTCACTGCATTATTATTCATGGTGGCCAAGACATGAAAACAACTGAAGTGCCCTTTGATAGATGACTGGATAAAGAAGAAATGATACATATATACAATGGAATATTACTCAGCCATAAGAAAAGATGAAATAATGCCATTTGCAACAACACGGATGGATCTGGAGATTATCATGCTAAGCGAAATAAGCCAGACAGAAAAAGATGAGGATCATATGATTTCACTCATATGTGGGATATAAAACAGAAAGCAACAGATATGTTAGACAAACAAAAACTCAGACATAGACAACAATTTAGTGGTTACCAAAGACAAAAGTGGGAGTGGAGAGGTAGACAAGGGTAAAGAGGGTCAAATATATGGTGACAGAAGGAGATCTGACTTTGGGTGGTGAACACAGTGCAATATACAGATGATGAAATATTGAATTTTACACTTGAAACCTATGTAATTTTATTTACCAGTGTCACTCTGATAAATTTAATAATTAAAAAAAGAAATGCTTCCTCAAAAAACACAAAGTATTTAATATTGTGTTGCTCATTTATTTTTTCATTAAAAAATCAATATATTACACATGATATTTTAAACAAAATATATATCAACATTAAAAAATTTTTTTTGCTCTTTGAAAGTATGAAAAGACAAGCCTCAGATCAGGAGAACATATTTGCAAGTCATACATACGATAAAAGACATGTACCCAGAATATATAAAGAACACTCAAAATGAAACAATAGAAAAACAAAAAAACTTTTTTTTGAAATGTAAAGATTTAAATGACTAAATAATAAAAAGAAAACCCAGTTAAAAATGGGGCCTTTCAAGTGGAACTACCATCTTGTAGTAACTAGTCAAAATGGCCAACACTAAAGGAAAAAGAAGAAATACCTGTTATATGTTCTTTAGGTGTTTTAGAAAACATAGAGTTGTTCCTTTAACCACATACATGTGAATCTACAGATATTACAGAAGTCAAAAGAATGGATATTGTTCAAAAAGGAATGACCCACATCATTAACAAGGCAAAACTGAAAGTGTTACCTTGAATGCTGTTGGAATTGTTATAAACAAACAGGTTAAGGGCAAGATTCTTGCCAAGAGATTTAATGTATGTATTGAGCATATTAAGCACTCTACAGGCTGAGGTAACTTCCTGAAACGTGCGAAGGAAAATGAACAAAGAAGAAAGCCAAAGAGAAAGTTTTGGGGTTCAACTGAAGCACCAATCTGTTCCACCTAGAGAAGCACACTTTGCAAGAACCAATGGAAAGGAGCCAGAGCTGCTGGAACCCAATCTTCATAAAATTATAGCATAATAGATATAAAATAAATCAATAAATAAATGACCTCTGAACTGTAAGTAAATTAAAAATGAGCAAAAGATTTGAATATAAACGTCTCTCAAGATGTACAGATGACAACCACATGAAACAACTCTCAACATCATTAGTCATTAGAGAAATATGAATTAAAACCACGAGATGCCACTATTCGCTGTCAGAACTGCCAAAATTTAAAAAAAATAAATAACCATACCAAGTGTTGTTGAGAATGTGAAGAAACTAGAACTCTCACATACTAGTAGTTGGAATATAAGATGGTACAACTGCTTTGAAGAACAGTTTGGCTCTTTCTTTAGAAATCAAACACATACCTACCATATTACCCCAACATTCCAATCTTGGGTATTAACTCAAGAAAAAGAAAGTATATATTTGCATAGAGACTTGTATATAAATGTTCATAGTGGCTTTATTTATAACAGCCAAAAACTGGAAGCAACCCAAACATCCATCAACACATGAATGGATAAACAAATTATGGTATATCTATACAACTGAATAGTTATTAGCAATAAAAAGGAACAAACTATCGATACACACAAACATGGATGGATTGCAAAATAATTATGGTTAGTGAAATAAACCAGATAAAAATAAAGAGTACAAACTGCATGATTCCATTTATATAAAGTTCTAGAAAATTGGAACTAAACTATAGTAACTGATCAACTATAGAAAGCTGATCAACATTTGTCTGGGAATAAAGGAGGTGAAAGAGGCAGGAGTGGGGATTATAAAGAGGCACAAGGAAACTGGGGCATGACAGATACCTTCATAAACTTGATTGCGATAATGGTTTTACTAGTGTTACTTTTCAAATTATCAAAGCATACCAAATGACACACTTAAAACATATGCAATTTACTATATATCAATTATACCTCACTAAAACTACATATTAAAAAAGAACACGCTATTGATACACATAACAGCAAGTGTAGATTTCAAATGCATTATACTAAGAGAAAGAAGGCAGACTCAAAAGACTGCATACTGTATAATTCTGTTTATACGAAGTTCTGGAATGGGCAAAACTATAGGCAAAGAAGATAGATCTGTCAGTGGCAGAAGCTGGAAGTGGAATGAGAGGAAATTTGTGGGGTGATGAAATTGTTCTGTATGTTTTGTGTGGACATAGTGTGTGCATGTATTCATTAAACTCATAGACTTATACATACTAAAATGATTAATTTTACCACACTATTTTTTAAAGCCTAATTCTAGTGTCGAAAGAAGAAAAAGGAGGGAGAGAAGAAGAGAAAAAGAACAATCACCATCACCACAAATATATAGGCTGGAATGGAAGACCATAAAATATAGAAATTCCAGAAGGATAAAGGA
>NW_006439192.1:3733086-3736427 GCF_000325575.1 Pteropus alecto
TTATTATAAGTTCAGAGTTTTGTAAATAAAAACAAACTCATATCATACCATGTCATTGTAAATGGCAAGATAATTTAAAGTCAGGAAGTGTGATATCTAGATTTTTTTTCCTCAGGATTGCTTCGGCTATTCAGAGTCTTTTGTGATTCCACATAAATATGATGATTATTTTTGTTTTATTTCTTTGAAAAATGCCATTGGAATATTGATGGGGATTGCACTAAATCTGTATGTTGCTTTGGATAATATGGACATTTTAATTATGTTAATTCTTCTAATCCATAAACACAAAATATCTTTCCATTTCTTTGTGTCTTCTTCAATTTCTTTTAAAAATATCTGTAGTGTTCAATGTATTGGTTCTTCATATCCTTTGTTAATTTTATTCCTAGATATTTTATTATTTTTGTTGCAATTGCAAAAGGAATTGTTTTTCCATTTCTCTTTCTGAAATTTCATTGTTAGTATATAGTAACACAATGGATTTTTGTACATCGGTTTCGTATCCTGAAACTTTACTGTATTTGTTTATTGTTTCAAATAGTTCTTTGGTGGAGTCTTTATAGATCTCTATGTAAAGAATCTTTAGAATAGCTATAATCAACAAAACAAATAATAACAAGTGTTGGAGAGGTTCTGAATACAAAGGAACTATCTACACTGCTGGTGGAAATGTAAATTGGTACAGCCACTATGGAAAATAGTGTGGAGATTCCTCGTAAAATTAAGAAAAGAATTACCTTATGACACAGCAATCCCTCTTCTGGGTATCAAACACCCAAAATTGAAACATTTATTTGTAAAGATATATGTACCCCTATGTTCGTTGCAGCATTATTTACAGTGGCCAAGACATGGTAACAACAAAACTCTCCTTCAATAGATGATTGGATAAAGAAGTGGTACATATATACAATGGAATATTACTCAGCCATAAGAAAAGATGAAATACTGCCATTTGAGACAACATGAATGGATGGATCTTGAGAATAGCATACTAAGGGAAAAAAGTTAGACAGAAAAAGTTAAGAATCATATGATTTCACTCATATGTGGGGTATAAAACTGAAAGTAACATATGAACAAGAAAACAAACAAAAACTCATAAACACAGACAACAGTATGGTGGTTACCAGAGGAGAAGGAGGGTAGGGGAAGAAGAAAAGGGTAAAGGGGGTCAAATATATGGTGATGGAAGAAGATTTTACTTTGGATGGTGAATACACATTGTACAATATATAGATGATGTAGTATAGAATTGTACACTTGAAGCCTATATAATCTTATTAACCAATGTCAACCCAATATATTTAATAAAATTTTTTTAAAAAGTTTGCATGGCAAAGGAAACCATTAACAAAATGAAAAAAACAACCTACTTATTGGGAGAAGAATCCACCAATGATAGATAAAAGAAGGGGTTAAAAATCAAAATTTATAAAAACCTCATAAAATAACACCAAAAAAAAAAAGCAAATTAAACTGTGCAGAAGAGGAGATGGTGAGAAAACATGGCAGAGTGAGAGACATCCTCAGATCTCTCCCCCTGAAACAACAATAAGCTGAACATCTAAAACTCAACAACAACAAAAAAAAACATCCAAACTGCACACCAGCACATCTGAGCATAGGATCTTGGCATAAGAGATACCACAAGTCCGAACCTCAGGTGTCGAGCAGTGGACCTGGAAAAATAAAGAAGTTGCCTCTCGCAGCTGCTTGAGCTCCTTGCAGGAGGAGGTAGAGGGGTGAAGGTGCAGCGACTTGCCTGATCAGCTTGCCTGGAAGTACCAGAACTTTTAGCACCTGGCAGCAGGGCCCAGTCATCAGGGCAGAAAGCAGAGAAGCAGGATGGGACAGCAGAGAAACAATAGGTGACTTTTATCTGCCCCAGTTCCAAAACCGAGGATGAGCTGCAGCCCCCAACCCCAAATCCAGACGGCCCCTCCACCCATACCCTCTGAGACCAAACACTGTGGAGCCCCAGGGAAATCTGAGCAAATGCTACTGAAACTGTCGCGAACACTTACAGGGACTAAAACTGAGAGTAGCAAGTGTGATTAAATATCTACAAGAAAATAAAAAAGTCATTTAGGCTTTAGATAAGACAGGGATCCAAGAGGATTAAACGCCACCTACTGGAAACCAAAAAAGTACCTTCTTTGCAGCAGGCTAAAGAGAGACCTTTATATAATAAATCTTCTTTCTGGAAAAACAACAGAATACACTTCCATCAATGCCTAAGTGCAAAAATAGTCCCTTAAAAACCATGAACAACCAAGGTGACAAGGCATCTCAGAAAAAAAAATGTCTAGAAAATAAGCTTACAGACATAGAAATATGCGACATAAATGACAGAGAATTCAGGATGGTACTTCTGAAAAAAAAAATGATTTCCAAAGTGACTCAAATCAACAATTTCAAGACTTGAAAAAATATCTAGATGAACAGAGCAAGGAGATTGAAACCCTCAAAAGGAACCAAATAGAACTTCTGGAGATGAAGAACACACTGCAAGAGTTGAAAAATGAAATAGCAAGCTTGGGAAATAGAATCGACTAAATGAGGAAAGGATCAGTTATATCGAAGACAAAAATCTAGAAATAAATTGGAAGGAAGAAGAGAGAAACCAAAGAATAAAAAATAGTGAAAGAGAAATACAATAAGTAGCTGATACCATCAGGAGAGGAAACGTAAGAATAACGGGCATTATCGAAGGCGAAGAAAAGGGGAGCAGGGACTAGAAAGCATTTTCAGACAAATAGTAGACGAGAATTTCCCAAAACTAAGGAATGAGCTGGAGCTTAGAATTCAAGACGTCAGCAGAATACCCTATTATCTCAAACTAAAAAGACACATTGTATTAAAATTATCAAAAATCAACAACAAAGATAGACTTCTCAGGGCAGTCAGAGAGAAGAAAACAGTATCTTATAAATGAAAACCCATTAAATTATCCTTGGACTCCTCAGTGCAAATCTTACAAGCCAGAAAAAAAAAAAGAATTAAATATTTAAACTATTATGTGAAAGGAACTACCAGCCTAGAATACTGTATCCAGTTAAGCTCTTCTTTATGTATGAAGGAGAAATTAAGACTTTTCCAGATCTACAAAAAATGAAGGAATTCTCCACTATGAGGCCTGCACTACAAGAAATATAGAAAGGGGTCAGTTCACCTAAAACAAAATGACAAAAATAAAATACATAATTAGGAGTAAAGTGACTATCAGGCAAAAAGAAGCAGAGGAGTGCAATCCTTACTAAGAACAGGGCACTATAAGCTTAAATAATAAGAAAAGAATTGTTATAACAGGATAGAATTGAACGTTAAGCATACCT
>NW_006439192.1:3739476-3741722 GCF_000325575.1 Pteropus alecto
CAGCCATAAGAAGAGATGAAATACTGCCATTTGCGACATGGATGGACCTCGAGATAATCATGCTAAGCAAAATAAGCCAGACTGAAAAGGCTGAAAATCACATGATATCACTAATATGTGGGATATAAACTCTAAATTAATAAATGAACAGAACAGAGACTCAGGGACATGGACAATGGGCTAGTGGTTACCAGAGGGTAGGGAGCGGGGGAGGAAGAAAGAGGTAGACAGTGTAAAGGTGGTCAAATATAAGGGGTTTGGGGGAGGGCGAAGTGGGTAAAGGGGATCAAATATATGGTAGCTGAAGAAATCTGGCCTCTTGGTGGTAATCACATAATAGGATATACAGATGTCAAATTATAATATACACCTGAAAATTATATAATTGTATTAACCAATGTTACCCCAATACACACACAAAAAAAAAAAGAAAAAGAAAAAAGACAAGTTAAAAGTCGCCTAAAAAATGGGCAGAAGACCAGAATAGACACTTTTCCAAAGAGGACATACAGATAGCCAACAGACATATGAAAAGATGCTCGACGTCTCTCAACATTAGAAAAAAAAAATTGAAACCACAATGAGATATCATCTCATGCCTGTCAGAAGGGTATCATCAATACATCAACAAACAAAAAGTGTTGCAAGGATGTGGAGAAAAGCTAACCTTCAGGTATTGTTGATGGGTTTGCAAATTGGTGCAGCAGCTACTATATAAAACAGTATGGAGATTCTTCAAAAATTTAAAAATAGTACTACCTTATGTCAGCAATTAACTTCTGAGTATTATCTGAAGAAATCCAAAACAGTAAGTTGAAAAGATATATGCATCTCTATGTTCGCTGCAGCATTATTTGCAACAGCCAAGAGATGGAAGCAATGTAGAAAATTGGATAAAGAAGAGGTGGTACAATTATACAATGGAATATTTCTCAGCCAAAGAAAAGAATAAAATCTTACCCTCTGCAATGACATGGATGGTCCTAGAGGGTATTATGCTGAGTGAAATAAGTCAGACAAAGATGATATGATTTCACTTATATGTGAAATCTAAAAAACAAAATAAATGAACAAACAAAACAGAAACAGACTCATAGATGCAGGGAACAAACTGATGGTTGCCAGATGGAAAGGGGTTTAAGAGACTGGATGAAGAAGGGATTAAGAAGTACAAACTGGTAGTTACAAAATACTCACAGATATTTAAAGTACAGTATAGGGAATATAGTCAATAATATTGTAACAACTATGTATGGTGCCAGCTGGGTAGTAGACGTATCAGGGGGATCACGCCATAACTTATATCAATGTCTAATTACTATGCTATATACCTGAAACTACTATAAAATAACATTGAAAGTCGACTGTAATTGAAAAATAAAAATAAAAAATTTTTCATGATACTATACACACATATACTCAAAAATGAGTACAAGTAAATACTGGTGAATATGTAGTTTAATAATATTGTATCAATACCAATTCTCCGGCTGTGAAAATGCACTATATTAATGTAAGATGTTATCATTGGGAAAACTTAAGTGAAGGGTAAATCTTAAAGGGGCCACATCCGCGAGCAGACTTTCACAGTGGCAGACCTGCTCGCTCTGAGCACCAGTGCCAATTTGGCTTCACAGGGACTTACAGGGGCAGGAGACTGAGTTGTTGGAATGAGAGCCCAGGCAACACTGACTCTATACAGAAGTGCCGGAGGTATTCATTGTTCCTCTGTTAAGCCCTCCCCTTTCCCAGTGTGCAGACTCAGTCTGCCATAGCCTTGACGTCATCAGACTGGATAACAGAGGTCGCTCCACCCAGAGGATTCCCTGAAAGCCCGCCTCCTCCAACTCACGGCCCCACCCAAGCCACATCCAGGTGTATCCACAGCGAATCAGGGGCTCCTTGAAGAGTAGCGCCTAGACTCACCATGGTAGCAGCTGACCTCAGTTTCTGGCGTGGCCTTTTGAGGCAACTTATAGCATAGCATGAATTGCTTGCTGAATCTTAACAGGTGGCCCTAGAGGGGCACGGGCTTGGGCTAAATTTGGTCTGCAGCTGAACCCCTCTCAGGACTGTGCCACTGGACACCTATTACACAAATCCACACTAATAAAACTGGGAGACTTAGGAGCTTTACTTAGTACATAGAAACAGACACAGAAAGACAGCCAAAATGGGAACACAAAGCAGCAGAAACCATATGACAGAACAGAACAGAGATCCAGATATAATGGAGTCAAGCAATT
>NW_006439192.1:3742362-3772277 GCF_000325575.1 Pteropus alecto
CTGGCCACTGATTTCTCAAAAGAAACTATGCAGGACAGGAGGCCTTGGCACAAAATATTCATGCCATAAAAACCCAGGATCTACAACCACAAATATTTTATCCAGCAAAGCTATCATTTTGAATCAAAAGACAGATAAAGAGCTTCCCAGACAAAAATAAGCTAAAGGAATTTATCAACACCAAGCCAGTATTACAGGAAATGTTGGAGGGACTTGAGAAGAAAAAACATGTATCAAAAACAGGAATAAAGAATGGTAACAGCTACATTCCTATCAACAAGTACCTCAAATGGAAAAACTTAAGCGCTCCAACCAAAAGACAGCATGGCTGAATAGATAAGAAAACAAGACCCCTATATATGCTACCTATAAGAGACTCACTTCAGATTAAAAGATATGCACACACTAAAAGGAAGGGGATGGAAAAAGATATTGCCTTGATGGACCTAGAGGGTATTGTGTTGAATGAAATGGGTTGGATATAGGAAGACAAATATTGCATGTGGAATCTAAAGAACAAAATCAATGACAACAACAATAACAACAAAAGCAGAAATAAAGTCATAGATACAGAGAATATTTAGAAGGATACTAGATGGGAGGGGGTTAGGGAGGACAAAAAAAGGCAAAGGGATTAAGGGGTACAAATGGATAGTTGCAGAATAGACATGGAGATACAGAGTATAGCATGGGAAGGATGGTTAATAATGTTATTATAAATATGTAAGAGGGAAGAGGGGTGATCACTTTGCGAGTTATGTGATCTCTGATCACTATGTTATACAACTTAAACTAGTATATCATTGTATGACAACTATAAGTGAAAAAAAAGCTCATTGGATTGTACAATGTAAATACAAGCAGCTAATTGTCTACTATATTTCAATAAAGATGAAAAAGAAAAAAATGTTTCCCTTTATGAAAATAAAATCTTTAATCTGATAAAAAAATGAAAAATGGATGAAAAAAAGACATACTAGGTAAATCTAACTTTCAAATAACAAGTTGGTATAGCAATATAAAAAAGTGACAACAGAATTTAGGATACAATTATTAATGATAAAAAGAAAACACACCAAGAACAAAATAACTAAATTGAATATCAGAAATTTATTCACTGCCTAAGAATATATAAAGCAGAAGTTTCAACAATCAGAAGGAAAGTCATGACATATTGGAAAACTTCACTTTCCAGCTCACAGAAAATAAATAAATTATCAAGCAGACAAGAAAAAAAAATAGTAAGTATAAAGATAATTTGAAACAGCACGATGAAACATTGCCACTTGTGACAACATGGATGGATCTTGACATTATCATGCTAAGCAAAATAACTGAGACAGAAAAAATTGAAAATGATATGATTTTACTCAGATGTGGGATATGAGTAAATGAAAGTAACAAATGAATAAGACAAAACTCAAAGACACACACAACAGTTTAGTGGTTACTATATGAAAGGGAGGGTGGGGGAGGTACATGAGGGTAAAGGGGGTCAAATATATAGTGACAAAAGATTTGACTTTGGGTGATGAACACATAATGCAATATACAGATGATGTATTATTGAACTGTACACTTGAAATCTATATAATTTTAAAACCAATGTCACTCCAATAAATTTAATAAAAAATAAAAATAAAATAAAAAGTTATTCTAAAAACAAAGAAACAAACATACCATGTCACAATAATCTCAGCATACATATCAACCACACATTTTTACAAAAATTGACTTCTTTTCCGGATCCAACATTTGAAAGTCTAAATAATAAAGTCAAGTTTCTCCCGATAAGTAATAAAATTGGAAAATGATTTTTATAGCAACAAAAATAAATCACATAACTGAAAACTAAAGAATAAAATTCAGTCATGATTTAAACAAGAAATCATACTGGAAATTTCTAATTTTTTGAACCGAATGTCAACTATATCTTAAAAACTGGAGAGGGTAGATAAAATGATATATAAAGGGGAAAGTTTTAGCTTTTAAAACATATGTTAGAAAATAAGAGATTTAAAATTAATAAACAAAGAATTAGATTCAAGAAAGCTAGATTTGAAACAGAGCAAAGGTCGAACAAAAAGGAAAAGAGCAAAACTTAAGTATAATAAACATAAAGGAAATATAAAGATCTCAACAAAACTAAACTATTTTTCAAATTACTAATCAAATAGAAAAACTTCTAAGAAGACTGATCATGAAAAATAAAAAGAGAAAAAAATGAAATTAGAATTAGAAGAGGAAATGTGCCTATAAAAAACTATAAATATTTAAAATTATATATAATTCTAGATATGGCACATGGATATGGCACATACAGCCATATGTGGTAAAAATAAGTAACATACATCAACTTTCAGATTTTTCTCTGCAGCGAGGAAGATAATACTAGAAGGAGATTATAGCTGTAGATGCAGTGGTTACCTCATAAAAAAATAAGAAAAATATTAACATTTTTTAAAATTTCTAATGGTGGGCAAATGGGTGTTTGAAACCTTGTTCTCCTTGTGTTTGAATTACTTTTTTAAAAAGTAAAAATATGTTGCAGGCTAAATTATAAATTCACCTTCTGAAGATTTTATACAAAAAAATTTTTTTAAATTATTTCATACATGAGGCAGCAATGCACATTGAAATATTTCATATATGATAAGGCCCAGAAATCTTCATTTTTAATAGTATTTATTAAGTATTTTCTGGTGTTTCTTCTTTAAGTGACACAGATCACTTTGAGAGCCACTAGGGTATTTGAAAGCAATAGATGTGGATACATTTGAGGTTTTCTTCTCTCAATTTAAAAGACAGACTTTGGCCAAGTTACTTAAACTACACTCCCAAATTTTTGTATCTCTAAAATGGGAATTTTCAAAATTATCACACATAATTAAGTGAGATACTAAAGTAGTACTCAAAGTCCCTGTAAAAGTCCCTGTTGCTGCTTATGATAATGTCTTATATATGATTAGATTCAAATGGTACTAAAGTTTAACTTCAGAACACAAATTCAATTTACCCACTACTTAGGGATTCCTCTTCTTTGGTGAACCACTTTTTCAAACGATTCCATGAAATAGCTATTACGATTGTTATAATGAGAACAGGTAAAGCAATATAGAAACCCAGAAGCCACCGGTTCTTTTCAGCCTTCCAAAAAGTTCTTTCCATGATTAAACCTAAAAATAAAAATACATTTTAAAATCAGGGTAAAAAAATTAAGCTGTCTAACTTTCAAGTTGCAGCAAACTAATTACAATGTTCTTAATTTTTGTTATTATTCAAATAACATGGACAAATAATATAATCATAATTCTATTATGATTCTTTGGACTATCTCTATTATCTCTCATTCTAAAAGAATAGAGACCAAGTTCTAGAAAGCTGCAACGTATTCTACATTATATAGAATCTACAGCAAAATCTCACCATAACACTGTTAATGGGACTGAAAATTTTCAAAAATATATGAAGTGGGATCGTGTGATTGCAAGGTTATCCAATAAATATTCAGTAACAAGATGCATTATCATAGAATTTCACTATATTTGTGCATATCCTGTTTTTCTTTACTAGATTGTTGGCTTTTTGACATTAGAGATCTGTTTTTATATATGGAACCATTGCAGTGCTACTAAAACAGCACTGGCATAAAAATCAGGAGACTTGATTCCTAACCCTAATTATGCAACTAGTTAGCACTGGGTGCCCAAAACATATTCTTTAAGATCCTTAAGTAGAAGGGCTTTATTTTGGTATTATACATCCCATGTGCCATATGACCAGCACCTAGCATATATTAGGAGTTCCATAAATATTTGCTAAATCAATGAATGAATAACATAAACTAAAGTCATGGTGAAAGAATTGAACATTGTGCTAGATGTTCAGAGATCCCTCTGTGATCTCTTTAACAACAATTTACGGATTTTTCTCATTTAAACTGTAAACCCCTTCACAGTAAAAACTTATCTTTGATTTCCTTTATTTTTTCTATAATGAACACATAGTAACAGTGCTAGGCACAGAGGAAATGTTTGTGTAGAGCTGAGATTACAGGATCAATTATAAAAGGAGGAAATGTTGAAAGATACCCTTAAAGGTGAAAATCAATGATATCAGTAAATAAAAATTTTAAAAGATACTCTCAGCTTCAATCATGATATTTGAGAGTTAAAATTAAAAAAAGAGCAAAGCTAAGAAGGCATGTTTGGTTTCCATTTCTTGAAAGAAGCCTATTTACCTTTTAATTACAAATATTGGCTTCTTCCTCAGTGACAAAAATATAACTTTGTTTTTATGAAGATAGGCTATTTGAGAATTTTATTAAATGGATATGTAAATAGATACTTGCCTGGTTTTTCAAGCAATACAGAAGTTTCTCTGCTACTCTGCTGGCAATTTGGAGGTTGGAATCCCTGAGAACAATGACAATTCAACTTGGAAGTACACACCTAGGATCATTTTTAAAAATTTAAATGAGCATTTAAGAATATTTTCTCATAGAAAGTAAAATGATCAGACAGATCATCAACTTTACTTTTGTATTTTCATCTAGTGTAATTTTGTTTGATTTATTTAGAGAGGTAAACTTATAAATCAAATGATTTCATAGCCTAAAGCATGTGTGTCTGTGCACACACACACACAAAACTGCTTTAAAAAAGCTATGAAGGCTCACAATATTTGCATCGAGAAAATTTAACAGCTTCAAATGCTCACCTGAAAATTTAGAGTGCAATTTCAAAAACAGATATTTAAATTCTAATGACAATGAGACACTTTTAGTGGTGTGCTGTAGCCAGCTAGTACCAGCTCCCAGAGCTGACAGTACACATCTCTTCCCAAGTTCAGTGACATCATGTGGTATTCTGAAGTATTTGTACTTACAAATGAAGACTTTACCTCCCTCAGGTGGTTATTAAACATTTGTTTGTTTGTTTTTGCCAATCGCATGAGATTTTATTGGCAGTTTTAGAAGCAACACCTTGCTAGGTCAGTTGGTAGAACATGAGACATTAAATATTTAAGAACATAACACTGCCCTTGACCATTATCAGGTTTTACTTTTTATTTAATTAAATTTTTTTAGGTGTCATTGGCTAATAAAATTATACAGGTTTCAATTGTACAAGTCAATAATACGTCATATGTGTATTGCATTATGTGTTCACCACCCAAAGTTAAATTTCCTTATTGGTATTTTTTTTTTTTTTTGCTTTTATTTGCTTGAGTTTTAGGCAAAGGCTTTTTGTATTAGAAGCAGATACCAGATACATAGATACAGCATAGCATTAGGAACTGCAGGTTTCTATAATTAATAAATTAATTATCAAATAATAATAATAGCAAACATCTTTATGGTGCTCACTATGTGTGAGTTTTTATTCTGAGCACTTTATACAGATTTACTCATTCAATCTTTACAACAACATTGTGAGATCAGGACTATTATTATTACCCCTTTACAGATGAAAAAACTGAGGCAAAAGTCACATGGCTGGTAAGTGATAGAACCAAGATTTAAACCCAAGCAACCTGGTTTCAGAAGCCCTGCCCTTGACCATTATGCTATGCTACCTCTCAAAATAATATAAAACATCTCTCAGTTTCTAAGATCTCAATTTAAGAACATGAATCTAATTTCTCTATTCCACAGCTTCGATGTACAAAGGAAAAAGGTACTGTGTTCAGGGTATCCAATGTCCCATCATACCACTTTCATGATGGGGTGTGTGTGTGTATACTTTTACTCTGGAATAGTTCACATAAGTGATGTTGGCCTTCTTAGGAGACACTTGTCAGTTTGTTCTAATATCATGCTGTTACTTTTGGACCACATGGTTAAGGTGCGATCATCCAAGTTTTTCCTCTCTAAGTTATATGCTTCCATTATAATTAATAATTAATTTATAAGGAGATACTTGTAAGATGATGTAAGTATCTAGGTCCCATAAAACTTTCATCCACTAGTTTCAGCATCCATTGATAATTATTTAACTCAATTATTCCTTCTATATTGGTTATACTATAAGGGTTTTCCCTTATCTCCATTTATTTATTCAGTTATTGCTATCAGTAATATATTACTGATATGGCCAAATGATCTTTGACAAGGGTGCCCAGACCACTCAGTAGAGAAAGAGGAGTCTCTTTAGAAAAAGGTGCTGGGAAAACTAGATAGCCAATGCAAAAGAATAAAGTTTCCCATACGTCATACCATGCACATAAATTTGAGTTAATATAAATTAACTCAAAATGGATTAAAGACTTAAATGTAAGCCCTAAGACTATAAAACGCAAGAAAAAAATGCAGAAAAATAGCTTCATAACACTGGACTACACAATTTCTTGGATATGACACTAAAAGTACAATCAACAAAAGTAAAAACAGACAAATGGGTCTACAACCTTAAAAACTTTTGTGCATCCAAGGATACAACCAACAAAGTGAAAAGAAAACCTATGAAATGAGAAAAGACTTGCAAATCATATATCTGATAAGGGGTTAATATTCAGAATATACAAAAACTCCTACAACTCAACAACAACAAAATCAAATAACCTATTTAAAAAATGAGAAAAGGACTTGAACAGACATTTCTTCAAAAATGATATACAAATGACCAACAAAAATATGAACAGATGCTCAACATCACTAATCATAAGAAAAAGGCAAATAAAAACCACAATGATATCACTTTATACCTATTAGGGTGACTACTATTTTTTTAAAAAATCACAAAAACAAGTGTTGGCAAAGGTGTGGAGATACTGGAATTCTTAAACACTGTTGGTGGGATTGTAAAATAGTACAATTGTATTGGAAAACAGTATAGATATTGTTCAAAAAATTAAAAACAGAACTACCATATGATCCATCAATCCAACTTTTGGGTACATACACAAAAGAATTGAAAGCAAAATCTCAAGTGACACTTGTATACTCATTTAGCACCATTATTCACAAGAGCCAAGAGGTAGAAACAATCTGAATGTCCATCAACAGATGATTATATTAACAAAATAGGGTATATATGTACAAAGGAATATTATTCAACCTTAAAAAGGAAGGAAATCATGTCATATGCTACAACATGGATAAACCTTGAGAATGTTATGCTAAGTAAAATAAGCCATTACTAAAAGGCAAATTCTGTATTATTCAATTTACATGAGGTATCTAAAGTAGTCAAGTTCATAGAAACAAAACAGAACGGTGGTTTGCAGGGTCTGTTGCAATGGTGGAAAGAAGAGTTGTTTAATTGGTACTAGAGTTTCAGATTTGCAAGATGAAAATGTTCTGGAGATCTTTTTCACAACAATGTAAATAAACGTAACTACTGAACTGACACTTAAAAATGGTTATGATGGCAATTTTTACATTGTTTTTTAAATAACTTTTTATTTTCAATTACCATTAACATACAATATTATATTAGTTGCAGTGTACAATATAGTGACTGCACATTCATACAACTTATTAAGTGATTACCCCCAATAGATCTCACACAAGACATAGTTTTTACACTATTATTGACTGTATTTTATATGCCATACTTTACACGCCCATGACTATTTCACAATTTGTTCCTTTTAATTCCTTCTCCTCTTTCACCCATGCTCCAAAACTGCCTCACCTGGGTAACGATCAAAATGTTCTCTGTATCTATGAGTTTGTTTCTGTTTCGTTTCATCAATTACTTTTTTTTTTTCAGATTCTACATATAAGTAAAATCATATGGAATCCTGAACTAGAGAGCCTGGTGTGGAGCTGAGACCCCTTGCTCTTCATGGGGGACCTCCACAGCCAAGATAGCCCTCTCAATTCTTAACCACCACATATGTGTGTGGGACCAGCCCATTCTGTATCTCCACCCTTACTATCAGTGCCAAGTGGCTTCTTACGTATATCCTTAGTTATAGGACTTCTGTCCAGCTAGACTTCAGGAAATTCTAAATGACAGTTGTCTTGTGGTTTAGTTATACTTTTGAGGTGGTCTTGAGAGGAGAGCACAGCAAGACTACTCTGTTATAAATGCCATAGTATATTATTAGTGTGTTTATTTCAAACGGTCAATTGTCTTTTTTAAAACATTTCAATGAAATGTAGTATTTCATATTTATCCACTTCTTTTTCATTTCTGGCACTCTTCATTACTTTTGTGTAGACCCATACTTACATCTGACATTATTTTCCTTCCACCTGAGTGTAGTTTAATATTTCCTGTAGTGCATAGCAATAAATTCTCTCAGATGCTTATATCTGAGAGATATAAAAAAGTATTTTCTAGCCTTAATTTTTGAAAGATTCTCATTGGATCTATAGAATACTAAACTTGACAGTTTTTTCCTCTCATTTAAATTATGCCATTTGTTTTTTATCTTACATATTTTCTGATAAGAAGTCTGAAGTCATTCTTATCATTCTTCCTCTGGAAATAATGGATCTTTTTCTCTGACCACATTTAAAATATTCTCTTCATTGTTTGTTTGATTATAATGTGCTTTTGTTTGTATTTCTTTGTGCTTTACTGATTTGAAATTTATTGATCTTCTTGGAACTTGAGTTTATGATTTTTATCAAATTTTAAAAATTATTTTAATATTTCCAGTCTCCTCTCTTTCTCTTCTCCTTCTGCAACTGCTGAAACATTTGATAGTATCCCTCTGGTTCATCTTTTTCAGTGTTTTTATCTTTTGCTTCCATTTGAATAGTTTCTATTGCCTTACCTTTAAGCTCACTGATATTATCCTCTGTTTTGCCTGTTTTGTTGTTAATCCCATTTGCAGAATGTTTCGTTTCAATTATAGCATTTTCCCATTTCTAGAAATTCCATGTGTATTTTTTCGTATCTCTCATTTCTCTCATTATGGTAATGTTTTCTTTTAGATCCATGAGAAAATTTACAATAGCTTTTTTTAAATTAAATTTGTTGAGGTAACATTGGTTAATAAAATTATTTGGGTTTCAAGCGTACATTTTGACATTACATATGTATATTGCATTATGTGTTCATTATCCAAAGATGTGGTACATATATAAAATGGAATATGACTCAGCTATAATAGCTTTTTAAAGTCTCTATCAGCTAACATTTCGGGGGCTATTTCTACTGACGAATTTTTTTCTCAAAGTATGGGTCACATAATTCTCCTTCTTTGCAAGTTTGTTACTTTTTAAATTTTTATGCTAGATATTGTCAATATTACATTGTGTAGAATGCCTGCATTTTGTTGTTTTCCTTTAAAGATTGCTGTACTTTGTGCTGAGAGGCAGTTAAGTTACTTGCAGAACAGCTTGATCAGGTTTGTTTTTAAGGCTTTGATAGGGAAAATTTAGAATATCCTTTTCTCTAGAGTTAATTTAGTAGTGCTACTAGTATGACACTTCTGGTATCTCTAATGATTATCCCAGGTTTTCACAAAATCTCTTCACTTTAATCATAACTCAAATATCTGCTGGCCCTCTGTAAACACTGAAATTGTTCAGCTTAAAGTACTCTCATTCTTTCCCTGATCTGTGGGGTTTCATATTCATGAACAGACCTATGAGGACCTCTATGCAAATTTCTGAAACTCTTCCTGCATATTACTGCCTCTTCTTAGGAACTCTGCCTTACAAATTCCATCCACTCATGGTATTGTAAACCAAAAACTGACATCAGGAATAGAGCCAGGGCAATCATAGGACACATTTCCTTGTTTCTCTTCTCTTAGGGAACAAAGTTTTATGTTGCTTATTGTCTAATATCTGAAAACTCTTCTCAAACATTTCTTTCCAATTTTCAAGCTATTATGGCAAGAGTATAATTAATGATCCACATATTCTTCCATACCCTCCAAACCAATGAACTTTTGAGAAAAGGGTAATTCTGCTTTTATAAAGGTAAATAGTAGTCTCATTGTTTCTCCACTATACCTTAAGTCTTTGTATGAAAAACAAAATATAGCGTATATCCCTGGAGATCTAATTATGGTCTTGAATACTATTTCTTTTTCAAAAGTATCAGAGTTTCCCATAGAGAGATTGATTCCACATATGTGACTGGACAATTAAAGAAGAATCTGTTTGTGTCAGAGATCAAGGATGACTTTCAAGGTACTCAGGAAGTCGTATTATTTTAATTTTTCCTTTATGATCTAGTTAATATAATAAAGCAATATAATAATTAAAAGTACAGCTACTAGACATAAGTGGGAAATTTTATTGTTAGTTTTAAGAGATGACTGTCTACCAAAAACCTCAATAATTTTATATAATTTAGCCAGTTGCCTGAATAGAAATAAATATGCAAATATCCTTAACTTTTCTAGACACAAAATGTAATGGTGAAAGATCCCTAATCACACTAGCAACGAAACTATGAAATATGTGAAAATAATTTTAACAAAGAACATGCAACATCATGTGAAGAGAACTGCAAAACTTTCCTTAAGACAGTAACAAAGACTTGAACAAATAATCCAAGATACAAAAATTAGAAAAGTTGACATATCAAATTTTATATTTAATTGATTTTTACCAATTGCTACAAAACATAAAACGATATTTTACCACTGTGAGAATAGGCCAATAAAATAAAACAGCCATTATGCATATCTGACAAATGAATAATATACATAGTACTACATCTTAGACACCACATGGAATTTAGAAGCCCAATAAGAAAAAGGTAGGAATACATCATTTTCTGATCAATGCATCATTATTAAATATATGAAAATATATTCAATCTCATCAATAGTCAAAGCACAGTTAATGAAAACAATAGAGAACTTTCTCTCACATATGAAAATGGCAAATCTTAAAAATAAAAGAGCACTTAGAGGAGACAAATAATTGAAAGAGGCATATCCATATGTTTATTATTATAAATTTATAAAACTTTCTGAAAGCATTTAAAAAATTTAAATGACTATCTTAAAAGGGATTACCGCCTTACACTCTATAATTCCACTTCTGGAATCTATCCTATTAAAAATAAAAGAATGCTTATAAATATTTATATATGTTTGTTCATCAAAGCAAATTTTGATAATAATAAAGAATCAAACATCATTTAATATTTAACACATGAGAATGGTTAAAATACAAGTAACATTATATATTATCATTTCTCATAACGATTATTAGGCAATGTTTAAAATATCAAAAAATTCTTAGGAACAAAAAGAACAAACTAATCAAAAGCAGACACCAAATATAGAAGACAATCTGGTGAAGGCCAGGGGAGAGGGGAGTTTGGGAGCTGGGAGAATGAGGTGAAGGGTTAAAGAAGTACAAATAAGTATGTGATAGACGGTCATAGGGATGGGGAGCATGGCATAGGGAATGCAGTTAGCATTAATGTAATGGCTAGGTGGAGAGCCAGAGGGGAGAAAGAGCAATTAGGGGGATTGTTTTATAAACTATATAAATGTCTAACCAATGTACTGTATACTTGAAACTAATAATAAAATTTAAAAAATTCTTAGAAGTCAAATGTTTTGTATTAAAAAAGCATGCTGGGAGAAGTGAGGTCAGCAGTATGGCAGCATAAAAGGACCTCCAAGTCTCTTCCCTTTAAGTTACAACAAGTTGGACAGATATAATTCAACAAAGAATTCCCTGCTCAACACACAAACATGTCTGTGACAGCTATGCAGAGACACCTGAAGTTAGGTTTATCTAAGTGAACAACAGAGATAGGACAAAGAAGAAAAAGGACAAAGACAGAAGCCTCCCGCAGACTCATGCTCACTGCAGCCCCATCATATGCAATAGTAGTGAAGGGCTGGGATGCAGTCCTCATTGGGTAGACCAGACCAGAGGGGCAGTGACAGCAGTCAGACCTGGGTGGCTGGCATACCCTGAAGGTGGGCCCAGGCACAGGAGCAGGGAAACAATGCAAAAAAAATTGCATTGCAGTGCTCCAAAGTCTACCAGCATCAAACAAAGGATTCCACAGACAGGTAATCTGCCAACTCCATCCCTCTGTGACCCACTGGACAACAAGATTCTCTCTCAGCAAATCATGAGAGAGCTGGGAGGCAAAAAAAAAAAAAAAACACTTTCCAATCTAAGTGGTCTTTACTCATTGCAGTAAGAGAAGAACTGGAATCTGCACACTCACTCCCCATTCCATCCCCCACCCATCACTGCACAACTTAGTGGAAGCGTCTTCAACTCAGAGCTGCCCTATGGGCAGCTTCTGGCTAAGGTGGGTAACACTAAGAGCACACAGGAGGAAATCCACAGCCTGTCTCTTCCAATCAACAGGAGTACTGCCCTGAGACCAAAGAAATCGGATCATGGAGGGGATGCCCACCTGCTGGAGAATATGGAGATTTTCCACAGCCTAGTTAGCACCACCCAATAGAATTCCCAGAAGCCTCAGCAGTGCAGGTAAGAGAAAAAAAACTTGGGCTTCTGCTCCACCTACTACAAAACAAAGAAATTCATGTTTTGTTTTCTCTACTTATCGATAAATTCATTTAAAAAGCAACTTACATTTCCACAAATGCCCAGGCAGAAAAATATCCATCAAGCACAACGAATAACCAAAAAGAAATTCAAAAAGAAAATTTAAAATCTCCAGAAAATAACCTTAAATATGTAATTTAAATGAGAGAATTCAAAATTGCAGTTTAGAAAAAAACTCAATGAGATATAAGAAAACTCAGAAAAGTAATTCAACAAACTCAGAAATAAAATCAATGAATAATAAAAGTACTTCACTAAAGAGATTAAAACTATTAAAAAGAACCAAATAAAAATTCTGGAGCTGACGAACACAGTAAAAGAGAAGAATGAATCCTAAGCTTAGAAAACACAGCAGACCAGATGGAGGAAAGCATTAGTAACACAGAAGACAGAAATCTAAAAATGACTAGGGGGAAGAAGAGAGAGAATTGAGATTTAAAAAAAGAAAAAAATGAAAATGCTGTGAGAACTATATAACTCCATTAGAACGAGCAATATAAGAATAGTGGGTATACCAGAAAGTAAAGAGGGGAAGAAAAAAACGTGAGAGCCTATTCAAACAAATAATTAACAAAAATTTCCCAAACCTTTGGAAAGAACTGGATCTTTGGATACAAAAAGCAAACAGAATACCTAATTATCTCAATCTAAAAAGGCCTTTCCCAAGGCAAATTGTATTAAAATTGCCAAAAATTAATGATAAAGAAAGAATTTTCAAGGCAGCCAGGGAAAAGCAGATGGTAACCTATAAATGAAATCCCTTTAATTATCACCGAATTTTTCACTAGAAACTCTACAAGCTAGGAGAGAGTGGGATCAAATATTCAAAGTATTGAAAAAGAGAAGTCACCAGCCTAGAATAATATATCCAGCCAAATTATCCTGTAAGTATGAAGGAGAAATAAAGACTTTACCAAACAGATAGAAGTTGAGGAAGTTTACCACCACAATAGCTGAATTACAGGAAATACTGAAAGGTGTTCTTCTACATGAAACAAAAAGATACAAAACTATGAGCAAGATAACTTAGCAGACAGAACCAGGAAACCACAACACTTGTTCAAAATAGGGCATCAAACACTTAAGAATAACATAAAAGTTAAAGGAGCTAAAAAAATTATTTAAAAAGAAGAAGACAATATTGCAATTTGGAAATGAACTCACAGCATAAGAAGGGGTAATTTGTGGCAATGAAAACATAAAAGAAGTTGGGGTAAAAGATTGAACTTGCACAGGTAAATGGAGATAAGATGCAATCAGAAGAAAAAGAACTACTGTACATATGAAACTTCCTTTTGCATAATTCTAATGGTAACCACAAAAATCTAGAATTGTAAAATAGTACATAAAAAAGAGAGCCACGAGAAAACAAAACATAAAATGGCTATAGAAAATCCTTTTTATCAATAATCACCCTAAATGTAAATGGACTGAAATCAACAATTAAAAGGTACAAAGTAGTAGTTTGTATCAAAAAAGAAAACTCTATGCTATACTCAAGAGACATAGCTCTGTTCCAAGGACAAACATAGACTCAAAGTGAAGTGATGGAAAATGATACTCTAAGCAAATTACATTCAGAGAAAAGTCGGTGTAGCTGTACTTATATCTGACAAAACAGAATTCAAGATCAAAAGGTAACAAGAGAAAATAATGGACATTTCACAATAATAAAAGGGACAATATATCAAGAATACATAAAACATCAATATATATGTACCCAACCTGGGAACACCAAAACACATAAAGCTACTACTAACAGAACTAAAGGGAGAAACTGACAAACATAATTATAGTAATATAACTAAATACCCATTGACAACTATAGATATTTCATCCAAACAGAAAACCAATAAGAAAATATTGGCCTTAAATGACATATTAGACCAAATGGGTGTAAATGATAATTACAGAGTTTTTCATCCCAGAACACCAAAATATATATTCTTCTCTAGCACACATGGAATAGCCTCAAATATAAACCATATATTGGGACATAAAACTTCCTAAATAAATTTAAGAAGATTAAAATCATACTAAGTATATTCTCTGACCATAATGCTTTAAAATTGGAGATCGATTGAAAAGAAAAAGTGAGAAGAACCACAAAAATGTGAAGATTAAAACATGCTACTAAAGAAAGACTGGGTCATAGAAGAATTAAAAGGAGAGATCTAGAGAAACAAACAAGAATGAAAATACAATATATCAAAACACGACGAAAGCGGCAAAAAAAAAAAAAATTCATATCATTACAGGCCTATCTCAAGAAACAAAAATGATCTCCAAAAAACAACCTAATATTAAATCTTAAAAAGCTAGAAAATAAAAAAGAGCAAATGAAGCCCAAACTCAACAGAAGGAAGGAAATAAAAATTAGAGTAGAATTAAATAAAATTGAAAACAAAAAGACAATAGAAAGAAAATTAATACATCAAAGAGCTGGTTCTTTGAGAAGGTTAATAAAATTGACAAACCCCTAGCTAGACTTACCAAAAAGAAAAGAGAAAAGACACAAATAAACAAAAGCAGAAATGACACAAATAAACAAAATCAGAAATGAAATAAAGTTACAATAGATATCACTGAAATACAAAGGATCATAACAAGAGTACTATAAAAATTATATGATACCAAATTTAATAACCTAGAAGAAATGGAAAAGTTCTTAGAAATATTCAACCTTCCTAGACTGAATGATGAAGAACTGGAAAATCTAAATAGACTGAACAACAATAAGGAAATCGAAATCATCAAAATCCTTCCAAAAAAGAAAAGTCTGGGACCAGAAGGCTTCACCAGTGAATTCTACCAATCATTCAAAGATTTAACACCTATTCTTTTCAAATTTTTCCCCAAAATTGAAGAAGAGGCAGTACTTCCTATCTCTTTTTAGAAGCCAACATTGCTTTGATACCAAAACCTGGTAAATAACACAAAAATGGAAAACTATAGACCAATATCTTTCATGAACACAGATGTAAAAATTCTAAACAAAATACTAACAAATCAAATACAACAACTCCTTTAAAAGATTATACATCATTATCAAGTGGGGTTCATATCAGGGTCACAGAGATGGTTTATTATATACAAATTGATTAATGTGATATACCACATAAAATAAAGAATAAAAAAATCATATGATCATATCAATAGATGCAGAAAGCATGTGATAAGATACTACAGCATCCATTTATGATTAAAACACTTAATGAAATGGGAATAGAAGGAAGGTACCTCAATATAATAAAGGCCATATATGACAAACCCTCAGCTAACATCTTAATTAATGGAGAAAAGTTAAAAAAAACTTCCCTCTAAAATCAGGAACAAGACAAGGCTGTCAGCTATCACCACTATTATTCAAGTTAGCATTGGAAGTCCTAACTAGAGCAATCAGGCAAGAGAAAGATATAAAAGGCATCTAATTAGGAATGAAGGAGTCAAATTGTCACTTTTTGCAGATGACATGAATTCTTTATAGAAAACTCTAAACATTCCACTAAAAAAAACTATTAGAATAAACAAATACAGTAAAGTTTCAGGATACAGAATCAATGTTCAAAAATCCATAGCATTCCTATATGCTAACAATAAAATTTCAGAAAAAGAAATGAAAAAAAATCCTTTTTTAATTGCAACAAAAAGAATAAATATCTAGGAATAAACCTAACAAGTGAAGGACTTATACTGAAAACTATAAAACATTATTAAAAGAAATTGAAAAAGACACAAAGCTATGGAAAGATATTCCACGTTCAAGGATTGGAAGAATCAACATAGTTAAAATGACCTTATTATCTAAAGCATTACACAGATTTAATGCAATCCCAATCAAAATCCCATAGCGTTTTTAAAGAAATAGAACAACAAAAAAAAAACTACCAGATTTGTATGGAACCACAGAAGAGCCCAAATACCCAAGGCAATCCTGAGAAAAAAAGAACAAAGCCAGATGAATCACTTTGCCTGACTTCAAATTACACTACAGAGCGACAATGATTAAAACAGCACAGTATTGGCCAAAAAACAGACACACAGACCAAAAGAATAGAATTAAGAGTCCAGAATTAAACTCTCATATATATATGGGCAAATAATTTTCAACAAAGAAGCCAAAAACATATAATGGTGAGAGGAATGCCTCTTCAATAAATGGTCCTGGGAAAACTGGAAAGCCACATTCAAAAGAAGAAAACTAGACTTCTATCACCATACACCAAAATTAACTCAAAATGGATCAAAGACTTGAATATAAAACCATCAACAAGGCAAAGAAGCAAATATTTCTAATAGGATTATATATCTGCAAATACTGTCTCTGATAAGGGCCTAATATTCAAAATACACAAAGAACTCATATACCTCAACAACAAAAAAACAAACAATCCAATTAAAAAATGAGCAGAGGAACTGAACAGACACTTCCCCCAAGAAGACATATAAATGGCCAACAGACATAAAATGATCCTCAACTTCACTAGCTATTAGGAAAATGCAAATCAAAACCACCACCTCACACCTATTAGAATGATTATCATTAATAAGACAAGTAATAACAAGTGCTGGAGAGAGGTTATGGGGAAAAAGGAACCCTCCTACACTGCTAGTGGGAATAATAAATAGGTATATTCACTGTGGAAAACAGTATGGAGGTTCCTCAAAAAAAATAAGAATTGAATTACCATATGACCCAGCAAGCCTTCTTCTGGGTATTTACCCTAAAAACCTGAAAACATTTATCCAAAAAGATTTAGGCAGCCCAATGTTCATAGCAGCATTATACATGGTGGGCAGGACATAGAAGCAACTGAAGTATCATACGATAAATGATTGGATAAAAATGTGGTATGCATATACAATGAAATACTACTCAGCCATAAGAAAAGTTAAAATACTGCCATTTATGATAACACGGATAGATCTTGAGATAATTATGCTAAGTGAAATAAGTCAGACAGAAAAAGCTGAAAACCATATGATTTCACTCATATGTAGGATATAAAACTGAAAGCAACAAACATGAGAAACAAAAAATTCATAGACATGGAAAGGGGATTAGTGGTTATTTGAGGGAAGGTGGTGTGGGGGTAGGTGGATGTGGTAAGTGGGGTCAAATATTTGGTGATGGAAGGAAATCTAACTTTTGGTGGTGAACACAATATGCAATATATATGACATATTAAATTACATACTTGAGATGTATTTGATTTTATTAACCAATAACTTTAATTTAAAAAATGAAAAGGTCATTATATAATGATAAAGATGTCAATTCTTCAGGATGATACAGCAACCATAATATAAACACACATTGGAGCACCTAATATATTCAGCAAATACTAACAGACCTTAAGGAAGAAATTGACTGCAATACAATAAACGTAGGATACTTCAACATACCACTTTCAACAATGAAATAGGTAGATAATCCAGATAGAAAATCACAAGGAAATGTTGGATTTGAACCACCCTTTATATTAATTATACGTAAGAGATATATACAGAACATTTCTTCAGATTCCACTGAGAGAATCCTAGAACACAGGACTAAGACTAAAGTATACCCATGCATCACTGAGACACACTGCATTAGAATGGTAAGAGGAGTGGCAATACACTAACCACACTGTCCTTCCCACAGGCCAGCAGAACACCACATCGAGAGGTGTGCCCTGAGCCTACAGTTCCTCCTATAGGAATAGAGAGCTCAGGGTGTACATAAAGGTCCCCTAGCATTGTGGGCTGCTTCCTGGGAGACCCCACTCTGATTTTGTCTCACAGGGATCATGGGAAAATCTATGGGGCTTACCTACTAGGATCTTAATTGTAAGGGAGAAGGCAGAAGGGGCTTGTAACAACCAATGCTTGTATCTCAGCAGTCCATATTCCTACCTGCAGCACCCAAATAGTAGTCCCAATCAGTGGCTTTGCTCATCTGCAGAGCCAAGACAGTGGTGCGATCTAATCAAGAAACTTGACAGGGTGCAGGTCTGACTGATTTGGGACCTCAAGCAAAGAGCCTTGCCACCTCTGAGGCCTGATCTCTCCCCTCACCCAGGCAGGGGAGTTGAGTCATAGTCCTGACTACTGTTGAGCATACTTCCCAGACCCACACAATCAGAAATCATGGCCTATTTAATTCTATATAATGTTCTCTATAACTACCTATTGCTACAAATTTAGTAACCCAATTCAGCTCCATATTGAAAGTAGATATAGCAGGACCTACCTGTTCAGAAAGGTCATCAAGAAGACATGACCACTGGTTTGGCCCACAAGCCTGACTACTGTTGAGTGTACTTCCCAGACCCACACAATCAGAAATCATGGCCTATTTAATTCTATATAATGTTCTCTATAACTACCTATTGCTACAAATTTAGTAACCCAATTCAGCTCCATATTGAAAGTAGATATAGCAGGACCTACCTGTTCAGAAAGGTCATCAAGAAGACATGACCACTGGTTTGGCCCACAAGCTGGACCTGGGAAATCTGAGGCTCCCATTCCCTCCACTGTGCTTGGAATATGTGCTCCACTTGCTTTCTCTGTGCTAGAAGCTACCCAATGACACAAACTTGAGATAGAAATGTGGCTATGAGACTATCTGGACTTGGTATGTGACTAAACCCAGTTGAGGGCCCCTATGCATGTGACTGAACCCTTGTATTGGAGCTGCCCAATTCAAGCCTCATAAGTAAGTTCCTTGTTTATTAAACCAGCAACCTATCAATCTGGAGTGATCTGCCTTTTTCTTCAGCCTCTCTCTGCCTCCAGATATGAGGGCCAGTTCCAGATAATATTAAGGAAGCTCTAGAAGAGGCTTCGATCCAACATTAGCACATAGTAGGAACCCAATAAATGTAGAATATATCAATGAGTGATGCTGAAAAGTGTCTAAAATTAATGCGATTTGAGGAAACATAAATCATGTGCTTACTTACTCCATTTCCATTGCATTTTTCTGAACAAGTAAAGAATTCACTTATAGGTATCCTCGATTCTACACATTCACCATTTATACAAACCTAATGGAAAAAAAATTCAAAGTCAGAGTAGTCCAGCTATCTTAACATTACAATCAGTAATTATATAACATAAGACTGTAACGATTCAATACAATTAATCCATCTAAGTACTGCTCGTGCTGCGCTTCACAAATTTTTATATGTTGTATTTTCATTTCCATCTAGTTCAAAATATTTTTCATTTTATCTTGATATTTCTCCTTTGGCACGTGTTATTCAAAGTGTGTTGTTTAATCTCCAAGTATTTTGAGATTTTTCAAGTAAATCTAATGTAAACTGTAGACTTTGGGTGATAATGACATGTCAATGTACATTCATCAATTATAACAAATGTACCACTCTGGTGGGGTTGTGGACAGTGTAGGAGTCTGTGCCCATGCAGGGATAAATGGTATATAGGAAATCCCTGTACTTTTCACAAATTTTGATATGAATATAAAACTTCTCTAAAAAATATAGTCTAGTTTTTAAAAAATGATTCAGGTTTCTAATATCTGGTCTACATGTAAGAAGCTTGGAAGTCGCCGCTCTGTTCTAACAAAAAGCTAAACATATTGAAAAATCAAGAACTCTCCTAGGATCCATAAGAGAAGTGGAGACACGGCAAACCACTTATGCCCAAGACTGGAAAGACATGCAAGTGGACACAAGAAAGTCAGAGGTTAGCAAAGCAGATTCACAAGAAGAAACCACCTTAGGTACCAGCAACATGATAGGAAAGCCTGAACTATGATAAGTGAATTACTGAAGGCTTAGTGTGGATAACTCTGACAATTTAAAACTTCAGAGGAAGTCATGGGGAGCACCCAGAATTTTGGGGGATTTACCTCCAAGAGCTCAATCAAGTTCTCATAATAAATATCAGAGGAAAATCCCCTTGTTGTTTGGCAGGAAGAGGGGAAAAGCAACCATTTTTGAAATAGCAAGAGCACTCTGTTCTTCTTAAGAAGGTCTGCCCTCAGGAGAAATGAGTTAACCAGAGGCTAACCTGATGGGGTTTTATCAGAGCGTTACTGATCTGGGAAAAGGGAAATACCCAATTCCAGTCACTTCTGAACTTTCATGCGGGAAAATGGAAATATCCAACTCCAGCCTTCTCTAGCTGTCCTGTCTGAAAGGAGTAGAAAAAAACCGAGAAACATTTGTAAAATTCACAGTACAGAGGCATGAACTCACTAAAAGACTGAGACCTAATTACAGAACTAAAGAACACTTCTCATCTCCCCACATCTTACCGCCACATTACTAAAGGCCTACTTACTGCAGTTCTTTGAACTGATACATCATAGCCGCTATCAAGAAAAAGTACAAGGCATTCTAAAAAAAAAAAAAAAAAAAAAAAAAAAAAAACTATTTGAAGAAACAAAGCAATCATCAGAATAAGACATGGCAGGGATATTGGAATTATCAGACTAGAAGTTTAAAACAACTGTGATTAATATGGTAAAGAATCTAATAAATGAAGTAGAAAGCATGCAAGAACAATTGCACAATGTAAGAAAAGAGATGGAAAGCCTAAGAACCAAAAATAAATTCCAGAGTGAAAACAACAAAAACAAAAATGAAGAATGGCTTTAATGGGCTTACTAGTTCACTAGAAATAGCTGAAGAAAGGATCTCTGAGCTAGAGGATATACCAATAAAATCTTAAAAAGCTAAAAGGCAAATAGAACACTGACTAAAAAACCCCACAGAATACCAAAGACAGTGTGACAGGAAAAGAAAGAAACAATAATGACTAAGAAAACCCCCGAGTTCATGTCAGACAACAAACCCCAGATCCAGGAAGCTCAGGAAACAAGAAGCAGGATAAATGCCCACCAAAAAAACTACACCTAGGCATATCATGTCCAAACTACAATAAACCAAAGAACTAATCTTGAAAAAAGGCAGAATGTAAAAAAAATCTCACCTATAGAGGAAGAAAGATAAGCATTACATCTGACTTCTCAGAAACCATGCAGTTAGAAGACAGTGGAGTGAAATATTTAGTGTTGACAGAAAAAAAAAACAAACCCTACCAACATAAGTTCTATATACTGTGAAATTACCCTTTCAAAACTGAAGGAGAAATAGACTTCAGATGAATAAAAATTGAGAGAATTTTTTGCTAGTAGAGTGGCCTTAAAAGACATGTTAAAAGAAGTTCTTCAGAGAGAAGGAAAATAATATAGGTCAAAAACTAATAGAGGGTACAACACCAAGAGTGGGTGCTTGTGTAACTATGATGTGTCAATGTGGGTTTATCAATTATAACAAATATACCACTCTGCTGGGAGATATTGAGAAGAGGGAGGCTATGCTTGGGTAGGGGTATATGGGAAATCTACATACTTTCTTCTCAATTTTGCTGTGTACTTAAAACTGCTCTAAAAAAAAAAACAATCTTAAAAATGATTCAGGGCAGGGAAATAGAAGATACAAATGAAACAAGACAAACATAAAAATTGTAACCAAATAACCATTTTTTATTACGATATCCTGATTTCACTGCCCATATCAAAAGTTGGAATAGAAAGAAAATCGACTCAATATAATCAGGATATATATTAAATTTGTATTAAATATGAGCCTAAACATATCTGAGCTTCCTGGAACATCCCTCCTTTAAGGAGGCATTTATGACTCCTAGGCATGAAGAGGAAGCCAATATTAAAAAGACAATATGTTTACCTACATAAACTTCACTTAAACTATAAAACCACTAAAAGTGGCTATTAATATATACATTGCACATATTAAATAATTTATTCTAAATCATCTATCAAGTTAGTAGAAGAGTCAGAATTCAGATCTCTGCACGTCTGTCTTTAAAGTTTACATTTTATACTAAATTATAGTTCCTCATGAACAAAGATCTGGTCAGAAATTAAATGAGACTTTAAAGTAAATTTATGCCCTCCATGTTTTCTCCAGATTTGTGTCAGCCTCAGAAATAACAAATTATAACAACAATCAATAATAATAGCCAACCTTTATTTAACTTTGACTATGTGCTGGACATTGTGCTAAGCACTTTATACTGTTATCTCATTAAATCTTTGCGATAACCCCACAGAGTTAATGCTATGATTATCCCCTTTACATACAGTAGTGGTATCCAACAGTGGTTAGGTAACCAGCAAAATGTCAAAACATAAGATTTGATTCTAAACAGCCAGATATTAACTTGTGCTCTTATCTACTGGGCCACAAAGAGACACAAATTACTAAGTTGGATTTCTTTTTTCTTCAAAAAGAAAAGTGAATTTCCATGCTATAAGACAGCAGCCCCCAATCTTTTGGGCACCAGGGACCAATGCTCCGATGAGAATCTAACACCTAATGATCTGAGGCGGAGCTGAGGTAGTGATGCTAGTGCTGGGGAGCAGCTGCAAACACAGATGAAGCTTCGCTCGCTCACTCACCACTCACCTCCTTCCGTATGGTCCAGTTTCCAACAGGCCACAGAGGACTGGTACTTGTCCATGGCCAGAGGGTTGGAGACCACTGCTATAGAGTACTTAACTACAATGTATTACCAAGATCTATCTCTCCCATCCCCACTTCAGCCTCAAAACACTTGGGAGTTTCCTTGCTCACAACACTGAAATTCTGAAGAGGATCAAACAGTCCTTTTCCCTCTTAATATCTGGAATCAAAGTGAAATTTATTTATTTTGTCCTTATCCAAATACTTAGGGTTACATAGCAATAGAAAATAATCAAAATTTGATAGTTAAATAAGAATATGTATTAAAGAAATAAATATAACTATATTTTTAAAATAAATTTAAATCATTTACCCTCCCAACATCGCATACAGAGCCATTACGGACCACCATTGGATCTCTAAGTGAGCCATGAAGACTGTAGTCTAAAGTTATACATACAACATCTCGTACATATGCATAAATCACAGCAACATTTTCTCGATGGAAAGGAGATCGAAAAGGGTAGGTACAAACTAATCTTCCACATGCAAGTTTACTGCAAAAATAATAAAATTATATGATTATAATACATTAGGCATTTATTAGAAATGCTTCAGATTTGCTTTCTTTGACAAAATAAGAATGGTTCATCATTTATGGCAATGTGTCTAGGGAAAAATATAATACTTTAACACTAACAATTAAGGTAAAAAATATAAAGCCATTGGTGCAAGACTGTCTTTCAAGGCTACTAATGGTCTTTTATTCACTGTGTAGATTTATACAATTATTGTCAATTCACTTAATCAATTCACTTAAACATTTTATATCCATCTATAAGGGAAAATAAAAATAAATAAGTTGTGACCTCTACCTTTAAGAACCTTAAAATTTAATGCAAAATGTGATACAAATCTCATTAAAAGTGCTACAAATGAAATAAATTCTTACAAGAGCTTTAAGATGAGGGCTCATTCTAACTTAGCAGTTAGGAAAAACTTCAAAGAGGATATAACATCTGAGTTAAAGCTTACAAATTTGTAGGATTTCAACAGGCAGAGTAAGGTATTTCTAAACAAAAGTAACAGCATAAGCAAATCAAGGAAGCACAAAACTGCATGCTATGTTTACTAGTCTACAAATTCCATGAGTACAGGGGCCATGTATGATTTGCTAACTAGTAGCTCGCCCAGTATCCAGCACATAGCAGGTTCTTAATAAATGTTTGTTAAAATAAATTAATGGCCAAAATATCAAAGAGCTGGCTCATTAGATGCAGGGAAAAATGAACTTCATTTTACAGACACTGGGCAGTCTTCAGCTTGGGCAAGAAATTGAATGAATGGGGACAGTATTTTTATAAATTAAAATAGCAGGTTCAGAAAGAAAAGGTGCAATAGGTATTATTAGTTTCAATCATGTATTGGATTTAGGAATATAATGGTCATCTACATATATTTAAAAATTAGATGGAAATTTAAGCCTCTAGCATGAGAAAGATGTCAGGGCTAGAGATTTATATTTGAGATTCACTCCCATGCACATGTCGTACTTGGAACCACTGGAATGAATGACACATATTGAAAAAACTAAAGGTAGAATCTTACAGAACATAAGAAAAGTGTCTTTAATATTTGCATAGCTTACTTCCATGTACATATTTTATAGTTGCCTCTTTCCTGACCACAGTTTCCAAATCTATCACCTTGAGATTGTATTTCTTCATAGCAAGCAAATGGAGCATTTTTTGAACCTGTCAAAGTTAAACATATATTTGGATTAAAATGCCCTTTCTTTTCCACCTTATTCCATTTCCTCATATATTATGTCTCCTTTTCCTTTATTACTGTATAATTTTAAAGTTTTCCTAGTATTGTTGTATAAAAAGAGAAAGAATTCAAGTGAAAGGCATTCCTCATGGCTATTCCTCCTTTTGCTTCATTTTCTGTTATTTTCATCACGAAAGATATTATGAGGGGAGAAAAGTTACAGAAGTGTAAATCATGAGAGGGCTCTATGAAAGATAACATAAGAAAACTATACTTGTTCACTTAGATTCTAAATAGGAACTCATAAAAAGCCAGGCCTGTAACAAAATCTCATTGAAGAAACCTCATTGTATCCTCAGGCAGTCTAAAATAAAGAGACCATAATTGTCAACCTATATATTAACCTATTTTTTTCTTCATTACTATATTAGTTGTTTTGTTGTTGTTGTTGTTGTTTTATCACTTTGTAAAAGACTACCAAAATCTTGGCAGCTTACAACGACATCCATTTATAATGTCACTAAGTCAGAAGTCCAGTAAAACACAAGTAATTTCTCTGCTCAAGGTTTCACTAGGCTAAAATAAAGGCTGGAGCTGCAGTCTCATCTGATGCTGGAGTCCTCTTAAAAGCTCACTGATTGTTGGTGTAATTCAGGTTTGTTTGTTTTTGTCAGTCATAGGTCTATTTTCTTACTATCTGCCGGGGGTTAATCTTGGTTCCTAGAAACTCCCCCTCAGATCCTAGTCACATGGCCCTCTCACAATGTGGCAGCTTAGTTTTTCTAAGCCAGTAAAGAAATCTTTCTGACATCCCCCAGCTTTTAAGGAATCACATGATTAGGTCAGGCCCACTCAGAATGATCCTGATTAATTCAAAGTTGATTGATTATAGATCTTAATTACATCTTCAAAATTCCTTCTTTACTATATAATCAAAGTAGGAATGATATTCCATCATATATTCACTGGTTCTTCCCCAATTCAAAAGGGATTATCCAAAGCATGTACACCAAGAGAGTCTTGGGGGCCATCTTAGAACTCTGCCTAGCATAGCTACCTTCTCCAAAATGAACCTTGCTAAGCCTAACTGCTTCATCTATAAAAGTAGATGATAATATCTATCTCAATGGATTGTTATGAGAATTAAGATGATGTTTAGTCACTTTTGATTACCATTTATTTCTCCTCTATATTCTTTTAAGATCAAGAGAATTTCTCCTGCTTATCTGCCCCCCTTCCATGATGTACATTTTTTCCCTATTCTTTTTAATTCTTTATCTTTTCCTAATTCTAAATCTTCCCACCATTTTTAAACACTGGACCTTCAAAGGTGACTGTATAGATACCATGAGGACAGGCAATGTTATTTCTGAGTATTCACAATGTTTAATCATTTCAGTTGTGAATATAAGCCACCCAATTAAAAATGCAAAGTAGGGCTTGTTAGATACTATGGCAATATCCAGGAAAATTCAGAAATTGGATAATTCAGTCCAGTTTGGAAATATAATATAAAAGAATATGTTAGGCACAGAGCAGTCAGATGAATTCTATTGAAAGTGATGTTCTTCATCCAGTCAAATTTTTATTAGTACATCTACTGCATCTAAAGGTACCAAGGAGTCCTATTATTAACTTTTCTCTTGAATACTCTCTGTCTCATTAGTTTAGGGACTTTCAGATCAATCTGGGTTTTCCAGTGTGAGATGAAAACACTAAAAAGGCAATGCTTTCAAATGTGGTCACATGTCAAATATTCTTTTAAATCCAGCATACTGACCAAGTCTACTAAGTAAGAGAATTTGCCCTTCCGTAGTCCAAATAGTATACCTAGATTCCCTGTACCCTACTACCAAATGCTATGAGGTACAATAAAATAGTGGGCATGACCTAATATCTGACTCACCTCATCTCATGACTAATAAGCATTTACAATTTAACATATCCTAAAATCAAATTCTATTTTGCCCTGAGACTTCCTTATTTTAGTTTATGGCACCATTTAGTCAACCAGATGTTCAGGTTAAAATTTAGGAATCATCCTTGATTTCTATTTCCCCCCTCACTATCTGCACCTCTACTACCTAAGTCTTATTGACACTATGTCTTAAATACAGACTGAGCATGATCACTTCTCATCTTCTCCACAGCCACCATTCTAGCCTTTCATCAGTTCTCTCCTAATATGCTACAATAGCCTTCTAATCGACTCCCCACTTCTACTTTTCACTTCCCATGATACATTCTCCATACCATAAATCAGAGTGATCCTTTTTGAAATTAAAAATCATATATATCAGCCTTGTACTTAAATGTCTCTAATAGCTTCCCATTACACGAAAAAAAAAAATCCATTTTTTTTTAGCATGGTCTTTACTCAGTCTGGTTTACTATACTTCAGCCACAGTGTCCTTCTTTTTCTCCTTAAACTCACTAAATTTAATCCCAACTCAGTACCATAACATTTGCTGCAATTCTCTGCCTGAAATGCTCTTTCACAAGGTCATCTCTTGACTAGCTCCTTCTGAGTATTCAAGTTTCTGATCTAATTTCACTTTCATTTGGAAACTGTCTCTGAAGACCCTATATAAAGCAGCCTCATCCTCATTATGACTTTTTGTCCTATTATCATGCATTGTTGTTGCTATTGTTGTTGTTTATGTTTTTTATCATATCATTAACACTAATGAAAATAATTATATTTATTTATTATGTTTTATTATTGTCTGAACCCTTATAACACCACTAATGGAAATAATTACATTTATTTATTTATTTGTTAAATTTATTGGAATGACATTGGTTAATAAAATTATATAGGTTTCAAGTGTACAATTCAATAATACGTCATCTGTATATTGCATTGTATGGTCACTGCCCAAAGTCAGATCTTCCAATACTACATGTATGAATCCCTTTACCCTTATCTACCTCCTCCCCTCTCTCCTTTCTCTCTGGTAACCACTAAACTGTTGTCTGTGTCTATGAGTTTTTATTTATTGGTCTTGTTTGTTTGTTGCTTTTAGTTTAAAAATAAAACATTTATTTACTTACTAACTTTTTTATTGTTTATTAGTTTATTATCAGAAATCTTCATTGGCATATAACCTCTATAAGAATAGGAATCATTTTTTTTGTATGTTCACCACTGGTTTTCCAGTGCTAGAAGAGTGCCTTACCCAATTAAGGTGCTAAATAAATATTTATTGAATGAATGAAAAAATCAACACCTTGAATAACCACATCTCATGATCTAATTTTTTTTATGAAGTTTGACATTCAAAGTCACGTCTCACAACATGAATTATACCTGTTCTATTTGAGGCAACAGAGAATTTTAGAGATTAATATTTGAAATGAACCCCTTAGTGATCTCTTCCAAATTATGTTTCCAATGTTACCTCACTAATTTCATTGAAGTTTATGTTTTGTGTCCTCCTAAATATTCTTTATTGAAGGAGGCAGTTATAATCCTACATTTTTCAAAGAATTTGCAGATAGAACCACTTTAAATTTTCCACAAATGAATTATGAAAGTAGTGATCTTTTCTTCATGGCTTCTAAAACAGCCTTAAAAGTGAAGGAATTAAGAAGTACAAATAGGTAGTTACAAAATAGTCATGGGGATATAAAGTAAAGCACAGGGAATATAGTCAATAATATGGTAATAACTACGTATAGTGTCAGGTTAGTACTACTCAGGGGGATCACTTTGTAAATTATATAAATGTCTAACCACTATTCTGTAATATAATATTTAATGTTAACTGTTTTTGAAAGATTAAAAAGGGGGGAAGTGAAGAATAAGAGGTTCAAATTTCTAGGTATAAAACGAGTCATGGGAATGTAATGTACAGTATAGTCGATAGCATTGTATGGTGTCAGATGGCTGCTGGACTTATCATGGTGATCACTTTTTTAGATATATAAATGTTGAAAAACTATGGTGTACCCCTGAAACTAATATAATATTGCATGTTAGCTATATTTTAATTAAAATCTGTTAAAAAGAGATTATTTCAGATAAATAAGCATAAATTTACTTATAGAATCTGAAGATCCTTGAGCTATATAATTCTTTTCCATCTCCAATAAACTACAGATTACTCCTGTAACTAGCTAAAGTGATGGAGAAATAATCATTTTCAAACAAGTCCAAAAAAATCTATCAAGAATTATGAGAATAAGAAGAGACAGACTAAATGAAATATCACTAATTACATTGACCTTGGAGGAAAAAATATAGGTAAAGTTTATCTCTTTCTTGTTTTCATTTATGTTTATACTCCAGTTTCATTTTTCTATCTCATTCAGGCCCATCTTTCTCAAAAACACAGCTGCCAAAAACTCTGGAGTTTTATGTATGATAGTTCTAAGTTCTCAGAGAGAAAATACTCTGTTCAACTATCTGAAATTCCCAGAAAAGACTCAGAGCCTCCCTGATTCCCTTAGCATGAGCCAGATGCTCACATCAAGAACTACCAACTGTAGCAAGGTTGGAGAATTCTGAATGGACTGGGTCTGGCTAGGTACCCAGTACAATCAAACAAATTAGGGGTATAAGGCCATAGTGTACTAATAGGATATTTCCCACAGTAACAATGTGGATATTGGGCAGTGCCTAGAAAGTGGTAAAAAGAAATAAAAAATCTTATCTGACTCCTCTACAGATAAAGATAAATCTAGAAATTTATTGTAAAATCTTGCCTCTTCTCACCAATGAAATAGCTTATGATGCTCTGACCCATACTGATCTCTGCCTTCTCTATATAAACTGTGATATTCCAGGCAAACATGAGTACTGCAAAGAGTATCCTGGTACCATAACCTCAACTTTGACTAATGCTGAGTTAAAAAGAAAGAAAAGATAGCACCTAAACTTACAACTGTTCTTTAATATCTATTCTTTCTTCCACTTAGTAATAGAACCCTCTTATTATTAGCAGGGCACACAGACACCAAGCTTAAAAAAACGTTTCTCAAATTCTCTTGCAACTAGATATGGTTATGTGACTAGGTTCTGAGCAGTGGAATATTAGCAGAAATTATATACAAAACATCAAGTTAATGGCATTAAGTGAAAGCTGGTTACATTTTCATTTCCTCTTTCTTTCATTCTATGGACTGGCAAAAAGAATTTGTTCGGGGAAACTACCTTCTACAAGAAAAACAAGGAATGGTCAAGCGAAAGAAAGACCACAGGTTCTTGAAAAATGTTATAGAGCAAGGCTGCTGAA
>NW_006439192.1:3772307-3777542 GCF_000325575.1 Pteropus alecto
TATATGTGAGAAAGAAAACTTCTCGCTCTTTAACCACTATATTTTTTAGGTGTCTGTGTAATAACTAATATTTTCTAACCAACAAAGAAGATTGTCACTGTGGTAAACCAAAACACTTCAAAATTGGGTGTCCCATACAAAATATATAATACCAGATGCTACAGTTCACTAGTAATAGGGAGATAACATTGATACACACAGAGCTCCAAACTGTTCAAAGGACCACTGGGGGCTTAGGCAGCCATCTTCACCTACATATCCATACTTTATGTATTGGGAGGTTGGAAAACTTAGGTCAGTGGAATTAGCTGTTAACAAAGGCAATCTTAGACACATTAGAAGTAATCCATTAGAATTCATGAGATCAAACATACTAACTTCATTGAACAACCACTTTGAATACTTATAGTTTCCATTACATAATTCCTGAAACAATCTAACTTAAAAAAAAATGGGCAGAGGACCTGAATAGACACTTCTCCCAAGAAGACACACAATGGCCAACAGACATATTAAAAGATGCTCAAATTCACTAGCTATTAGGGAGATGCAAATCAAAATCACAATGAGATACCACCTCATACCTGTTATAATGTCTCTCGTCAATAGGACAAGTAATAACAAGTGCTGGAGAAGTTGTGAGGAAAAAGGAATTCTCATACATTGCTGATGGGAATGTAAATTGGTACAGCCACTGTGGAAAAGATATGGAGATTCCTCAAGAGTCTTAGAATAGAATTACCATGTGCCCCAGCAATTCTTCTTCTAAGTATCTACTCCAGAAATTTGGAAACGTTTATCCACAAAGATATATGCATCCTGACATTTATAACAGTCTTGTTCATAGAAGCCAAGACATGGAAACAACCAAAGGACTCTTTGATAGATGACTGGATAAAAAAGATGTGGTATATACATACAATGGAACATTACTCAACCATAAGAAAAGATAAAATACTTCTATTTGCAATAACATGGATGGATATTGAGATTATCATGCTAAATCAGGCAGAAAAAGTTGAGAACTATATGATTTCACTTATTTGTTAGATATAAAACTGAAAGCTACAAATGAAGAAGACAAACAGAGTCTCTTGGACATGGACAATAGTTTACTGGTTACCAGAAGGAAGGTGGGGATGGGGGAGCTACATAGGGGTAAAAGAGGTCAAACATTTGGTTATGGAAGGAAATCTAACTTTGGGTGGTGAACATGCAATGCAATATATATATGGCATATTGTTGAATTGCACACTTGAAATTTATTTGATTATATTAACCAATGTCCCCTCCATAATTTTAACAAAAAAATGGATGGATCTTGAAAGCATCGTGCTAAGTCAAATATGTCACCCCAATAAAATTTTTAAAAATTTAAAAAGAATAACTAAAAAGTAGTAGTTCATCAAACTAAAAAGCTTCTCCACAGTAAAAGCAACAAGAAAAAATGAAAAGGCAACCTACAGAAAGGGAGAAAATATTTGCAAATTATATATCTGTTAAGGACAAACTCCAAATACATTAAAAAATTATAGAACTCAATAGCAAAAAATAATAATAATCTGATTTTTAAAATAGGCAAAGGAATTAAATAGACTTTTTTCAAAGAAGACATATAACTGGCCAACAGGTACATGAAGAGGTGCTAGACATCACTAATATTGGGGAAATGCAAAGCAAAACCACAACAAAGTATCACCTCACATCTGTTAGAATGGCTCTCATCAAAAAAGCCAAGAAATAATAAACCTTGGTGAGACTAAAGAGAATATGGAACACGTGCACTGTTGGTGGGAATGTAAATCATTGCAGCAACTACAAATAACAGTATGGAGTTTCCTCAAAAAGTTAAAAATAGTACTACCATATGATCCAGCAATTCCACTGCCAATCCACTTCATAGCTAAAGGAAATGCAAACAGGATCTCAAGACATATCTGCACAGCCATGTTCATTGTAGCATTATTCACAATTGGAAAAATATGGAAACAACCTAGGTATTCATCAAGATATACAATGGAATATTATTCAGTCATAAGAAAGAAGGAAGTCCTGCCATTTGCAACAACATGGATAAAAGCACTTGTGGGCATTATGCTAAGTAAAATAAGTCATAAAGGGAAAGACAAAAACTCTATGATATCACTTATGTAAAGTGGAACTAAAAAAGCCAAACACAGAAACAGAGTAGAGTGGTGGTTACCATGCACTAGAAGGAGGGAAAAAGGGGAATGTTCGTCAAAGGGTACAAACTTTCAGCTATAAGATGAGTAAGTTCTGGGAATCCAATGTATAGCATGATACTTATTATGTACTTGAAATTATATACTTAAAAGCATATTATATACTTGAAAGTTGCTAAGAGAGTAGATCTTGAATGTTCTCACCACAAAAAAAGATATGGTAATTATGTAGCATGACAGAAGTGTTAGTTAAGGTGATGGTGTTAATCACTTTGCAATATATGAGTATTGAATCAACACACTGCACACCTTGAGCATACACAATGTTATATGTCAATTACACCTCAATAAAGCTTGAATGAGGAAGATCTAAACATGAAACCTGAAACTGAAAAACTAGAAGAAAACAGAGGAAAAACTCTTGGACATTTGTCTGGGCAATAAGTTTTTGGATATGACACAAAAGCACAGGCAGCAAAAGCAAAAATAGACAAACGGGGCTGCATTAAACTAAAAAAAAAACAAAAAAAACAAAAACAAAAACAAAAAAAACTTCTCAGCAAAAGAAACAATCAACAAAATGAAAGGAAAACATATAGAATAAGAAAATATTTGCCAATAATGTATCTGATAAGAGATTAATCTCCAAAATATATGTTACTCATATAATTTAATAGCAAACATAAATAATAAGATTTTAAAATAGAACCTGAATAGACATAAAAGTGGTCATCAGATATATGAAAAGGTGCTCAACATCAATAACCATCAGGAAAATGCAAATCAAAACTATAACTCACACCTCTTAGGATAGCTATTATCAAAAAGAAAAAGGTAAGTGTTAGCAAGGATGGGGAAAAAAGGAAACCTCTGTACATTATTGATAGGAATGAAAATGGAATAGCAATTATGGAAAACAGCATATAGGCTCCTCTAAAATTAAAAATGACCTACCTAATGATCCAGCAATTCTGGATATATCAAATAGCTTGTTGTGGCAATTATTTCATAATATACATGTATTATCAAAACATCAAGTCATATACCTTAAATATATACATTTTTATTTGTCAATTATACATTAATAAAGTTTGAAAAATAAAAATATAAATGTTAAACAGAATAAAGAATTTAAATTTATACATGTACTTACATATAATTTATATAAATATAAAGAATGTAAATTATATATATATAATAGCCCATCATCTTGGTAATGTTAATAAAAATACTGAAGACTATTTAGATGTGATAAAACAATATTACCTTTTCCAAATATGGATTCACAACGTGCATCAAGATCATGGCATTCTCCATCATAACAGATAAAATCTCTTTTACATACACGTCCATTGTGTATAGTTATATCAGGATCACAGGCTCCTGAGCTTCCATTGCAAAATTCAGGAAGATCACAATCAGGATGCACAATGGGCCTACATTCTGAACCTGCACTTAGAAACTAGTAGAAATTAAAATATAAAAAATAAAGCATTATATGTAAGATTGTTGTGTCTACAAATATTTATTTCAAACTGTGTTATTTCCACTTATAGACTGATGATCTATTTATCCATAAATGTCTATTAGTATCTTCTGTATAAAGTATTATGCTAATCATATGAAAAAAAGAATGTCACTAGTTAAAACAATAGATAAGACATATGTACAAGGAAAAGTATAACACAAATATGATGCGATGAGAACCAAGGTTTTGTTTTGTTTTAGTTCAAGGGAGTAAAATCACTTTTAGCTTGTGATAACTATTCCTTCATGGTGAAAATAGTGTAACCTAGACAGTTTCCAAATAAAATATACTTATTCAAACCAAAGTTTGTAAGTATGGAATATTTGTAATTCTATGACAAATGAGAAGCATCAATAACTGAGAATGAATAGAGGTAAATTGAAAGGTTATTAAGGAGGCAGTCTTTGGAGAGGAAGGAACCTAATTGTAATCTTTCTCCTGAACTATCCTATAGTTAATTAACACTTCCACATTTAGAAAATTTAGATAGTCTTAGAATTGACATCTATCTCATACTTCTTAATTGATAATTTCCAGGTGACACTAAAAAGAGCAGAGGTAGAGGAGGGGGAGAAATGGCATAGATGATAGAGGCTCTGTTCATCCCTCTGGCAACCAAATTAAAGTTGTGACAGAAATAAGGAGCAAACAGCAAGGAAAAATCACTTGGGATCTATATAAATAAGCCATAGTTCTAGGGAGAAACCTAAGAAATCTCCCTGCAGGAGGTAGGATGGGACAAGGATGTGAGGCTGCCCAGCCGAGCAGCTGAGTGAGACAGAGGCTGCGGCAGAGGCAGCTGGCAGCTGCAAATGCCCCTTAAACGGCTGAGTCCACAAGCAGACTTCCACGGTGACAGACCTGCTTGCTCTGAGCGCCAGTGCCATTTCAGCTGCACAGGGACTTACAGAGGAACACTGAGTTGTCAGAGTGAGGGCAGTGGCGAGGCTCTCCTAACCCCTCCCCCTACCCCAGCAGAAGTTCCAGCAGTATCCATTGTTACTCTACTGAACCCTCCCCTTCCCAGTGTGCAGACTCAGCACCGCCATAGCAGAGACTTCATCAACTGGATAAGAGGCAGCTCTGCCCAGAAGGTTCCCTGAAACTCTGTCTCCTCCAACTAGTGGTCCCACCCAAGCCACATCCAGGTGTATCCCCGGCGATTCAGGTGCTCCTTGCTGAGACTCACACTGGTGACAGCTGGCCGCAGTTTCTGGTGTGGCCTTTTGAAGCAACTATAAGGACAGTATCTGTGGATTGCTTGCTGAATCTTAACAGATGCCCCCAGAGGGGCACAGTCTTGGGATAAATTTGGCCTGCAGCTGAACCCCTCTCAGGACTGTGCCACTAAACAAAGCCATGTGAATAAGACCAAGAAACTTAGAAGCTTTGCTTAGTACATAGAAACAGACACAGAAAGGCAGTCAAAATGAGAAGACAAAGAAGCAGAAACCATATGAAAGAACAGAACAGAGATCAGGGGAAAATGGAGTCAAATAATCTCACAGATGCAGAGTTCACAAC
>NW_006439192.1:3777943-3810440 GCF_000325575.1 Pteropus alecto
TAACTGGCAACTTCGCCCAAAATGAAGGGCCTTGCCCATTGTCACAAATCAAAGGGAACTAGGGAATGGCTGGAATAACGATATGGACCCAAGGAATGTCATAAGGGGCAGAAGATTGAATTTTCTGTCCATCGTGGGACCTTAATGGAAACTGCGTTTATAAGTAGTATGGGCTCTACCTGAATCCCAAAAAAAAAAAAAAAAAAAAAAAAAAAAAAGAATGCAAGACTATATTAATAATTTAAGGAGCCTATGGGACACTATTAAAGGTAAAAATATCTGAGTCATAGGGATACCTAAAGAGGGAGAACAAGAAGTTGAATACATATTTGAAGAAGTAATGATAGAAAACTTTCCTAAGCTGGTGAAAGAAATAGGCATAGAACCCCAGGAAGCTCAGAGAGGCCCACACATCATAATTAAAATGCCAAAGTTTAAATACAAAGAGAGAATTTTAAAAGCAGCAAGAGAAGAGCAGTTCGTTACCTATAAGGGAGCACCCATAAGACTGGCAACTGATTTCTCAAAAGAAACTATGTAGGACAGAGAGGGTTTGGCACAAAATATTTGACTTGTTGAAAACCCAGGATCTACAGCCAAGAATACTTTATCCAGCAAAGCTATCATTTAGAGTAAAAGAACAGATAAAGATCTTCCCAGACAAAAATAAGCTAAAGGAATTTATCAACACCAAGCCAGTATTACAGGAAATGTTGGAGGGACTTCTTTAAGAAGAAAAAACATGTATCAAAAACAGGAATAAAGAATGGTAACAGCTACATTCCTATCAACAAGTACCTCAAATGGAAAAACCAAAGTGCTCCAACCAAAAGATAGAGTGGCTGAATGGATAAGAAAACAAGCTCCCTACATATGCTACCTACGATTAAAAGACACACACAGACTAAAAGGAAGGAGAGAGAAAAATATATTGTCTTGATGGACCTAGAGGGTATTGTGTTGAATGAAATCGGTTGGATAGAGAAAGACAAATATCACTTGATTTCATGTACATGTGGAATCTAAAGAACAAAATCAACAATGAGAACAACATAAGTGGAAATAAACTCATAGATACAGAGAATATTTTGAGGGATCCCAGATGAGAGGGGGGTTGGCGGGAAAGAGGGCAAACAAAGGGATTAGAGGTGCAGGTGGATGGTTGCAGAATAGACATGGGGATATAGAGATAGCATAGGGAAGATGGTTAATAATGTTGGAATGAATATGTTGGGGGAGGAAGGGTGCTAGATTTGGTGGGGTGATCGCTTTGCAAGTTGTGTAGATTCCTGATCAATATGCTGTACAGTTGAGGCTAGTGTGTTGTATGCCAATTATAACTGAAAAAAAAAACAACTTCATTTGATTGTACGATGTAAATGCAGGCAACTAGTTGTCTATTATATTTCAATAAATACAGAAAAAAACTTGATACATTTTTGCTATCATTGTAGACTATTTCATTAACTTTTTGCTATTCTAATAGTACTTTGTTAAACATTTTTTAAATTTTATGTATATTATGCCTCAGAACTGAATAAAATATTGAAGTTTTTCATTAAAAAAAAAGATCAGAGGTAGAATGTAATCATGTGGTAAGATTCTAGAGAAAAATAACATAAAACTGTGTTAGTGAAGGACAGTCAAGAACATAAAACCCACGGTAGGCATTTCAATAGAAGGATTCTCATATAACAAATTTGTTACAAATATATTGAAAGAGCTGAAAAGGAAAAGGGGACAGGAGTTAACATCTTTACCACTTAGCTAAAATGTAAACTTTAAGACAAATAATTTTTAAATAATAACTTAGTTTAAATTTTGTGCTAACATGAAGCATTTTGAAAGTGTTACTTCTAGTGAGTTTCTACATTTCTACTTTTATGGGAAACTGCTGTGTCTTTCAATTACATACATATAGATACCTATCACAACCAGTAACATTTTTATTTACAAAAATGTAAATACTGAATAAGGTGAATAGAAAAAATCCTTTTTCATAGAGATTTTCTGTATGAAGAATTATGTAATAGCTCTCAATCAAGGTCTTAAAACAACAGAATTACTTTAAGGCGAATAATGGCATTAGAAAGAGGTCTCAATATCTAGCTAAAGTTTGCAAAACCAGACACATGATTGTGAATTTATTATCTTTTACTTGACTTTTAATCATTATGTAATACTTAAATTTATAATACCTTGTTCTTAATAAGGGTTTCAATTTCCTGTTTCTGCCTGTTAGTCATCTTATTCATAGTTTTGTTTTGTTTTGTTTTGTTTGTCCTTTTGTTTAATGTAGAATGACTCCCTTCAGTTTTTCCTGCATTGCAGGCCACATGGTGGAAAATTCCCTCAGCTTCTGTATGTCTGTAAAGGTCTTTATCTCTCCTTAATATCTAAAGGAGAACTTTGTTGGATATATTATTCTTGGCCGGTAATTTTTTAATGGTTTAACTATTTGATTCTACTCCCTCCTAGCTTGTAAAGTTTGTGCTGAAAAATCCAATAATAATCTAAACGTGCTTTCCATAATAGGTTACGATTTTCTTTTCCCTGGCTTCCTTGAGATTTGTCATTAATTTTTGACAGTTTTTAATATAACGTGTCTTGGAGAAGGCCTTTTTGGACTGAGATAATTAGGTGTTCTGTTTGTTTTTTAGATTCAAAAGTCCAGTTCTTTCCATAGGTTTGGGAAATTCTCATCAACTATTTGCTTGAATAGGCTCTCTGTTCCCTTCCTCTCCACTCCTTCCGATATACCCATGATTCTTATACTGCTTTTTTCTGATAGTATCAGACAGTTCTCGGTGAGTTCTTTTTTTTTTTTTTTTTTCACTCTGAAGTCTCTCTCTTCTTCCAAATGCATCAGTTCCAGATTTCTGCCTTCAATATCACTAATCTTTCCTCTATCTGGTCAGCTCTATTTCCTAAGCTTATTATTTCATTCTTAGTCTCTTTTATTTATTTGAAGGTCATTTATTTGACTTGCAGCTATAGGTCTAAGTGTTTCAAAGAAACCCAAACATGAGTCATTTTATACTTGGAAGATATTAATACACTTAAATCTTACTTTACAACCCTTGCAGCATAATCCTCTATCACATTGTGATCCTTGATTCAGCACACAAGTTTTAGGATTACAACAGCTATCAGGTCCACATTGCTATGAATAAATGAAATGCAAATAAAAATATATTATAAGATAATATAAACTTTGGTAGGAGCTATATTTAATGGGCTTATTTTTTGCGTTTTGGGAAAAAAATATGAATGCTGTCAACAATTACAGGTTTTTAAATCTCTAAACAATTAAAATTCTAAGTTACTTCACATCAAAACAGAGGAACTGAAACTCCACTAATTCTTAATCAACTAGAAAACTAGGCAAACTATCTGGGAAAATATTTTTCAGAAATTAGATAACAATAAAAGAAAGTAGAATGGTGGTTCCAGTGTCAGAAGGGTGGAAGAAAAGGGAAGATACCAACCAAAGGGTAGAAACTTTCATTTGTAAGATGAATTAGTTCTCAGGATCTAATGTACAGTATGATGACCACAGTTAACAAAAATGGATTGTATACTTGAAATCTGGTAAGAGGACAGATGAAGTATTCTCACCACACACGCACACAAAAACTGGTAACTGTGTGAGGTGATGGACATATTAATTAGTTTGACTGTGATAATCATTTCACAATGTATACATATATCAAAACACCACACCATGTAGCTTATAATTTTTGTCAATCATACTTCAGTAAAGCTAGGGGGAAAAGGTGTGTAGGGTTTAGGCTCACTGCAATTAAGGGGAACAGTCCCCAAAACAACCCTCACTTCTTACACCAATCACAAGCTCAGCGGATTCCCAAAACTCCCCCCAGGTCTGATAATTTACTGGAAGAACTCACAGATCTCACAGAAAGATGGTATATTCACAATCATTATTTATCCTATGGAAAGGATACAATTAAAATCAGCCAAGAGAAAAAGTGCCTAGGACAGAATCCAGGAGAAGTACTAAACATGGAGCTCTTATTATCTTCATCCCATGGAATCAAAGACACACTACTCTCCCAGCATTGATGTGTGATACTTCTTAACTCATTCTGTGAGGCCAGTATTACCCTAATACCAAATCCAGGCAAAGATATTACAGGAAAAAAAATTACAGACCAATATCTCTCATAAACATGGATACAAAAAATTAGAAAATCAAATACAACAATGTATAAAAAGAATTATACACCACAACCAAGTGAAATTTATCACAATTATGCAAGGCTGTTTTATCAATCATCAATATATTAATATAATCCATCATACTGACTGTCTGAAGAAGAAAAATCATACAACCGTAACAACTGTAGAAAAAGCATCTGAAAAAATCCAACACTCACTTATTATACAAAATGTTAGCAAAGCAGGAATAAAGGAAATGTCTTCAATCTGATAATGAACATCTAGAAAAAGTCTACAGCTAACATACTTATGGTGAGATAAGCTTTCCCTCTTATACCAGGAAAAAGGCAAAGATATCCCCTCTTACCATTTCTGTCAAAATCTTACTATAAGTCCTAGCTAGTGCAGTAAGAAAATAAAACTTAAAAATATACATGTCAGAAAGAAAGAAAATTTCAAATAATAAACCAAACAACACAACAACAAAAATCTCCTGTGACTAATATGTGAATATATCGAGGTTGCTGGATATAAAGTTAATGCATAAAAGTCAATTGTTTTCCTGTATACTAACAATAAAAAATGGGAATTTGTAATAAAAACACAATCTCATTTACATTAGCACCAAAACAATGAAGTACTTAAGAATAGTTCTAACAAAATTGTATAAGATCTATTTGAAAAAAAAATACAAAACTCTGATGAAAGAAATCAAAGAAAGTATAAGTAAATGGAGAGATATACCATGTTCATGGATGGAAAAACAATATTATTAAGTTACCAGTTCTTTCCAATTTGATCTAGAAATTCAATGTAATTCCAATAAAAATTCTGGTTAGTGGACAAACTGATTCTAAAGTTTATATGAAGAAGCAAAAGACCCAGAGAGGTTAATATAGTAAATAAAAAGAAAAAGGAGAAAGAGGAAGAGGAAAGTTGAAGGACTGACAATACTTAACTTCAAAACTTACTATAAACTGAAATAATGGCAATGTGGTATTCACAAAGTAATAGAAAATGAGGTAACTGAAACAAAATAGAGACCCAGAAATAGACCTACACAGAGACAATAAAATCTTTGACAATGGAGCAAATGCAGTTCAGTGGAGAATGAACAGTCTTTTCAACAAATGATGCTGGACAACTGGACATTCACATGGAAAATAATGACACTAAACACTGACCCTACACCTTTTAAACACACCATATCTCAGAATGGATCACAAACCTAAATGTAAAATAAAAAACTATAAAGCTTCCAGAAGATTCGATTTAAGAGGGAAGATCTCATGTTAAGTGCACTTCCACAACAAATTAAATACATACATATCTACATACATACATACATACATACACACACAAACAAACAGGAGCAATGACAGTCTTAAATTAATTATTTCAGAAAGTAGGAAGAGAGTACTTTCCAACTCATTTGAGTTCAAAATTACTCTGATGCCAAAACAATATGAAATATTACAAAAAAAACGACAGCCCACAATGTCCCTGTGAAAATAAGTGCCATAATTCTGATGAAATATTGATAAATTAAATCTAGCTAACTAGATAGATAGACATGCAAGTAAGGCTAATCATAGTAATGCATGTTTGGGTTAGCATTCAAAACCAATCAATTAAATACACCATATTAATAGAGAAAAGGTGGTAAATTCATAAGATCAGCTCAACAGACACAGAAATAAGACATCTGACAAAATTCAACACTAATTCTTGATTCAAAACTCTCAGCTAACTAGAAAAAGAAAGGAATAGCCTCAACACAATAAAGGGCATCTGTTTAAATAAAAAAAGCTTATATCTAAAATCATATTTAATGGTAAAAGTCAGAAAGCTTTCCTCCTAAAAATAAGAATAAAGCAAAGAAGACCACTTTCAGCAGTTCTAATCAACACTAGACCCAAGGTGGATTCACAAAAGTCAATTGTATTTTTTATACTAGCAATGGACAATTGTTAAACAAAATATTAAAACAAAACTATCAAAACCAGTAAACTATAGAAGAACTAAATAAACTAAAGAAGACCTAAATAAGGGTAGAGGTACACCATGTACATAGATTGGCAGACTCAATATTGTTAAGAAAGTAATTCCCCCAAATTTGATGTATGGATCCAACACAATTCTAATTGAAGTCCCAAAATTGCATGCTGATTTTCTAATTTATATAGAAATACAAAGATCCTAGAATAGTAAAACTATCTTAAAGAACATGCACAAAGTTGAATAATTTACTTACACTATCTGTTTTCAAGATTTACTGTAAAAATATATTAATTAAGACCATGTAGAATTGGCATAGGACAGACATATAAACAGAAAAGAATCCAAGGATAGATACACACATGGTAATTTATTTTCATAAGGATGTTAAGGTAAAACAATGATGAAAAGATAATTACGTTAACAAATACTGCCAGAAAAAACTGATATTCATATTGAGGATAATGAATGTTGACCCAAATCTCTCAAAAATACAAAAACAAAAACAAGCTCAAATGCATCACAGACTAAACTTAAAATTTTTAATTGTATAACTTCTAGTAGAAAACAGGAGGAAATATTCATAACCTTGAGTAAGCAAAGAGTAACTACGACAGAAAAAGCGTGACCATAGAAGAAAAAAAATGATAAATCAGACTTTATAAAAAAAACGCCTGCTATTAAAAGAATTTGTTAAAAAACTAAAAAGGTAATCCATACAAATATTTGTAATACACATGTCTGGTATCCAGCCTTTATAAAGACCACTTACAAGTCAATAATCAAAATAATAATAATAATAATAACCTAATTTTAAAAACTGGCAAAAGATGTGAACAGATTATTCAAACGACAAATGGCTAATAAGGACATGAGAACATGCTCAACGTCATTAGGGTCATCAAGGAAATAAAAATCAAAACCATTGGAATGGCTAAAATTAAAAGCTGAAATATCAAATTCTGGTGAAGATGTGGAGAAAATAAAAATTTCATACATTGCTGATAAGAGTGTAAAATGATACAACCACTTTGGAAAATAGTTTGGAAATTTCTTATAATAATATACTTATCATATAAGCCAGCAATTTTACTTTTAGGAATTCAGAATAATGGCCCAATACTGTTAACAACTCAAATATCCATTATCAGGTAGATGGAAAAACAGATTTTGGTATATCCAAACAATGAATTATTACAAAAAATAAAAAAGAAGAAACTATTATGACATAAAACAATGTGGATGAATCTCGAAAACACTGTATTGAAATGAAGAAGCCAGACACAAAGAATATGTTCTGTATCATTCCTTTCATATGACTTTCTATATCTGGCAAGACTGACATAATCATCAGCTGCCTGGAGATGAGAAGTCGAAACAACTGCAGAGGGAGTAGGAGAGGGGGTAAACTTTGGGGGATAATGAAAAGAATCTGTATCTTAATTGCACCAATGCTTATATATGTTTGTTAAAACTCATCAATCTGTATATGTAAAATGAGTACACTTTATTGCATGCAGATTATATCCAATAAAATTGATCTTAAAATAAATGAAGAAGAGTAAAAAGGGAAGATTTGTTCTACTGAATGGTAAAACATAATACAAAGAAATGCATAGTAATTTTAAAAATGTAATACAGGTAAAGTACATTTGAACCCACAAATGCATCAAACCCTAATTTCATTTTCATCTATCTTGTAATCATGGAAATTTGTAGCATCTGCTGTATTTCTGCAAATACTGAATTGTCTAGAAGCATCATATCCTGGACTTTTTACAATCCTTATACTTTCAGGAGTTTTTTATCAAAATCACCCAGTGTTCAAACTATAATATTAACACAGTCTTCCTTCACAACACTACTGAATCCATTGTGAAGTAAGACCCTAAAGAATAATTGATGATCCACTGTCATAGTAATCTTCAATAAGACATTTATTAAATATCCAAAGGTTAAGCACAGATTTGGAAAGATCTTATATATTCAGTCTGCAATCCAAAATCTCATTCTAATCTCCCGTTTTCTCATCAGCAATAATTTTTTTAAGTACATTTTATATTTATTCAAAACTCTCCAACCTATAAAACCTAGGGAATATATTCTTGCATTATTTCAACCTTGATTTCACTTACTGCCAATATTCTATGTGGTACTCAGTCATTTTTTTTTTGAGATATGTAACTTTTATGACAAAGAAATTAACTAAAACAATAAATTTATTAATCATTTTTCCTAATTATCAGACTTACTTCCTCAGTACCACAGTCACAGATTTCACCGCTCTCCACTTTGCCATTGCCACAGATTGCTGCTGGAGCCCTTTGCATTTGTGGCTTATTCTGAAGACATTTGGCACCCATATTTGAAATGAATTTTTCAAAGTCACTCAAACTGCAATTGCTAAAAGTCTTCACACCACTGGATTGCCTAAAGATGAATCCATATAATGTCATTGGCAGTATACTTCTGTATGATATAAATTAATTTCAAAATGTTAAATTTAATAGGAAATAATAAACGTTCATAACGAGTGCTTAGAGGCCATAATCATTATTGAGAAAGTCTTTGATTTCATTCACTGAAATACATATCCTTATTAAAACAAACTTAAGTACAACTCAATAGTAAAAACAAACAACTGATTGAAAAACGGGTAGAGGGCTTGAATAGATATTTCTCCAAAGAAGACATATAAATAGCCAACAGATATATGAAAAGATACTAAACATCACTAATTCAGGGAAAAGCAAATCAAAACCACAATGAGATATCACCTCACACCTGTTAGAATGGCTATTATTATTTAAAAAAAAAATAAGTGCTTGTGAGGATGTGAAGAAATTGGAACCCTGGTACACTATTGATGGGAATGTAAATTGATACAGCCACTGTGGAAAACATAACTCCTACATGATCCAGCAATCTCACATCTGAATATACATTCAAAATAATTGAAATCAGGATCTAACTACCACATGATCCAGCAATGTCACTTCTGAATATACATTCAAAATAATTGAAATCAGGATCCCAAAGAGATATCTGCACTCCCATGTTCACTGCAGCCTTATTCACAATAGGCAAAGATATGAAAGCAAACTAAACGTCCATTGACAGGTGAATAAATAAAGAAAATGTGGTACATACATGCAACCAAATATTATTCAGTCTGAAAAAAAAGGAGATCTGCCATATGTAACAACATTGATGAATCTCCAGGATATCATGCTAAGTGAAATAAGCCAGTCACATAAAGACAACTACTGCATGATCTCCCTTATATGAGGTATCTAAAATAGTTAAACTCATAGAAGCAGAGAGTAGAATGGTGATTGCCAGAGGCCAGAAGGGGAACGTGAGGAGTTGTTTAATGGGTATAAAGTTTCAGTTGTGCAAGATGAATAAATTCAAGAGATCTACTATACAGTTAACAATACTATACGGTATATTTAAAAATTTTAGAGGACTCCCATTAAGTGTTCCTACCACCAAAATAATTAATAATAGATCATTTTATTTTTATATGCATGACAAACTAAATCTACCTTAAAATTTTTTGAGCTTTTGGTGAGATTTGTATACAAATCCTTGCATACAGAGAAAATGGTTATATAAGTAAATGACATCTTTGCCTAGGTAAAATAAAACTGAAATGATGGCATGGAAGAAAAAGCCCTGTATTATTTTATGTAAATTCCCATATGTAACAACTCTTCAAACTTCTACTTCCTCTACCCTTTTCCTGACCATTATAAAGTATCAAGCTCTTTGAAAGTGTGAATATCTTCTATTTCAATGTTTTTTCAGTTTTGATTCATAGGTTTGTAGTACATATACATGATAGATAATTCATTAAACTGTAAATGCTTGAGGCAGGAATTTTGTCTTCTTTATTGTTGGTGTCCTTTATTGATTCTTCATAATAACAACACTTTTATTAAACAGACTACACTGTGCTTAGTCCTGAATTTTCTCAAAAATCTCAGAGAAACTGTATATTAACCAAAATTTTACATAATTATGTCCATATACAACTATAAAAATAACTTCAGAGAATAATTCCATAGATGCCACTCTCATATGTAGTAAAAACCTATAAGGCAAGGAGGAAACAGACATTCTTGAGCACCTATTATTAGCCAGATATTTTATACAGTTGATCATTTAATCCTCCCCACAAACCAGGGAGGTTGGTATTTTCATCAAGATTTTATAGAAATTGAACCAGCATTCAAAGAAGCTAAAAACCTCACCAAGCTCAGTTTGTAAATTAACAGGATCAGTATTCACACAGTTATTTAAGATTTCAAATTCAGGTACTTTTTACCCAAATATTCATCTTTGAACATCACGTAATTCAATAAAATATTTACTATTAAATAGTAATAGATATTTTATTCTAAACCATGTAATTTGGTGATCTTATCACCAAAATTTAAAGGTGAAGAAAATTTTTAATAAAAAAATGATATGATATTTTGGCTCTGGGAACTATAGTCAATTATATATAACATGTTACAATACAATACAATACAATACAATACAATACAATTCAATACAATACAATATGTGTGTATGTATATATATATATATATATAATTATTCACCTTTTTGTGGCCCATAATGACAGTCCTTAACTTAAGAACATGTCTTTCCAAAGTTTATTTGTAATCAGTTATCTGGAGTTTTTCTCATTTATTTGGTTGAGATTTTTCACTCTAAATTCTAATGTTAGCTCTGTTCCCAAATTATTTTATAAAAGTTTATTGAAACTGTCATATAACTATCCTAAATTTTGAAGTCACAAAACAGAGAAATTAAGTAATTGAGAGAAATTATAAGAAAGAAAGTAGTGCTCTCTACCATTTTCCTGAAGTTGGGGTTAGCACTTGAAAGAATTTTGAGAAAAGTTTATCTTTCACACTATCTCATTTCCTTTTCAAGATCTTTCTCTCTTTTACACTTTTCCCCCAAAATTCCATGTTCTCACTGTTCTTGTGTATTCTAACAGCACCATTTTAATACTTTCCTAGGTCTTCCCTACTCCTCAAAAAATAAGAGATAAGAGAACAATGGTAGATAATTTACATATACCTTGATAACTTGCATCATCACAACTGAGTGATGTAGCTATCACAGTCCTTAGTTTTCAGATGAAAAAAACTAAGTGTTAGAAAAATTAGCAAACAAATAAACAATTCCAAAGCCCATGTGCCCTCAATGTATATCATACTCCAAAATGGTATCTCCCTCTTCCTCAATCAAATTTCTATAGCTTAATAAAACTGATCTACACAAGGAATTAAGAGAAAGCAATATGAATAAAATAATTTAATTTCTTTGAATAATTAATAACTCCATGCTCCTTCTAAATGTTTTTTCCTATGTGTAAAATGATGCAACCAGATAGAAAAGCAAACCTTGACCGTGGTTCCTACATTCATAGCTATTGTCATTTTCTATGTCTCTTTCCTCCTTTCACTTCTGTACTCATTTGTGTGAGCAGATTGTATTGAAAGTGAGGATTTAAAACATGAGCAACTCATTTTAAAAAGTAGATATAAATTAAATCATCAAAATAATACATTAGAAAGATCCCCAAAGTGTAAGAATGAAGTTTGTACAAATTCATACTAATGTTCTCTTGCTACTTGGTTTAAGTTAATTCCAATATGTTAATTGTCTTTTATATGAAGTCAGTATGGAGTAAAAAAATAACAAAACTTTTGAGTTATATTAACTCGTTGACTAATACCAGCTCTGTGACTTATGAGGCTTTTAGGTTAAAGTGATTAAACTCTCTAAGTATCAGTTTTCTCATCTATAAAACAGGAATAATACCCATTCATCTCATAGAGTTGTTGTAAGGGTTAAATAATATTAAATAAGCAAAGTGTCTAATTCATTTCTTCAGCTTATATTAAGTGTCCACCAAATCATTGGTGACATTACTGATAACAGCTGAACTTTGGCCATTAACTAGTTGTATATTAAATGTAGAGTCATTTAGGCTTGTACTCCAGAGACTTTAAAAAAACACATGAAATGGAAATAATAATATTTGCCTTACTTACTCACATGCCTTCTTTGAAAATTACATAAAACAATCTATGAGATGTACTGTAGCAATACAAAAGATATATATATATATATTAGATTTTCTAAAAATAACACTTGCCTAATGCATACCGCAAGAGTTTTGAAAGAAACTGGAAAACATGTATGAAAGCATTTTAAATATTATAAAGCACCATACAAACCTAAAGATTTATTAAACCAGATTCTAAAGCCAGAATGCCTAGCTTCAAAATTCAGGTCTGTCACAAACTGGTTATCTGACCAATTTTTCATCTGTAAAAATGGGTATAATATTACCTGCCCTAAAGAGATGTTGTGAGAATCAAATGAGTAAATATAGGTAGTGTTTGGAATAATTTCTAACACGTGGTAGGTACAATGTAAATATTATTCTTATCATTAATACTAACTAGACTCAGTGACACAGAAAACATTTTGTCATAGCATACTTGAGAATAGTTGGCCAAATGGACAACAGGCCCAGAACAGTAATTATCATTTTGTTTATAATTCTATATATATTATGTATTTGATTTAATAAACATGTTATTATAAAAATTAGCTTATATGTTTAATAAATTATATTCTATGTATAAAATGTTTTTATATATGTAATCCACTTAGAACTAATTTGTAATATGTGTGCATATACAAATATACATGTTTGAATTTGAACTATTTTTAGAATATAAGAGTTAACCCTTAGGTGGTGCTTAGAATTATGAAAAAAGCATGTTTTCAAAAATTAATGCCTTATTTTCACATTTGACTTTTGATTGTTCTTCAATTATGAATAGGTATAGGCCCTCTCACAAAATAAAAAAAAAGAAACTGTAGAACACTAATGACACCGCTCTAGTCCTTGTCTGATATGCCATTTGGGAAACATTGGCAAAATTAGAAATAACTGTAACTAATCCATCATATACCTATGGATTTTACAGTTTAGAAAACACTTTCCTGTTTTATTTTCTTATTTTATCCTTACATTGCTCTGTGAAATAAGAGAATAGGCATAATCATTCTCATTTTAAAGATGAATGAGATAAATCTAAACAAAATCATGTAATGTGTCCAAAGTTACACAAATATCATATATTTGATATTGGCCTCTAACTAGGACTTATTCTTTGGATGGCAGTTTTTCCACAACATTAAACTACTCTAAAAGCAAAAACAAAAATTCTGTCTAAAAATAAAGGCTACTTATTATGGCCTGCTGACATGTTTTTAAAGATCCTTAATAAGTGCTTTCATAAAATACACAGCCTAAAGAGAATTTCTTTGGTAATATATCTTGCAGATTGGATTTGTTATCCTTGGCTGTTCTTAATGGTACATCTCCTTCCATATTCCTCTTTTACTGAAAATTTCATGTTTATATTTATAGTACTTGGTCCATTTATAGTTAATTTGAGCTGTAAGGAAATATTATATTTGGCACTTTAAATATTTAAAACAAAATTAAACATAACCAAGAAACAAATCTGATTTTAAAAAAACTTACATTGCTTCTGGATTCATTATACAGATGGCTCCTGAACAGTGACATTTCTTTGGGTCATCGTATGATATTCCTAGACTGAGTCCCAGCATCTGGGTGATGATTACTGAAAACGCCTCCAAAGTTATCTCCTTGGGATACTACATTAGCAACAAAGAAAACAAAAACAAAAAACAATTCATTGAAGGGTGGTAGAAAAAATATTTTTCTAATTCTGAACATTTTTATTGTTTTATCAAATACTTAAGAATAGGGTAATACAGCTCCTTGGACAGGGGAGAAGCTGAAGTTCTTTTTATGAAATCTTATTGAGATATAAGCATATTGACTCTACACCAAGTTTTGCCACGATTTAACAGCTGAATGACTAATATAATAAGTAGTTACCATAACTAAATAAAAGGGCTGTTTTTACATGAGAGTTTTGGCTATTATATGGACCATGACCTTCAATTTACCTTCAATTTACCTTTATTTTCTAATTTCTTACAACAGCTCTTATATACACTTAGAATAGTCCACATGATATTCTGCCTCGCACCTCACAAAGTGCCCACATAACCAAATTACTGAGTTTAAGTGTGATATTTGCTTTCTGCTAGTACTCTCAATGACATAGTAACTGGTATCAGGAGAAAGCACAGTCCTGGATTAGACTGCTCATGTATTTAACAAGTGTGCAGATAAGTTCTTAGCCAAGGAGAATGAAACACTTAAGAGTTATCCGTCTTTTTTATGTTATCATTTCTAGTCAGGGGTATAAGGTAGTATATTTCATTAAGTTTTAACTTGCATTTCACATACTTTTTGACAATTTGGTTACCCTTTTTGTGAAGTGTTTATTCAAGTATCTTGTCTATTTTTCTACTGCATTAGGCTTTTTATTGATTTGTGAGAGCATTTTATATATTCAGTGTATGAATCATTGTTAGTCATGCATTGCAAGTACTTTGCCTACTCTGTGGCTTTTCTTTTCACTCTTTTAATATCTTTTCATGAACAAAATTTCCTTAATTTGATGTGATCCAATTCATCCAGCTCTTTCTTTATGATTAATGATTTTAATATCTACTTTAAGAAATCTTCCCCTATGCCCATAGTCATGAAGCTATGTTCTTTTCGTTTTTTTACCTACCAAGGTTTTATTATTTAATTTTACATATAGATCTACAATCTAACTAAATTTTATCTGTTGAATAGCAACAAGTAGCAGCAAAGTTACATTTGTCAAAAAAGATCATTCACTATAATTAAGAGTTTTGGTGCTGATCACTTTGTAGTGTATACTAACGTCAAATTATAATATTGTACAGACAAAACATATAATGTTAAATACCAATTTTAGTGCAATAAAAATGATTATCCATTAACAAGTATGCTACAAAGTCATCTTAGTAAACCATTAAGAAACAAAAAACTATCTCTTTTTTGTTTCTTAACTCTCAAATATTCTGTTTCATTGGTCTATTTGTCTCTGTCTCAAATATTGATGCTTTATAAAAAGTCTTGATATCAACTACAGTATGTCCTTTGCTATGTTATTCACCAAGATTACCCTAGCTATTCTTAACTCTTTATATCATCATATAAATTGTAGATTTAACCTGTCAGTTTTATACACACACACACGCACACACACACTCAAAAAAAAAAAAAAAAAAAACCTGCTGCTAGGATTTATATTGGGGACCACATTCAACCTGTAGATCAACTGGGTGGGTCAACATCTTTATAATATTGTCTGCCAATCTAGAATCTTAGGCACTGCCTCTAATGTTTTATTTCCTCTATAGAGGTGTATACACCATTTGGTAGTTTTTTATTCCTAAACTTCTTGATTTGTATGCTATTTTTAAAGTTCCATTTTCTGTTTATTGCCAGTATATAAAAATACATTTCATTTTGTTTTGTTCTTTAACTCTATTTACACTGCTCAGATCTATATATATTATTATATGAATAAGTTAATGTTAGATGCTGCTACAAATGAGATTCTAAAATCTTAGTGGTTTAATATATTCACATAAAGCCCAATATAGATATTCTTGGTTAGTAGGCAGCCTCACATATGTCGAAATAATTATGTACTATGCTCCTGTCCTTATTTATGTCTTTCTCATTAAACTCACCAAAAGAAAGGCTCACACCAGTTTTAACTGCTCCAACCAAGAAGTGACACGCATTACTCCTATTCATACTACATGGCTCTATCTAGATATAAGGAGGTCTAAGAAACATGGACCATGAATTGGCACATGCTTTCCAGCCACAGTTGTAAACTGTGTTATCAGCCAACCACCTATGATACATTATTGTCGTTTGCTTTAATTTAATATTGTATCTATTTATATATTACCAGACACAACTATTATTGATTCATGCAGGCCATATTCAAACAATTATTTCTTTTATTACTCTTCATTCCCTGATTCTCAGATCTCCCATTTGAAATCACTTTCCTTTTGCTGGAAGAATATTATTTTCAATTTTCTTTAGTGATATTGGACTGTTGGCAAAGCAGTAGAGGCAAAGAAACAAACAAAGAAAAATGGAAAATAAAGTGATAGCATTAATTTTAAAAATACCAATAAACATAAGAATGTTCATGATTTAAACTGAAATAATTAAAATGCACATATTGTCATATTGGATAGGGAAAATAGATATAGTTACATGCTGTTTATAAGAAATATTCCTGAATTGCTAGGATTAAATATAGCTGCATGACATAGAAATTTCAAAATAATAATGACTTAAAGTAGAAAGAAATTTCTCTCTCACACACATAAAAAAAGTTTCTGGGTCTTTAGGCATTTGAGGTCCTTCCAGCTTCCTATTCCATGCTGCCTAGGTAATAACCTTGTCTTTACATGGCATTTTAAACAGCAGATTGGAGAAAGGCCACAATGAAGAATGGGTGCCATCTTTTTAAAGAAGCTTCCTGGAAATTCCAAATGTTATTTCTGCTTACATCTCATTGAATGAAACTTAGAAAAATCTAGCTACAAAAAAAAAGCTAAGAAATGAAGGCTTCTGTGTGAGCAGGAATATTCCCCATCTGAAAACTGAGGTTCTATTAAAAAAAAAAAAAAAAGGATCAAATAGAGATTGGAAGAGAAATGTATAGAGATGTTTACTAAATATTGTTTGTAATGGCAAAAATAGAAACAAATGTTCATGAAAAGTATAAAGGATACAGTGCAGCAAATTTATATAATGAAATACCATAAACAAATGCAAAAAATTAACTATACACAAAAGATTTTAAGTACAGTAAAACTACTCTATGATACTATAATGTTAGATATATGTCACTATACGTTTGCTAAAACTCATAGAATGTATAACACCAAGAGTGAATCTTAATGTGAACTATGGACTTTGGGTGATTATAATGTGCAGTGTAGGTTCACCATTTATAACAAATGTACCACTCTAGTGTGGAAGGTTAACAGTGAGGAAGGGTTTGGGAAATCTCTGTACTTTCCTCTCAATTATGCAGTGAACCTAAAATTTCTATTTAAAAAAATGAAGACTTTTAAAAATTAACTAGAATTCAATGCGCCAGAAGAATAAATCTTAAGATTATAAGTGGAAATAAAAAATTCAAATAGAAGGATGACACATTAGGATACAATTTTTGTTATGTTTAAAGCATAAAAACAATTGTTTATAGAAATGTTAAATTGTGGTAAAGTATCAGAGCATTTAAGCAAAGAAATATAAAGGTTTTTTAAAAGTATAAGTATAAAAGCTTTGTAAAAAAAACAACTCCTTAAATTCATCTCCTCTAATTATTCTATCCTAAACTCTGCCTCAGCTACTCATTTCTTTGGTTCACACTTTAAGCCTTGTCACCAGAGCTTTATCAATAACTGCAACTCCTCCATTATTACTATAAAGCACATCCCACATCCTGACCACCTGGTTTCTCTCCTGATCACTCCTCTAGCACCTCAACTCCAACAATCCGTGTACCCACCACCACATCCAAACCATGGTTCCCAAATTTTCACTGCTCCTAACTTCCTTACTGACTTCTCTCCTTCTTTAATCAGTTAAAATTCTCTTATAAACGACCTTGAGTTTCTTTATTCCTTTCACTTCAAAATGACAAAAACACAATATAGCAATCTTCAAAATGCTGAGATAGAAAGATATGAGGACTAGGATTCCATATCTAACCAAATAATCAAATGTGATGGGAAAGCAAAAGTATTTTCATTAGTAAAATAACTCAGTGTTTCTTATTTATACACACTATTTAAAAAGTAAACTCAAGAGCTATTCTGGAAAAATAGCAAAGAATTACAAGAAAAGAAAGATGAGGTTTAATATTCTGTGGCAGTTGGTTTTGCCCATAGAATTAAGTTAGAAACAAATTAAGAAGCTTAATTAGACCTTGATACCTTCTTTGACCATCAAAACTTTATTAGTATAATCATATATTTCTTTATTCAATAGTCAATATTATTTATATATTCAAAATACTAAATACATACTATTTATTGGTTTAATTATTAAATCAACCTGTAGATAAAGTTCTATAGAATAAATTATTAATTTTATAAATTTTAACAATAGATATGAAAAGTGTATAGCTATTTAACATCTCTTATTTTTCATAGCAAATAATTAATGGACACTGCCTAAGATAAATAGGTATTATTTAAACAATAAAACATAAATATTATTAAAATTATATTTATATAATAGATTACATATTATTATGTATATTAAATAGTATTTATCATGTATAATATGCATAATTACATAATATGTACAGGAAGAGGGAGAGGGAGAGGGAGATTATTGGTACATCTAATTGTACCAATAATTTATTTATATATAAATAAAATAAACATTTATGCCCTATAAATATTTAAAATAAATGTAACAGTTTCTTTTACACACTGTTTAACACACGTTAAAGGATTTTTATTACACTTTTTAATAGATCATTTGTTTTGATTTTGAAGATATTTTATCTGTAAAACTATTCCTCTAATTTTATGTCTACAAGCAAACACCTACTTGGGTTATAAAAATATACAGATAGTTTTTCATGATGTATTATTCTATAGATTAAAGAATTCAAGTGTATTTATATTTTTATTCTACTTTAACTTTCAAATAATTGCAACAAGATGCTTGTTCGACAGAATACTCTTCCTTTTACAAACGTCAAATTTTTAACAGTAATTAAAAATAAATGCAATCTCTAAATGTAAATATAAATATAACCTGTATAAAATAATGCTATAATGTTGGGTAATTTTTAAACATATAATTTGTTAAAGAATAAGATTAATAATTAAATACCAAAGCAATTCCTGCAGAATAATGAGGAACACACATCTTGCCAGGAAAGGTTGCTCCCACAAAATCTGGATAATCTCTATAGCTGAAAAAAAATAAATATACATTTATAATTCATATTGACAAACAATTCAAATGTGAGAATTCCTACTAATAATCTGTAGTTCATAAAATCCTAATCTGAAGCAAACTGAGGTACAATCTTTCTGTACGTCTTCAATTGTTTCAAATCTGGAAGGTATTCTTAATTAAATGAGAATAATCACTCTGGATTTCTAAAACATATCCAGTGAATGTTTTTGATGGCTTCCTTACTGTTCTTGTCACATTTGGTTAAGGCTAACGAAGCAATTATTTTGCTGAGTGACAATGGAAAATAATTTTAATGTATAATAATAGCACTATTCTCAGAGATCTGCATAAATTATTCTATTTAATATTGAAATGAAACCAGTGAAATAGATACTATTTTTATACCCATTGGAAAAAAATCAAACATCAGACAGATAGTATAAGTAACTTTCTCAAGGTAGCACAAATAATAAGTGCTACTAAAGGATCTGAACTTGGGCATTCTGAATCCAGAGCCATACTCTCAATCACAAGGCTACAGTAGCTCAAAACATAAATTATGTCATCTTTAGAGCCCCCACCAAATAAACATTCCAGGATGTGTGTAAAAAAGCTTGATACTCAATTCTCAGTTTGAAATGCCCCCTTGGTGTCAACAGTACTTTACTTCAGAATTGCACCGTGTCCCCACTGCTGCCTTCATTCTGTCTCTCTGATAACTATTCATACCCAACCCCTCCAGCACTTGTTTTTAAAGTATTTCCTCTTAGTATCCAACTTTGGCTTTACATTCCAGTGTCTAAGTATTGTTTAATCACTTTCCTGACCCAAGATAATTCTCCCAATAGATAAGACTTCTCCTAAAACTCTATGTATACCCTTGATAAGCTGAACTCAGTAGCAGTTACTTTTTTACTTAATATTGCCCACTATCTAGTCTCCACATCAAATCACTTGTCAAGATCTAATGTTTTATTTCTGCAATATTTCTTATATCCTTAACCTCCTTCAAAGATTCAGCAACAGTTCCAAATAGATGTAGTACATACAACTTATATTTAAGTCCATACTCTTTGAAAAGAACTACAAATTATTTAGTATCATTAATTCCATAACTTAGAATGCTTTCAACCTCTTTTCTCTGAATTTAAGTGTGTCTAACTCTGCCTTCCCTCTTCTAATTTAATTACCACTTCTTCAAGTTGACCTTTTTTATATACATTATTTTGAGTCAGTCTCTCCTGCCCCATTCTTTTTTCTCTTGTAAACTACAAGCAAATAGAAGTAATGAACTAGTATTAATCATATGGAGTGAAATAAGCAAGATAGTAGAATAGGAATTTTCAGCCCCTATTTCCCCGTAGAAACAATGATTTTGACAACCACTCACAGATGAGAATAACTTTTTGAGAGTCCAAGAGTCTAGAGGAGAGGTCACAGTGCCTTTCTGAAGCAAAAATAAATCCAAGAATAGACATATTGAAGACGGTAAAAATAGTTTCACTTTACCCATGTCATCATTCCCCAAATGCAGCAGAGCTCAGTGCTATGAGAAATGCCCTCAGCCATGATTTCTCCCACAGGAGAAGGTGAGAGTATGATGAGTGCCCACAGCTATGCAGGATGCTGTGCTAGAGGCCCACTTCTTAAGTGTCCATTGACAGATAAATAAAGAAAATGTGATGTGTTCTGGTCAGAAGCATGGCAGCATGAGGGGTCCCCTTGATCTCTCTGCTTAATTTACAACATACAACAAATTGAACATTCAATAGAAAAAGCCCAGCCTAACACACAAACACATCTGAGAGATCTGCGTGTCACAGTATCTGAAGGTAAGCGAATGGAGCAAGCAAGGGAGGAGAAAAAGGAGAGGTGTGGAGACTGGTGCTGTGAGCTCAGACCAGAACTCCCTGAAGGACTCTAAGAGAAGGGAGAAATTAGGTGGTGGTTTGCACTCTCTGTAGCCACAAGCACTCGTGCCTGAGTGATGAGCATAAACCACACACTCAGTGGAGCCCAGTGATCAGGACAGACACCAGGGCAGAGACGGAATACAGAGGGGCAACAGTTGTATTTTAGCAACCACCACTACCAGGCAGAAAGCTGAGTCACAAAGCCAGGCTGCCTCCACCCATCCTCCCAGAGATCACCTCCCCAAACCCTCCCAGATCTAGCAGCAGGCCCCAAGGGAAACTGCAGCAGCAGTACTCTGACAACTAAAGAGACACACACCGAGTGACAGGGGTGGAGATACAGAGGCCAGGCAGCAAGGGCCTAGCGGCCAGCATTACTGGAAGAAAAACAGCCACAGGCACACCAGCAGCTTCTCCCAACACAACCCACCCTCACCCATCCAGGTTGATCCATAGGAGGGATCTGGGGCACTTTAGAAGGCACAGCACTGTAGCTGCTGGGGAAGCACCAGGAGACCTCAGGGGCTCTTCAGAAGCTTGGAAACCCATCACCCATCACGTTCTCAACCAGGGGTAAAGTCCTCTGACTGAGGTGACCTGCTCACAGAGGAGACACAACCTCATAGGGAATAAAGGGCATTTTTTATTGGCCACACAGCAGAGATCCCAGAGAACTGGGCAGTGCAGGAGGCTTGTGCACACCTATAGGAGAGAAAAAAAAACACCTCTTATCAGTCTGCTAAAGAAAACACTCTTATTAATAAATTTTTTTAAAGAAAAGCAGAGTATATTTCCCCTAAATACCAGAAAAAATAACTCCTCAAACACTGTGAACAACTAAGGTGACAAGGTGGCTTAGAAAGAAAATAAAACTCGAGAAAATAAAATTAAAATTATAGATATATACGATTTAAATGACAGAATTAAAGATCGTACTTCTAAACATCAGACTTTTCAGCACAAACTTCACAAGTTAGGAGGGAGTGGAATCAAATATTCAAATTACTGAAAGACAGAAATTACTACCTAAGAATAATATATCCAGCAAATTCCCCCTTTAGATATGAAAGGAAATAAAGACATTTTCAGACATACAAAAATACATAACTATGAGTAAAATAACTAACAGGCAGACAGAAACAGGATATTACAACCCTTATTAAAAACAAGGTGTTATAAACTGAAATATTCCATACTAATTACAGACCAAAAAAAAAAAAACCACTTGAAAAAAGAGACGACAACAGCTATTGCAACTTAGAAATGAACGTATAGTATATATAGGAATAATTTGAGACAACAAAAACAGAAAATAGAAGGAGTCGAGATTCAAATATGCAAAGGAGAATGGAGAAAAGGTGCATGCAGAAGAAAATGGACTACTGAATACATGAAACTATCCTTTCATAAACTTAATGGTAACTACACATAAAAAATCTAGAACTGAGATACATAACATAAAACAAGAGAGAACAAAGGGAATAAAACAAAACAACACCAAATTAAAATAACAGAAATACAAGGACAAAGAAACAATGAGATCAAGCCATCTCAAAACAAAATATAAAATGGCTATAAGAAGACCTCATATTTCAACAATCACCCTAAATGTAAATGGACTGAACTCACCAATAAAAAGAAATAGGGTAGCAGACTGGATCAAAAAACAAAACCCAACCATACACTGCCTTTAAGAAACACAGCCCAGTTGCAAACAAACATAGACTCAAAGTGAAGGGGTAGAAAGGTATTCTCTGAACAAATGGCATCTAGAGAAAAGTGGGTGTAGCCATACTTATATCTCACAAAACATACATTAAGATAAAAAAAAAAGTAACAAGAAACAATGATAGACACTTCATAATGATAAAGGGAACCATACATCAAGAAGATCTAACACTTATCAATATTTATGTTCCCAATCAGGGAGCACCAAATTATATAAAGCAACTACTAACAGAACTATAGGGAGAAACTGACAAAAACACAATTATAATAGGAGACCTAAATACCCAACTGTCAGCTATAAATAGATCATCCAAACAAAAAATCAATAAGAAAATATTATCCTTAAATGACATATTAGACCAATTGAGAATAACTGACATTACAGAGCCTTTCATGCCAAAACTGCAGCTTATACATTCTTCTCTAGTGCACATGGAACATTCTCATGGATAGACCATATGTTGGGACACAAAACTAGCCTCAACAAATTTAAGATTGAAATTATACCAAGCATATTCTCTGACTATAATGTTTTGAAACTGGAGATCAACTGTAAAAAGAAAGTAGGAAGAACAATAAATACATGAAGATTAAACAACATGCTACTAAAGAAAGACTGACTCATACAAGAAAGAAAAGAAGAGATCAGGAGATACATATAAACAAATTAAAATGAAAATATAACACATCAAAACTTTTGGGACATAGCAAAAGAAGTAGTAAGAGGAAAGTTCATATCATCCTATCTCAAGAAACAAAAATGATCCCAAATTTTAAAAAAAAAACTAATATTAAATCTTAAAAAACTAAAAAAAAAAAAAGAACAAATGAAGCCCAAGGTCAGCAGAAGGAATAATATAATACAAATAATATAATAAAAATTAGAATGAAATGAAATTGAGAACAAAAAAAAAAACAATTGAAAAAAATTACTGCACAAAAAAGCTGTTTCTTTGAGAAGATTAATAAAACTGACCAATCCCTGGCTAGATTCACTAAGGAAAAAAGAGAAAATACGCAAATAAACAAAACCAGAAATGAAAGAAGTTACAACAGAGATAACACTAAAATATAAAGGGTCATACAAGAATACTATAAATATTATATGCTACTAAATTTAATAACCTAGAAGAAATGTACAATTTCTTAGAAATATACAACCTTCCTAGACTGAATCATAAAGAACTGGAAAATCTAAATATACTGATGAACAGTATGGAAATTGAAACAATTGTTAAAAATCTCCCCAAAGGTAAAAGTCCAGGATCAGATGGTTTCACCAGTGAATCCTACTATTCAAAAAAAAAAAAAATTAATATCTATTCTTTTCCAACTTTTCCAAAAAATTTAAAGAATACTCAATACTTCCTAACACATTTTATAAGGCCAACATTACCCTGATACCAAAACCTGGTAAAGATAACACGAAAACAGAAAACTATAGATCAATATTTCTCATGAACACAGATGCAAAAATCCTCTATAAAATACTAGCAAATTGAATACAACTACACACGAAAAAGATTATACACCCTGATCAAATGGGCTTCATCCTAGGGGAACAGGAAGGTATAACATATACATATTGATTAATGTGATACACTGCATAAACAAAATAAAAAATAAAAGCATATGATCACATCAATAGATGTACCAAAAGCACTTGACAAGATACAGTATCCATTTATGATTAAAATACATAATAAAATAGGTATAGAAGGAAAGTATCTCAACATAATAAAAGCCATATATGTCAAACCCTAAGCTAACATGATAATTAATGTTGAAAAACTAAAAACCTTTCCTCTAAGATCAGGGACAACACAAGTCTGTCTGCTATTACCACTATTATTCAATATTGTTTAGGAAGTCCTAGCTAGAGCAATTGGGCAAGAGAAAGAAATAAAAGGCATCCCAATAGGAAATGAAGATCTCCAACTGTCACTTTTTGCAGATCACATGATTTTCTATATAGAAAACCCTAAAAAACTCCACTAAAAACCTATTAGAAATAACAAACAAATATAGTAAAGTTTCAGGATACAAAATCAATGTTCAGAAATCCATAATGTTCTATATTCTAACAAAAAATTTTCAGAAAAATAATTTTTAAAAAAATTCCTTTTGCAACTGCAACAAAGAGTAAAATACCTAGGGAACAAAATCTAATGAAACAAGAGAAGGACCTATACTGAAAATTATAAGACATTATTAAAAAAATTGAAGAAGACACAAAGAAATGGAAATATATTCCATGTTCTTGAATTGGAAGAATCAACATAGTTAAAATGACAATATTTCCAGTTCTATCACCTTAGTGTAGTGGGTAGCACATCTGCTTTGCATGCAGAAGGTCCTGGGCTCACGCCCCAGGTGGAGCCATGGACCATACCCCAGGTGCCCTATACCCTGGGTGGGCCATACCCCAGGGTGCCAGACCCCTGATACACATTGTGAGCATGTGGAAGGAGACGCCCCGCCCTCAGAAATTCAGTTCTTAAGGGGAAACGGCAATATCCATGGGTCAGGGGTGTAAGGGGTGTGGCAGGGGGAGATTAAAGAGGAAGGGGAAAAAATGACCGTATTACCTAAAGCATTACACAGACTTGATGCAATATTAATCAAAATACCAATGGCATCTTTTAAAGAAATAGAACAAAAAACTATCAGATTTGTATGGAATCACAAAAGAGCCTGATACCCAAAGAAATCCTGAGAAAAAAGAACAAGGCCAAAGGTATCACTTTGCCTAACTTAAAATTACACTACAAAGCAACAATGATCAAAATAACAGGTGTTGGCTGAAAAACACACACAGACCAATGAAACAGAATTGAGAGTCCAGAAGTAAACCTCCATATTTAAGGGCAAATAATTTTCGACAAAGGAGCCAAAAACTTATGTTAGAGAAAGAAAAGCCTCTTCAATAAATAGTCCTGGTAAAACTGGAAAGCCACATGCAAAAGAATGAAACTTCTATCACCATACACAAAAATTAACTCAAAATGGATCATCAAAGACCTGAATATAAGACCTGAAACATTAAATTGCATAGAAGAAAACATAGGTACTAAACTTCTGGATCTTGGTCTTCGAGAGGATTTTATGAATTTGGCCTCAAAAGCAAGCGAAGTAAAAGCAAATATAAATAAATGAGACTATAGCAAACTAAGAAGCTTCCACACAGCAAAAGAAACCATCAATAAGACAAGTGGCAACAATCCAAATGGGAGAATATATTTACAAACAACACCTCTGATAAGAGCCTATTATTCGAAATATATAAAGAACTCAAAAAACTCAACAAAAAAAATCTAATTAAAAAATGGGCAGAGGACCTGAACAGACATTTCTTCCTGGAAGACATACAAATGGCCAACGGACATGAAAATATGCTTAACTTCACTAGCTATTAGGGAAACACAAATCAAAACCACAATGAGATACAATCTCACACCTGTTGGAATGGCTATCATCAACAGGACAAATAATAAGAGTATTGGAGAAGCTGTGGGGAAAACGAACACTCATACACTACTGCTAGGAATGTAAGTTGGTACAATCACCATGGAAAACAGTATGGAAGCTCCTTAAAAAACTAAGAATGAATTACCATATGACCCAGCAAGCCCTCTTCTGGGTATTTACCCAAAAAATCTGAAAACATTTGTCCACAAAGATATATACACCCTGATGTTCATAGCAGCATTATTCACAGTAGCCAGGACATGGAAGCAACCAAAGTGTCCTATGACAGATGACTGGATAAAGAAGATGTGGTACATATATACGATGGAATATTACTCATCTGTAAGAAAAGGTAAAGTACTGCCATTTGCTACGACATAGATGTATCTTCAGATTATCATGCTAAGCAAAATAAGACAGAAAATGTTGAGAACCATATGATTTCACTCATATGTGGGATATAAAAATAAAAGTAACAAACAAACATGCAAACAAACAGAAACTCATGGATATGGACAGTGGACTTATGGTTACCAGAGAAAAGAGGAGAGGAGGAAGAAAAAAGGGGTAAGGCAGTCAATTATCTGGTGGCAGAAGGAAATTTAACTTTGGGTGGTGAACATACACACACACACACACACACACACACACACACACACACATATGTATAACATTACATATATATATAACATACTGTTGAATTGTGCACTCAAAATTTATTTGATTTTATAATCAATGTCATCCCAATTATTTTAATAAAGAAATGCAAAACTGAAAATAAAAAATGAAATAAAATAAAAATAAAAGGATCATACACCATGATCGAGTGGGATTATTCCAGCAAGGCAAAGATGATTCAACATCTGAAATCAACAAAGTGATAATCCGCATTAACAAAATTAAGGATAAACAACATATGATCATCTCAATATATACAGTAAAAGCATTAGAGAAAATCTAAATCCATTTTAACAACTCTCAACCAAGCAGGTGAAGAGAGAACATACCTCAACATAATAAAAGCTATATATGATAAGTCCACAGCTGATATCATACTCAAAAATGAAAAACAGAAAGCTTTTCCTCTAAGATCAGGAACAGACAAGGATGCCCACTCTGACCACCATTATTCAGTATATTATTAGAAGTCCTAGCCAGAGCAATTAGGCAAGAAAAATAAAAGGAATATATTTATTTGGATTGATCCCCTTAACATTATATAATGACCTTCTTTCTCACTTAGTACAGTCTTTGTCTAAAGTCGATTTTGTCTTATATAAGTTACCCCAGACTTCTTTTGGTTTCCATTTCCATGGAATATCTTGTTCTATCTCTTCACACTCAGTCTGTGTGAATCCTTACATCTCAAGCAAGTCTCTTGTAGGCAGCATATAGATGGGTCTTGTTTTTAATCCACTCACCTGCTCTGTCTTTTACCTAGAAAATTTAGTCTTTTTATATTTAAAGTAATTATTGAAAGCTATGTACTTAATACTATTTTATTTATCGTTTTCTGGATGTTCTGTAATTCCTCTGTTCATTTCCTCTTCTCTTACTCTCTTCCCTTGAGATTTGATAATTTTTGTAATAGTATGCTTAGATTCCTTTAATCTTATCTTTTGTGTCTATCCTATGGGTTATGGCTTTGTGGCTACCATGAGGCCTACATAAAACAAGTTATATTTGTAACAGTATATTTTAGATTAAAACAACTTCAGTTTAAATACATTTTAAAACTACGTTTTTACTCTCACCATTCCCACGTTTTGTTTTCGATGTCACAATTTATATTTAACTTGTGCATCCCTTAACAAATTATTGTAGCTATGAGAATTTTTACTACTTTGGTCTTTTAACCATCATAGAAGCTTTACAAGTGATTAACTCCCCCCCGCCAACCTTTACAACATTAGATTAGTCTGGATGTGTGTGGATGTGTGTGTGTGTGTGGATGTGTGTGTGTGTGTGTGTGTGTGTATACCAGTGAGATTTATATTTTCATATGATTTCCTGTTATTAATTAGCACCCTTTCCTTTCAGCTAAAGATGTCTCTGACATTCTTGTAGAATCAGTCAACTGGTTATGATAGCCTTTAGCTTCTGCTTGCTGGAAAACTTTTTTTCCATTATCCATTTCTATTAAACCTCACTTCCCCTTTGCAATGGTCAGAAATGAACAATAATTCCCTAAACAAAGCTATATCATTATCGCAGATCTTTGTTTTCTAAGAATACTGAAACATTATTCTTACATGAATAGATATGCAATATCATGAGGCCTTAGGGTAAGATAAGACTTTTTCCATTTTAAAAATCTATGCAATAATTCGTCTGCCTCACCAACTGTAGAAATTTTATTTATATCTGACCACAACTCCAATGATGACAACACAATAGTAACTTTAAATTGGGCAAACACCTAAAAACAGAAGAGATAAATACATGAAAAATTAATCTTCATGTTACTTTACATGACCAACAAATTAATTCAATGTTTTGACGAATCCACACTTAGTTTATGTGGATGACTTTATTACTTAGAAATAACAATCAAGTTAATGAAAATTTTAATTTCAAAACTAGTATGATTTTTCTAAGTAGAATGAAAAGAAAAATACTTACTGAATTTACAAGGCCAATAATATCAATGACTTTATTTGTTACTATCATGCTATCAGAGCCCAAGTAATCATACTGGAAAAAAAAACAAAATTAATTTTAAATATAAATACATAAATACATAAATAAATAAATACAAATTTGTGATATGTTTGAGATTTACTCTCCATCTGCTTTCACAGGTTGAGGCTGCTCTGGGTTAGAACAGTTCAAAATAAGCCAGCAACAAATAAAAAAAAATGTAAGTTTGAATCACTCATACATGCTGGCGTACAGCCTAATAAGTAACTTTTAAAATTACAATATAACCTAACAATTGCACTCCAGAACATTTAACCTAAACACTTCCAAAAAAACCCTACCCATAAATGTTTATAACAGCTTTATTTATAAGAGCTCAAAACTCATATATCCTTCAGTGGTTAACTGGTTAAACAAACTATAATACATTCATACCATGGAATACTACTCAGTAATAAAAAGGAAATGAACTTTTTATATATAAACCAGCTTGCATAAACTTCAAGAAAATTACACTGAGTATAAAAGAAATCTCAAAAGGATACATACAGCATGATCAAATTTATGCAATATTGCTAAAATCATATAGATATGGAACAGATTAGTAATTACAAGGGTTAATAAGTGTAGAAAGGGGGAGATATGGGTGTGATTATAAAGGGATAACGTAAGAGAGTCGTGTGGTTACGGAACTATTGCATGTCTTGACTGTGGTTATGAGTTACACAAGACTACCATAGCATAAAATGAAATACACACACACACATGAATGTATATACAACCGCTAAAATCTGAATAAGTCCTGTGGAATGTGCCAGAGTCAAATCCCAGATCTATAAATCATATCTCTGAAGTATATTATCCCTTTGATGTTCCACAAGACCCTAAGATTAAACATATCCAAAACTAAACTTATTATACTTCCTCAAAAATCTGCTCCTATTTACATTTTCACTACTACAGCTAATAATATCATCATCTATGACCTCCCACATTTATTATGCTACATGTTCCATGAGAACAGAATTTTTTCTGTTTTGTTCACTTTTGTAGCCCCAATAAACAGAACAGTATCTGGCATCTAGAATATGCACAATAAATTTATTAAGTGAATGACTAAATCAAATCAATTTACAAGTCCTTCTAGTTCAACCTCCTCAGTAACTTTTTCAATTGTTCTTTTCTTTCTATTCCTAATATTACTAATTTATAAATTTTTACTTGAATATTTAAATAATCTCTTAAATGGTTCCTCATTCTCTAATTTTATCACAAGCAATCCATTTCCTACACTATTACAAAAATGGTGATTCTAAAATGAAAGCATGAACATGTCACTCTCTGCTTAAAATGTTCTAATGACTCTCCATTACCTTAGGATGAAATTCAAATAAGGAAAGTTGCAGGATACAAAAATGAATGTACAAAAATCCATTGCATTCCTATATATTAACAATAAAACTTCAGAAAAAGAAATAAAACAATTCTTTCTGCAACTTAAACAATGTGAAGGAACTATATACTGAAAACAACAAGGCATTATTTTAAAAAACTGAAGAAGACACAAAGAAATGGAAAGATATTCCATGTTCGGGAATCGTAAAAATCAACACAGTTAAAATGGCCATACTACCCAAAGCAATACACAAATTTAATGCAATCCCCATTAAAATCTCAATGGTATTTTTTAAAGATATAAATCAAAAAGATATCATATTTATATGAAATCACAGAAGAGCCCAAATACCCAGAGAAATCCTGAGGAAAAAAGAACAAAGCCAAAGGTATCACACTGCCTGACTTCAAATTACACTACAAAGCTACCATGATCAAAATAGCAGTTATTGGCAGAAAAATAGATACACAGACCAATGAAACAGAACTGAGAATCCAAACAGAACTTCTGGAGATGAAGAACACACTGCATGCAATACGGAAATTCCAACAATCATCAAAAACTAACCAAAGACTAAAAATCCAGGACCAGATAGCTTCACCAGTGAATTCTACCAAAGATTCAAAGAAGACTTATTACCTATTCTCCTCAAACTCTTGCGAAAAATTGAGGAGGAGGCAATACTTCCCAATTCATTTTATAAGGCCAATATTACTCTAATACAAAACGTGGTAAAGATAACACAAAAAAAACTACAGACCAATATCTCTCATGAACACGCATGCAAAAATCCTAAATAAGATACGAGTGAACGAAATACAGCAACATATTAAAAAGATTATACACCATGATGAAGTGGGCTTCATCCCAGAGGTTCAGGGATGGTTCAACACATGCAAATCGATTAATATGATACACCACATAAACAATGGAGCTTGGAATACAAAAAGTCAACAGAACACTCAATTATCTCAATCCAAAAAGGCCTTCACCAAGACGCATTCTATTTAAGTTGTCAAAAATCAACAACAAAGACAGATTTCTGAGGGAAGCCAGGGAGAAAAAAATGGTAACTTGTAAAAGTAAACCCATTAGATTATCCTCAGAATTCTCAGTACAAACCGTACAAGCCAGAAAGGAAAGAAATCAAATATTTAAATTATTAAGTAAAAGAAACTACGGGAAAAGTACCTGGAGGCCATCTATAACAAACCCTCAGCCAAAATTATACTTTATGGTGAAAAACTAAAAACCTTCCTTCAAAGATTAGGAACAAGGCAAAGCTGTCCACTATCACCACTCTTATTCAATATAACATTAGAGGTCCTAGTGAGTGCAATCAGGCAAGAGAAAGATATAAAAGGCATCTACATAGGAAACAAAGAAATCAAACTGTCACCATTTGCGGTTTCCAGACATACAGAATCTCAACTACAAGGCCTGCATTACAGGAAACACTGAAAGGGGTCAGTTCACCTGAAATAAATGATGAAAAAAAAATACATAATTAGGAGTAAAGTCAGTGACTATAAGGCAAATAGAAGCAGAGGAGTGCAAGTTCCCCTACTCTAATAATGGAGTGTCAAAAAGAAGTTAAAAACATAATAATTCCTTTTGCAATTGCAACAAAAAGAATAAATTTAATGAAAGAAGTTAAGGAACTATATAATTAAAACAAAAAGAATAAATTTAATGAAACAAGTTAAGGACCTATATAATTAAAACTATAAGACACTATTAAAAGAAATCAAAGTAGATACAAGAATTCAAAGATCCAAAATTGCAAAGGGGAATGAAGATGAGGCACGCACGGAAGAAAATGGACGACTATATATATGTGTGTGTGTGTGTGTGTGTGTGTGTGTGTGTGTGTATACACACACACACACACATATATATACAACTATCCTTTACATATTCATAATGGTAACCACATGCCAAAGATTCAGAACCGTTGTACATAACATAGAACAAGAAAACCAACCAGTGGAACAAAATCAAGAGTCCAGAAGTAAACCCATATTTATACGGCAAATAATTGTCAACAGAAACACCAAAAACATACAGTGGAGAAAGAAAAGCCTCTTCAATAAATGGTGCTGGGAAAAGTGGAAGGCCACCTGCAAAAGAATGAAACTAGACTGTTGTCTATCACCACACACCTAAATTAACTCAAAATGGATTAAGAACCTGAATATA
>NW_006439192.1:3812689-3817331 GCF_000325575.1 Pteropus alecto
CTTTTGGCAGCATTACTCAGTCCTCATTCACAGCTGCTTAGGCCAAACACCTGGAGCAGGATGGAGCCAGATTCTTCACTGAGACTCCTCACCTGAGGATCAGCTCTCAGCATCTAGAACTAAATTAAATCGGCTTCCTTCCACCCCTCTCTTAGCTTGATTCTCTTGTTTTGTTTCTCAACACATCAAAGGGGAAAAATATTTACTGAAGTAAAGCTGGTTAAAGTCTCACAACATATGGCAGACAAGATGCCTACAAACCAAATACAGCTATTTCTATTCAATTATAGTTTACTATCACTTATTATATCACAGTACAGAATGTCTTTTATATCATAGTACAGAATGTCTTTGGGAAAACCATATATGCATGTTTTTTATCAATCAGAATAAAGACTATGACCTGTTTAAAAAACAAAAAGCCACATACATAAAATGAAAACTTTATGAAATAAGGAAAATCAAGATTTTGATCTACTCTTGGCTTAGCCTTAGCCATCAAGAGTATAATGATGGCCAAACTAAGCTCTGTACCACCATTGAGATATAACTGGGCTGTGAGACCCACATCATCAGGTATTTTGAGCATTATAGTGAAAGCTAGAGAAGAGCAAAATGTTATTTAATAGCTTGTACATCTGACCACAATTCTAGGAAAAATCTCTTTAGAGGGCTAATTAAATTGATGTTAGATTGAGAAGTCATATTCCTTCCATTTGAGGTTCTGTCACTTCTCCTCACCTCATAAGGAAGCCCCCAATGATTACATCATTAGTACTCACATTCAAAGCATTCTTTGCAGCTTCTGCTTCTGAGCGACTGTCAAAACTGACAAAACCTACGGGCTGAAGAAAGAAAAACAAATATGAAGGGAAAAATAATCAGGGGATAGCTATTTTTCTGGATCAAAGGTGATATCGAACTGAAGAGCTAAGATAAAGAAATGATCATGGGCAATGGTGTAGAAATAAGAAAACCAGTCTTGAAGAATCTTGACTCAGTGGTTTAGACAAATTTCTAACACAAATAAAAGGAATTGTGAGGGTGGTTCTTCCAGGACATAGCTGGAGATTCAGAGAATCATAAAAATAATCTAGAAGGAGTTGAAAAGTGAGCAGCAGTGAACAAGGGGATAGAGAAAAACTTGGGTCAAGAGGCTCTACTTTCCTAAATCAAATTCACTGTATCTCAGTTTCTTCATCTTTTAAAATGGGAAGAGAACCAAATCACCTTTTGGTACACCGTAAGTGCAAGGACTATAATGACACAATGATAAAAGCCCTATACTCTTGTTGCATGATCACAATTATAAAATGAACACAGTCGTCGCAAATCCCAAGGGGTACCTTTAAAAGTCCTGTGTTTAATAATATCACTTATATGTGGGATATAAACCTAAAAGCAACAAATGAACAGGACAAACAGAGACTCATGGACTAGAGACTAGTGGGAGTGGGGGAGGAGGGGGTAGGTAGACGGTTAAAGGTGGTCAAATAGAGGTGTTTAGCGGGAGGGTGAAGTGAGTAAAGGGGATCAAATATATGGTAGCTGAAGGAAACTGGACCTGTGGGTGGTAAATACACAATAGAATATACAGATGTCAAAGGATAATGTACACCTGAAAATTATATAATTGTATTAACCAATGTTACCCCAATAAACTGAATTAAAAATTTTTTTAAAAGAATTAATAGTGCATATAATTTATATTCTCTGTGGTATTCCATAAGTATGACAATCCAATCAATGCTTATCATCAAAGCAAAACCTGGATAGTGTATTTTTATCCCTGTTTTCTGAAATCTTTGAATAGGGGAAATGAAACCACACCCAGTTGAGTGAAAATAAGTTATCACCCCAAGGTCCTGACGTTCAGAGTTCCAAAAATTGTTTATGAGAATCAGGGATCCAGAGGTGCATTTAGACTACATAAACAACAAACTGGAACAGGTGCACCGTTAAAAACTACTAAAAAAATAATCTTGACACATTAATGTAAGCAGTTCCCACAAATAACTATGTCATCATCACTTTTGTGCCAATAAATATTTTATAGGGCAAAACATTCTCTGTACTATATACTACTCTTCAAGTGCAAACAAGAATGAAAAACTTAAAGAACGTCACTAAAAACAAATATCACCATTAAAAAATATTGTGGATTCAGAAGCCCTACAGATGTAAAGTATCATGAAAAAGGTCATTTTTATACAGTATTATATTATGTAAAGATTTCAAATAAAACTAGTATATTTTAAATATGTAGTTTTTCAGATTGCAAATTTTTCCACTGTTCTGTCTTTGACATGCAAATACCACTGTAATCTTTAAATTCCTTCCTAGTCATTTAGTCATACCAAATTTTAAAAGTAAAAAATATATATATATACATATATATATACATACCAAAACTTTGTCCACCACAATATGCATTTCTAGATAAAGAGGAATTAAGTCTGAAACGGCTGGTTCTGACTAGAAAATAGAAAAACAGTATTTAAAAACAAACAAAAAAAAAACATAAAAACTTTGATAAATTGTTTATTCTAAACTTTTAAATCTTTTGTCTATTTTTACTGACATATAATTGAAAAATAAGAATTATATATTTAAGGTATAAGATGATGTGTATTACTGGCATAATAAAGCTAATTACCATAACCATCTCATAGTTACCATTTTCTTGTGTGTGTGTGTGGTGAGAACACCTAAGATCAACACTCTCAGCAAATTTCAAGTTTACAATGCAGTGTTGTTAACTATAGACATATTACTGTATATTAAATCTCCAGCACTTCATCTTACGTAACTGAAACTCTGTACCCTTTGACCAATACTTCCCCAGTTTTCCTTGTCTCCAGCTCCTGGAAACTACCATCTACTTTCTGCATCTATGAGTTTGACTACTTTAGATTCCACATATATGAAATCTTGCAGAATTTGTCTTTTTATGTCTGGCTTATTTCATTTAACATGTCTTCCATGTTCTTCTATGTTGTCACAAATGGCAGGATTTCCTTCATTTTTAAGGCTGAATAATATATCATTTTATATGTGTATGTGCGTTTGTGTCACATTTTTCCTATCTTTCATCCATCAATGGAATTTTAGGTTGTTTCCATATCTTAGCTATTCTGAATAAAATTGCAGTGAACACGTAAGTGTAGATATCTCTTCAAGATACTGACTTAATTTCCTATGGACATATACCCAGAAGTAGAATTGTGAATCATATGGTAGTTTTATTTTTAATTTTCTGAGGAACCATCATACTGTTTTCCATAGTGGCTGCACCTATTTACATTCCCATCAATAGCTGACAAGAGTCCCCTTTTCTCCACATTCTCACCAACATTTGTTATTTCTTGTCTTTTGATAATAGCCATTTTAACAGGTGTGAAGTGATATATCTCATTGTGGTTTTGATTTATATTTCCTTGATGATTAATGATATTGAGCTATGTGTGGTGATGGATGTTAACTAGACTTATTGTGATCATTTTGTAATACATACTTATATTGAATTCTTTAAAATAATACATTTTTCAATAAAACTGAAAGAAAATAAATGTTTAAGTATAAATAAATTTTTTTTAAATAGTTACACATTCTAGATGTTAAAAGCAAAAGCACAGCCAAAGACAGAGGGTCCCGCCATCCTTCCCTATATGCACAAGAATACAATAAAAAAAGGATCTGAGAAGATAATGGCAGAGAACTAACACTGTGCACCCTAGTGGGTAATCTAAACCACTATAAATTACCCTCTGAAGTTCTCAGACAGAATAAAATTTTAGTATGTAATAAAATTTTGTTTTAAATTATATACATATATGTGATAGCATTTAATATTTTGGTGCTGCACCTTCATTTCATAGTACATTTTATTCCTGTATTATTTTGAACATAGGATTAGAAGCTATAACAGACAAGATTATACTGGATTAAACAAAATTAGATCTTATTTCTCTCTCACATAAAGTCTGAAGATGGTGGTTTTAGTCTTTAAATTCATTGGGAGTAAGATTCATTCAAACTTATTGCTCTGTCACACATGGTATCATCCTCATCCTTGTGGACTATGTATCAACATGTCCACAATGCAGCCAGAAAGAAAGAAAAAAAGAAAGAGAATGAACCCGCCCCCCCACCACTTCCTTTAGAACTCAATCCAGATGTGACACATTTTATATCTGCTTACACATCATTAGCCATAATTTTATCACAGAACTGTACCTAAATGAAAGGGAAGTTGAGAAATGTAGTCCTTTTTTTACATGCCCAGCTAAACTCTTAAGGGTTTCTTTCTTTCTTTTTTTTTTAATGTGAACAACTAAGACTGCCATATACCTCTTACATAAACTATGCATATTTGTGTCAGTTTTACTTAGCACAAAATTTTTCTCTCTAACAATTACTTTCATAAGGACCAAAACATTGGGTTATACAGGGTGTACAATGCAAAATTTACATGGCCATACATGACAATCTTGTTTATGATATTTTAATTCTATCTATAAATTAATTAATGCTGACTCTTTGGTTACAAACGCAACCTTTATAAATACTGGCTTTAAAAATAACTTCCAGGAATATAGAGACAAAAGCAGTAAACAAATTTCTAAAACTTATATTAAATATA
>NW_006439192.1:3818081-3831087 GCF_000325575.1 Pteropus alecto
CCTCTACTGGGTATTTACCCCAAAGACTTGAAAACCCATATCCGAAAAGATATTTGCACACCGATGTTCATAGCAGCATTATTTACAGTGGTCAGGGTATGGAAGCAACCAAAGTGTCCTACGATAGATGATTGGATAAAGAGGCTGTGGTACATATATACAATAGGATATTACTCAGCCATAAGAAGAGATGAAATACTGCCATTTGCGACAACCTGGATTGACCTCGAGATAATCATGCTAAGTGAAATAAGCCAGACTGAAAAAGTTGAAAATCAGATGATATTACTTATATGTGGGATATAACCTGAAAGCAACAAATAAGCAGGACAAACAAACAAAGACTTATGGACATGCATAATGGACTAGTGGTTACCAGAGGGTAAAGTTGATTGAGAAAGGAGGCAGTAGACGGGGTAAAGAGGGTCAAATATAGGGAGATGGGGGAGGGTGAAGTGCATAAAAGGGATGAAATATATGGTAGCTGAAGGAAACTGGACTTTGGGTGGTCAACACACAATAGAGTATCCAAATGTCAAATGATGATGTACACCTGAAAATTATATAATTGTATTAACCAAAGTTCCCCCCAATAAAGTTAATAAAAATTTTAAAAATAAAATTAAAATTAAATCCAAATAAATAAATAACAACCAAAATAAGAATTAAAATAAAAGAGGTCATAGAAAGTAAATGATAGATTGTTGTAGGATAAAAATATGTATGGTTCAAAGGAAACTGTAAGGTTTAGAAAAGGTGAGGATGTTCTTAAGGAAAGAATATTTGCAACAGCTATACAACAGATTAATACATTTGTATTTTAGAGTAAATAACTTAAGAAGAGAGAGGTGGGGTCAAAATGATGGGCTAGGTAAAAGTATGGTTCACCTCCTTCATGATTGCATTAAAATTACAACCAAATTATAAAACAATCAACTTGGAAAAGTCCTTGAAGTCTAGGTGGTCATAACACATACATCTAGAAATATAAAGAAAAAGCCATGAAGAGACTAGTAAGAGAGGTGGACATACAAAATAGGCTGGTCTCGTATCCGTGTGTGGTGGTTGAGTACCAGGAGGGCAAGAGCAGTTGCAGAGGTCTTCCTAAAGCAATAAGAGGCCTTATCCCCACACAGGGGCTCTCCCAGCTCAAGGTTCAAGTCCTGGAAAGAGGAGTTCCCACAAAATCTAACCGTAAAAATCAGTGAGGATTCTGCCATCTGGGTATGACAGAAGGAACCTGAAAACCCAGACATCCTCCTTAAAGGGCCCATTCATAGACTCACTTGCTCACAGACACTCACCCTGGGCTATGGCAAAGGGTCAGCAGTTCAGGAGGTAAGACAGACATAAGGGGAAAGACTATGTTGTGTGGCATCAGGGTGAGGGTTAGAGAGATAGCCGCCATTTTTCCTTTGTCAGGCCCTCCTCCAGCGCAGTCTACAGATGGGCACCATCTTGCCTGCATTGAACCCTCCCCCTGCACTGCCAATTCTGAAGCTGCATTGGCCTGGTGAGATTGGCCAGTTCGATTTGTGTATCCCTGAGACCTAGCCCCACCCAACGCACAAATTGCCCTGGGCAAGTCCATTCTCAGGCAGCCAGTCCCACCCTGTGCTTTCCCTGGGCTACAGATTTGACAACAGCAGCTCTCAGCTTGCGCATAGCCCATGCATCCCATAAGAGACTTTCAGTGGCAGGCCACAAGCCCTACCCCAAGCTACAGTATTTCTTAACCAGATCTCAGGTGTCTGTGGGCCCGAAGTGGGCAGCTGACTGGCCTTGATGTGACCTAAGGCTTTTCTAGGAAGCCACAGATTCAGCACTGGCATGAAACCTGAATCTGCATTGGTCGGGTAAAATCTGCTCACTTTACTCTGATGACTCCACAGATCCCTGATCCACCCAACTCACGTATCACCCAAAGGATCTTCCAGTTGTGGAGTCTTACGAGCTCTGGCAAGCAGCCTCAAGCCTTGAAGTGCACTGGTCCTTTTGCTGAGCTGCCCCAGGGTGAGTACTGGGGGGTAACCGGACCTCAGCTCCCAGTGTGGTCTCTCCCACTTGCCTCTAGATCCAGCATAGGCATAAACCTTCCATAGAACACTTTGTAGTTCCTATTAGGTAAGTCTGAGCAATAAAAGACAGCAGCTGATTTTGGCCAAAATGGGAGCCCCTCCTAAAGAGCCACAGAACCAACACATCCAGTGGTTGATGTCAGATCACAACAGAGCACAACCTAACTAGCCCCATAAGTGAAACACCCTAAGTGTGAACTCAACAGGTACTCAAACCTGCTGGAGTGAATCACACTCTGAGGGTTTAGCCCCAACGCAGCAACTTATACTCTGTGGGTGTTGCTAATTCCCACAGCCAGTAAGCTCGAGAGTCAATCCCATCCACTGATGTGCTAACATCAATTAAAGCTTAGGTACAACAAGAGAACACACACAACCCACATAAGAAATATGCCCAGAGCCCCTGACTCAGGTGATCAGGGAGACTGCACCACTGAGCCACACAGGACACCTACTACATAAAACCACCTAGCTAAGGCTGGGAGATGAAACAGATCTTCCTAATATATAGAAACACACACAAAGAGACAACTAAAATGAGAAAACAAAGAAACATGCTGCAAATGAAACAACAGGGAAAACTCCAGAGGAAAAAAAAAACAACTAAAGAAAATAGAGGCAAGCAACCTATAGAGACAGAGTTCAAAACACTGGTTATGAGGATACTCGATGAACTTAGGAGAATAGATGATCTCAGTGAGGACTTCAACAGAGAGATAGTAAGCATAAAAAAGGACATAGAAACCATAAAAAAGAACCAGTTGGAAATAAAGAACAAGTGAAATGAAGAATATACTAGAAGGAATCAATAGTATATTAGATGAAGCAGAGGACTGAATCAGTGAGTTGGAAGACAAAGTAGCAGAAAACACCCAATCAAAGCAGCAAAAATAACAAATCACAAAAAAAAAAAAAGGAATTTTTAAGAGACCTCAGGGCCAACATCATGCATATCATCATCCATATCATAGGGGTGCCAGAAGAAGAGAGAAAGCAAGGGATTGAGAACTTATTTGAAAAAATAATGACAGAAAACTTCCCTAACCTGGCAAAGAAATTAGACATACAAGTCCAGAAAATGCAGGAACCCAAACAAACCCATACCAAGACACATCATAATTAAAATTCCAATCATTAAAGACATAGAGAGAATCTTAAAAGAAGCAAGAGAAAAGCAGCTAGTTACTTACAAGGGTACTCCCCTAAGAACGTCAGCTGATTTTTTCAACAGACACATTCTGGGCAAGAAGAGTCTGGCAGGAAATATTCAAAGTGAAAAACAAGAGCCTACAACTAAGACGACTCTACCACACCAGGCTAATGTAAAATGGAAGGTGTCATAAAGGGCTTCTCTGACAGAAAATAGCTAAAGAAATTCATCACTAGCAAGCCAGTATTACAAGAAATTTTAAGGGAACTGTAGAAAGAAGTGGGAAAAATCATAAATATGAATAATAAAATGGCAATAACTGTGTATCTATCAATCACTTTAAATGTAAATGGATTAAATGCTAGAATCAAAAGATACAGGGTAGCTGAATGGATAAGAAAACAAGACCCATACATATGCTGTGTACAAGAGACCCATTTCAGATCCAATGACACATCTAAACTGAAAGTAAAGGGATGAAAAAAGATATTTCATGGAAACAAAAATGAAAAAAAGGCTGGAGTAGTAATACCTATATCAGACAATATAAACTTTAAAACAAAGCCTATAATAAGAGACAAAGAAAGGCATTACATAATGATAAAGGGATCAATACAAGAGGACATAACCCTAGTAAATATGTATGTACCAACATAGGAGCACCTACATATAAAAGCAACTATTGACCAACATAAAGGGAGAGATGATTTGCAGTAATACATTCACAATAGGAGTCTTTAACACTTAAATGATGATGGACAGATCTTCTGGACAAAAATCAACAAGGAAACAACAGCCTTATGAATGAAGATACCAAATGAATTTAATGAATATTTTCAAAATGGTTCACCCCAAAGCAGCAAAAAATACATTCTTCTCAAGTGCACGTGGAACATTTTCCAGGATAGACCACGTTAGGCTACAAAATAAATCTCAATAAATTTAAGAAGATTTAAATCATATAAAACATCTTCTCCTACCACAATGGTATGAAACTAGAAACCAACTACAAGAAAAAACTGGAAAATACACAAATACATGGAGGTTAAATAACATGCTACTAAACAGTGAATAGGTTTACAATGAGATCAAGGAATAAATCAAAAGATACCTAGAGAAAAATGAAAATGAAAACATAACAACTCAAAATCTATGGGACAAAGAAAAAGCAGTCCTAAGAGAGAAATTCATAGCAATACAGACCTACCTCAAGAAACAAGGAAGTTTTCAAATAAACGATCTAAACTTACACTTAAAAGAAGTAGAAGAACAGCAAATAAAACTCAAAGTGAGTAGAAGGAAGAAAATAATAAAGATCAGAGCAGAAACAAAATAAATTGAGTCCAGAAAAACAACAGAAAAGATCAATGAATCCAAGAGCTGGTTCTATGAAAGGATAAACAAAATTGATAGACCTTAAATCAGACTCATCAAGAAAAAAAAAAGAGGACCCAAACAAAGCAAATCAGAAATGAAAGAAGAAAAGTAACTACAGACTCTACAGAAATACAAAAGATTACAGGAAATTACAAGCAATATATGCCAACAAATTCAACAATCTGGAAGAAACGGATATATTCCTAGAAACATGCAATCACCCAAGAGTGAGTCAAGAAGAAAACAGAAAATATGAACCAACCAATTACCACCAACAAAATTGAATCAGTAATCAAAACTCTCAAAAAACAAGTCCTAGAACAGATGACTTCATAGGGGAATTTTATTAAACATTCAAACATTCAAAGAACATCTAGTTTACTAAACTATTCCAAAAAATTCAAGAGAATGGAAAGTTCCCTAACTCTCTTTACAAATCCACCATTACGCTGATTCCAAAACCAGACAAAGGCATTATAAAAAAAAAAAAAAAGAAAACTATCGGCCAATATCCCTGATGAACACTGATGCGAAAATCAACAAAAAGTTAGCAAACTGAATTCAACAATACATTTAAAATATCATACGCCATGATCAAGTTGGATTTATTCCTGGGGTGCAAGATAGTTTTAATATCCACAAAACAATTAGTGTGATACTCCACATTAACAAATTGAAAGGTAAAAATCATATAATCATATCAATAAGTGCAGAAAACCATTTGATGAAATCCAGCATCCATTTATGGTAAAAACTCTCAGCAAAGTGGGAATAGAGGGAACATACCTCAACATAATAAAAGCCATATGTGACAAACCTACAGCTAACTTCATATTCATTGAGGAAAAGTTAAAAGTGTTTTCCTTAAAATTAAGAACAAGACAAGGATGTCCACTTTCAGTTACAAAATTAATATTCAGAAGTCAGTTGCATTATTGTACACCAATGAAAAATTATCAGAAAGAGAAATTAAGAAAACAATCCTATTTACATCAAAAACAAAATACCAGGAAATCAAATTAACCAAGGAGGTAAAAGACCTATTCTAAGAAAATGATGTCATTGAAAAAAGAAATTGAAGAAGAAACAAATAAATGGGATCATATACCATGCTCATAATAGGAAGAGTCAATAGCGTTAAAATGGCCATACTACCCAAAGCAATCTATAGATTCAATGCAATCCTGATCAAAATACCAATAGCATTTTTCAGAGAACTAGAACAAATAATTCAAATATTTATATGGAACCATAAAAGATCCTGAATAGCCACAGCAATCTTGAGAAAGAAGAACAAAGTTGGTGGTATCATCAACTGATATCAAGCTACACTACAAGACCATAGTGATCAAAACAGCATGATACTGGCATAAAAACAGACATGTAGATCAATGGAACAAAACAGAGAGCCCATAAATAAATCCATGCCTATATGGTCATTTAATATATGACAAAAGAGGCAAGAATATACAATAGGGTAAAGATGATCTCTTCAACAAATGGTGTGGTAAAACTGAACAGACACATAAAAAAAATGAAACTGGACCACCTTCTTACACCATATAGAAGAATAAACTCAAAGTGGATTAAAGACTTAAATGTAAGACCTGAAACCTTAACACTTGTAGAAGAAAACACAGGCAGTAAACTCTCCAATATGGTTATTAGTAATTTTTTTCCAGTATATCTCCTCAGACAAGAGAAACAAAAGAAAAAATAAACAAATAGGACTACATCAAACTAAAAAGTTTTGCACAGCAAAAGGAAACCATCAACACAATGAAAAGACAAGGTATTTGCCAGTAATACATCTGACGAGGGGTGAATGTCCAAAAGTGGACCTGAATAAGTATTTCTCCAAAGAGGAAATATAGATGGCCAATACACATATGAAAATATCTCAAAATCAGTAATCATCAGAGAAATGCAAATTAAAACCATAATGAGATATCACCTCACATCTATCAGAATGGCTATCAACAATAAATCAAAAAACAAGTGTTAGCGAGGATGCAGGGAAAATAGAAACCTCGTACATTGTTGGTGGGACTACAAGTTGGTACGGCCACTACGGAAAAGAGTTTGGAGGTTCCTCAAAAAGTTAAAAATAGAACTATCTTTTGACCCAGCAATTACACTTCTGGTTATTTAGCCAAAGGAAAACGAAACACTAATTTGTAAAGATCTATGCACCTTTAGATGTTCACTGAAGTGCTATTCACAATAGCCAAGATATGGAAGCAAACTAAGTGCCCACCAATAGATGACTGGATGAAGAAGTTAAGGTACATATATACAATAGAATATTACTCAGCCATAAAAAATGAAATCTTACCATTTGCAATAACATGAATGGACCTAGAGGGTACTATGCTGATTGGAATAATTCAGACAGAGAAAGGTAAATACCATAGGATTTCACTTACATGTGGAATCTAAAGAACAAAAGAAACTAAACGAAAAAAGTCTCACAGATATAGAGAACAAAGTGGTGACTGCCAGAGGTAGTGGGGTTTGGGAACTGGGTGAAAAAGGTGAAAGGATGAAGAAGTACAAATTAGTAGTTGTAAAACAGTCATGGGAATGTAAAGTTCAGCATAGGGAATATAGTCAATATTAGTATAAGGGCTATGTGCAGAGACAGATGGTTACTAGAGTAATCAGAGAGATCACTTCATAAATTATGTAAATATATCACCACTGTACTATATACCTGAAACTAATATAAAATAAAGTTAAAAACATAACAGTAAAAATAAATCAATTAATTAAAGCAGTAACTGCTAAGAAAGTAGTAAAAATCATATGCAACTAACTTTTTCATTTATAAAAATGTCATAGTCCATTGGGTTTTTTTCTGTGTCATGGTTATTTTCAGTAAGAACAGCAAATTCATTGTTTTCATTCCTTAATTCATAAAGAATATGCTGAAAATCAACTGCAGCTTCCAGAGGCTCAATTCCATAAGAAACATTTTCAAATTGCAGTATTCCTCTGTAAAATTAAGGATAAAAATTTAAGTGCTTTTAATCAATTCTACATTATATAACTCGGTCATAATCAAAAAAAGAGGAGAAAATATAGAATGTTTTGAGCTCAGTTTTTTGACTCAAATTCTTTATGTTTGGGGGGTGATTCTGAATAAACAAAAGATCTCTCCCAATCCACAAAACTAACTTCCCATTTCATTTTTTTATAGTTATAAATGCAGCAGAAGTTATGTAATCCACACTAGCTGTACAAGTATACAGCATTTATAGTGATCAAGAAATTCTCCTGTCCTCCAGGTCAGTGACTTAGCAAAAGCACTATAGAAATCTTGATGAATTTCTCCATGGTTTGAACTGATTTAGAAAAATGATTACAATGCTTATATTATAATAGGCTATATATTAAGCAATTTTATTGATAAAAATATAATTTAGCAGTAATTATGAAAAGGCACTTATTAATTTTGATTATGAACATAGTCTGAATAAGAAATGTAAAGCAAGACTTTAAAAAGTAAAAACGTTTGTAACTATTCTTCCCTGAATACAGGTAACAGTTCAAGTAACTACTCCCTAAAAAACAAATTTCAGGGTTTCATGTAAAAGCACTGAGGAACATTTGTTTGTGAAACAAGGATCCTACACTACAAAATGAGAGTGACAAATTTCCTGACACAGAATGGAGAACTCTCTAAGTACTAAGGAGGAAACCCTACAATTTTTAGAGAGTTTCAGATATTGATATTATTAGAAAAATGAGTACTATGTTAGTAATTATTTGTTTATATATAAAATTTGCTTCCTGTCTCTGAAGATGATTTTTCTTGAGAAAAAGCATGTCTTGTTTATCTTTATTTCACTTTATATCTCCAAACACTAGGCTAGTAGCTGGTATATAGTAGGTACCAAAAATACTCTATTTACTGGGGAAAAAAAAAAAGCTACCCTAAACTTAGCTCCTCAAACTTCCTGTAGTCAAGCACATTCAATTGTCATTGCTGTAGTTAAGTAAAAAAGCAAGCAAAATAAATCAGACAGAAAAAGTTAAGAACTGTATGATTTCACTCATATGTAAAATATAAAACTGAAAGCAACAAACCAATAAGACAAAAAAAAAAATTCATAGATACTGACAACAGTTTTGTAGACAACAGTTTAGGGAAATGGGAGAGGGGGAAGGCAGATGAGGGTAAAGAGGATCAAATGTATGGTGATATAGATTTGACTTCAGGTGGTGAACACATGATGCAATGTACAGATGATGTGCTATCAAATCATACACTTGAAACCTATGTAATTTTATTAAACGATGTCATTCCAATAAATTTAATTTAAAAAATAGAGAGAGAGCAAGGACACCAGTAAATGTAAATGGTCAAGGAAGTTAGAAATTCTCTGGTCAGTGAGGAAAGTGAGGAGAGGTAAAAGAAACATGTTCAACAGAGAATATAACTGAATAATCTCTACACGAGAATTTTCTTCCAGCTCCACACTTAATGTCAACATAACAAATTCAGCAGCAAGTATCACAACTATGATGTTCACATATCAATAGCAGAAAATACATAACCTCAGTCCAGAGCACGTGCTGAGTGTGACAATGGAATTCGGATATCCTTCAATATATCCTTGGTGGTAGCATTGAGTCTAGAAAAGAAAAAAGTAAGGTGGTTACTTAAGAATTGACAAAACTTTCTAATGATTTCTTACTTGATAGAACTTTCTGAATAGTTTTCATAGGCTACACAGTTCATATCAGTATAAATAAAGTGACATTCAGAAAAAAAGGCTCCCTACATTTGCCACTTTTACTATATTAACTATATTAACTAGCATGACAAGCAATAGGTAGACTTCATAATAAGAGTTTCAACTCATGAAGAAGATATAAATATCCCAAATTTGTATTCACTTAATAACATAGCTTCAAAATATATAAAGCTGAAATCGAAAGAATAAAAAAATAGAGAAGTGTATAGTTATAGTAAAAGATTTTAAACATACACTCTGTCAGTAACTGATAAATCAAACATTCAGAATCTATAGATGATTTGTACAGCATGTTAACAACCTAGTGTAAGGTTCTACTTAGAACACTACACTTTAAAATTGTAGCATATGCTTTCTTTTTCAAGAACAGGGAACATTTACAAAAACAAAATCATATTCTTGCCATGAAGTATAAGAAAAAAATTTTAAACAACTGAAATCATACAAAATTTGGTCTCTGGTCACAGTACAATTAAGCTAGAGATCTAACAAACATCATCACAGAAAAAAAGGAAGTTTATATAATTTCTAAGACTCAACAGTGCTATAACTTTTGCAGAAATCAATGTAAGATTTCTTATTAACACACTGCTTTATGTAAGAAGTAAGAAGAGAAAAGAAGGAGCAAGAAAAGAAAACTGATGGTCCTATACGATATAAATGAAGTAACAAGGTGTCCAATTCAATATTTTTAAAAATTTTTATTACATACTAACTATGTGCCAGGCATTATTCTAGGCCTTTGAGATATATCAGTGAATAAAACAGACCAAAAGCCTTGCTTTCATGAAGACTATATTGCATTGGAGAAACAGAAAATAAATGAAATAGATATAAATATATGGAACATCATATATTGATAATCATTGTGGATAAAAACAAAACAGATAATGTAAAAGAGTAGTAAGGTTAAGAGAGCAATTTAAAAATAGGAGTTAGTTGAGGACTAATGGAGTGATTTTGAGTAAAGACATGAAGGAAATGAGAGAGAAAAACATGTGAGTATACTGGAAAAGAGCAAGCACCTGGATCAGAAGAAATACAAAGTTTAAAGTTTGTGAAAAGAGAATATGTCTGGTATAACTGAAGAATAGCAAAGATAAATGTGGTTGGAACAGATGAGCAAGGTACAGAATAATAGGAAATTAGGTCAGGCAGGTAGAGGACCAAACTGTATAACGACTGTAGGATACTGAAATGACTTTGGTTTTCACTTTGTAAGCAATAGGTGGTCATTCTATTGCGGGTTCTGAGCAGAGAAGCGACATGATCTGACCAGATCTTAAGAGAATCTATCTGTTTTTTGTGCTGAGAATTGACTGAGGGGATAGGCAAAGTGTGGAAACAGGGAGATTATTCAAGAATTTACGGTGATGTGATGTAACTAGACCACCCAGACTAGCTTCTGCTGGGATTCCTCCACTAAAACCCATCTCATATAGCTTATTTGGAAAAGAGTGGTATCAATGAATGAAGACACAGGAAGAGGGTGGATTCTGGATATATAATTTGAAAGATAGATTCAATAGGATTCTTGATGGATGGGATAAGGCATAAAAAAGAAAAGGTATTCAATCTACAAATTTGTGTACAGTAATGTTGGTGTTTGCTTTTATTATTCTTTAATTTATATTCATTTATTCAACAAAATAAAAATAAATAATTAATTAAATGGTACTTATGTTCTAGGCAAAGTGGAAGGTGCTAAGTCAATCCATCCAGTTTGTCTTTAATTTACGAAGATTTCAAGAAAGCATAATAATGGGGGAAATGAAGCAATAAATGGATTCCTTACTACTTCCCTACGAATAGACTTCTGTATTAGGAAAACATTTATTCAGTGTAAAAAAAGGTTTTTAAAAATCTGTAAAACAGAAACATGGTGGAGTGAGAGATGTCCTCAGATCTCCCCCTGAAACAACAATAAGCTGAACATCTAAAACTCAACAAAAAACACCCAAACTGCACAACAGCACACCTGAGCGTGGGATCTGCGCATAAGAGATATCAGAGGTGAGAGAGAAGAAGGAGCAAGAATAAGGCTGTGGACTGGGAGAAATAAAGAAGCTGCCTCTCACAGCCACGGGAGCTCCTCCCAGGAGGAGAGAGAGGGATGAAGGTGCAGTGACTTGCCTGATCAGACTGCCTGGAAGTGCCAGAACTTCTAGCAGCTAGCACCAGGGCCCACTCATCAGGGGTAAAAGATATCAGAGGGGAGAGAGAAGAAGGAGCAAGAAGAAGGCTGTGGACTGGGAGAAATAAAGAAGCTGCCTCTCACAGCCACGGGAGCTCCTCCCAGGAGGAGAGAGAGGGATGAAGGTGCAGTGACTTGCCTGATCAGACTGCCTGGAAGTGCCAGAACTTCTAGCAGCTAGCACCAGGGCCCACTCATCAGGGCAGAAAGCAGTGAAGTGGGACGAAACTGCAGAGGAACAACAGCTGATTTATGCTGACCTCAGCTGCAAAACTGAAGCTGAGCCACAGCCCCCAACTCCCAGCCCAGAAGGCCCCTCCCCCCATACGCTCCAAGACCGATCACCACAGAACCACAGGGGAATCTGAGCAAACACTACTGAAACTGCTACTAACACTGACAGGAACTGAATATGAGAATAGCAAGTGTGATTAAATATCGACAAGAAAATTTAAAAAGGCATTATTAAGGCTTTATATAGAGAAGGGATCCAAGAGGCTTAGACGTCACCTACTGGAAACCAAAAGAAAAGTGCCTTCTTTGCAACGTGCTAAAGAGAGACCTTTATATAATAAATCTCCTTTCTGGACAAACACAGAATACACTTCCATTAATTCCCAGGTGGAGAAATAGTTCATTAAACACCATGAACAATCAAGGTGACAAGCATCTCAGAAAGAAAGAAAAAAATCTCCAGAACACAAGCATACAGACACAGAAATATGCGACTTAAATGACAGAGAATTCAGGATGGTACTTCTGAAAAACCTCAATAATATCCAAAACAACTCAAATCAACAATTCCAGGAATGAAAAAACAACTAGATGAGGACAGCAAGGAGATTGACTCCCACAAAAGGAACTAAATAGAATTTCTAGAGATGAAGAACACACTGCAAGAGTTGAAAAATGAAACAGCAAGCATGGGAAATAGAGTTGACCAAATGAAGGAAAGGGTCAGTGATATTGAAGACAGAAATCTAGAAATAAATCAGAAGGAAGAGAGAAACCGAAGAATGAAAAATAATGAAAGAGAACGTCAAGAACTAGCTGATGGCATCAGGAGAGGAAACATAAGAATAATGGGCATTATCAAAATTATCAAAAATCAATGACAAAGAAAGAATTCTCAGGGAAGCCAGGGAAAGGAAGACCATAACCTATAAAGGAAACCTGTTAGATTATCGTCAGACTTCTCAGCACAAATCTTACCAGTCAGAAAGAAGTGAAATCAAATATTCAAAATATTAAATGAAAGGAACTACCAGACCAGAACAATGTATCCAGGCAAGAATAATTTCTCCTTTAGATATGAAGGAGAAATAAAGACCTTTCCAGACATACAAAATTTGAGGGAATTCTCTATGACGAGGCTTGCACTACAGGAAATACTGAAAGGGGTCAGCTCACCTAAAATGAGATGACAACAACAACAAAGAAACCATAA
>NW_006439192.1:3834646-3868272 GCF_000325575.1 Pteropus alecto
TATCTGAAAAGATATTTGCACACCGATGTTCATAGCAGTACTATTCACAGCGGCCAGGGAATGGAAGCAACCAAAGTGTCCTACGATAGATGATCGGCTAAAGAGGCTGTGGTACATATATACAATGGAATATTAGTCATAAGAAGAGATGAAATACTGCCATTTGCGACAACCTGGATGGACCTCAAGATAATCACGCTAAGCAAAATAAGCCAGACTGAAAAATCACATGATATCACTTATATGTGGGATATAAACCTAAAAGCAACAAATGAGCAGGACAAACAGACAGAGATTCATGGACATGGACTATAGGCTAGTGGTTACCAGAGGACTATAGATTAGTGGTTACTAGTTGGGTGGAGGAGGACGGGGGAGGTAGACGGGGATCAAATATATGGTAGCTGAAGGAAACTGGACTCTGGGTGGTAATCACACAACAGAATATATAGATGTCAAGTTATAATATACACCTGAAAATTATATAATTGTATTAACCAATGTTACCCCAATAAACTTTTAAAAAATGCTACGAAAAATCTATAAAATATAGAACTTAAATCTTACCTGAATATTTGAAGAATGAGAATTCACAGATCCTTGATTATACAAATAAACCATAAAATTATCTGCTAAAAAAAATCTAAACATAAAAAAGTAAGAGAACTTTAAAAGTTATTCTTTAAAACATATATAGCAAACACTCTCAGACCAAATCTGACCTACCTTTGTTATATAAATAAAATTTTATTGGAACTCAGCCATATCATTGAATTATGTGTGGTCTATGGCTGCTTCTCTGCTACAACAGCAGAATTGAGTCATTTTGACAGAAATAGAATGGTCCTCAAAGCTAAAAATATTTACTATCTGGACTTTTAGAGAAAACGTTTGCCGACCCCTGACAAAGGTAGTATTTTCTTTTGACATATATCTAATTTTTTATTCAAAGCAATACACATTTACTCAAAATAATTTTCCTACCTCAAAGAACTCTTTTAAAGAAAATAATGAGAAGGGACTACAAGACAAAAGCATTTTAAAATTTACAAAGATATGAACTGAAGGTGGGATTATAAGAGTTATCTGTTCTTTCATTCTTTCTAAATTTAACTACCATGCATACATACTACCTTTACAATAAAGTAGAAGAGTATTGTGTGAAAGTCATGTAAATTTGAACATAGGTACTAAAACTATAAGTCTAAGTTAAACCTTCCCTAGTACCTTTCCTTGTACTTATGCTATTTTAGTTAGGCTTCCTTACCTCATGCTCACTCCTCAATCCAATGCGATGTAATTAGACCACCCAGACTAGCTTCCGCTGGGAATCCTCCACTAAAATCCATCTCATATAGATTACTAATGACCACTAACTGTCAGGTCCACCTACTGTAAGGCACTTCATACTGCTGACCACATTCCTCTTTAAACCATCTATTCTTCGCCTTCAATCATACCATTTCCCCCTAGTTGTCCTCATACCTTTCTGTCTCCTTCTATATATCCCTTCATCTGGATGCTTTCTTCTTCTTTAAATATTTCCATGACATTCATTTCTGGGTTGTTTTTCCTTCTCACCTTTAATATTCATCTCCACCTCTATAGATTTATCTTGTTCACTTTTGGTTTTTCATTTATATCTACATAAAAAGATAGCTTTAAAAGCTACACCTCTCTCTCATGTTCCAAACAAAATTTAATTTCAGACTAGACATTTCTGCTGGGATATCCCACAAGCACTTCACATACAATCTCTCCAAAAATGAGCCCATATTTGCTCTTACTCAGATCTGTTCCTCTTCTCCTTCACTGCTCCACTACATCTTTGCCACTACTGTTATCTAATGTTAGATAATCTTTTTCCTGCCACTTCAGTATATCTCAAAAAAAATCCCTACCTTCATACAGTCATAGTTCTGATTCTCATTATTTCTTATATAAGTTATCTGCAATGGCATAATTGGCATTGCACTGTCATATCATTATGCATGTGACTTCCCAAAAAAATATACACATGCTCTATCCAACTACCATACTACCATCCCTATATTCTTACCACTGTTCAAAGTCCTGAAAAGATGTTCAAATGTAATGTTAGTTTTCCCACTTTCCCTCTTACACACCTTAAAAAATTCTTCATGTTATCATTTGCCATGGTTTTCTTCCCTTCTGTCTACAGGAGTAGATTAACTCTTACTCAATGCCATTCCTTGGCATCTTACACAATGAAATCACTTGCTTACACATCTCTCCTGAAGAAACTTCCCCTCAGCCAAAAAAAAAAACTTTCTTCTTTCTTAGAAAACATTTATCTGAGCCTACTCTTTCTTCTCTGTCCAATGTTTTTGAAAATTTCTCTATACTTACTACATTTGCTTTCTCACAATTCACCTCTCCCTAATTCCACGTAGTCTAAACCTAAAATTTAACTGAGACAGTCCTCTTAAAAGTCACTTTCAAGCTAGCTTTTCTCAACAGGGTTTCCATCAGAGAACTAAACCCTACAAAAAGTTATTTCAACTATTTTCTCAATTCTCTGAATGATAATACATAGCTAGTAGTATTTTCCATAAACTATTCACTAGTTCCCATTCAGTGTATGATCTAATTTCTGTATTAAATCTCTTATTCCATATCCCTAGTGGTGAACCTGCCTCCTTAATCAAATACTAACTGATATAATCAATTACAAACTTGTTTCTTATTTTGGCATCATGGCTTGATTATATAGATCCTGCTGGTTCCACCAACTTAAGATCACAGAGATTAATCTTCAGGAAGTGAGTGCCTATTGCTTCTGTTCCTAGCCATCCCCACCCCCCATTCACAAAAGACTACTTGAGACATTAGGACCAAAAATCTAATTAATTCACAGAAGACCATCTGTCTATCATGAAACAACTAAAAATTTTAATAACAACTACATTTATTATTTTTAATAGTCCATTTTTATTAAAAGTAAATAAATTCATATAAATAAAATGAAATCCAAAACTAAAGAATAAAAATATTACCTTTGTTTAAGGTGTACAGTGTATGGTTTCTCATCTATTGGAATAATATAGGATATCTGTTCCTAGAGAATACAGAATAACTGAGAATGAAGACAAATGTAATAGAATAAGCAAAAATAACAATTTTACATTAATTTCTCCAAACAGTGCTTAAAATGTCTTAATTAAAATGTCTCAGACTATGTGTGATTTAAAATCTATATCAAAAATTTTAGCAATTATAACTCATTCTATTTCCACAAAAATAAGTCCAATTGAAGGATTTATACAGTTTTAGTAATCTATATGTAATTGAATTATAAGCTCTTCTGAAAGAAGAGATTATGTGCTATGCCATAATGTCTATTTAGGTGGCATCAATGGGATAGTAAGATATGTCTAGATAAGTGACATATTATTAAACACAAAAATTATTTTAAACCTTTTCTTTAAATGTGTTCTGTTTCCTATATTTTTAAACAGAAGATTTTTAAAATGTGGTATTGTTTTTGACTCTATCACTACTATTCTCAAGTTAAAACATGGATGGCAATAAATTATACTATCAGTAGGTCAGTGAACCTGAGTAATGAGATTTTATCCAACAAAAGAGAACATGTGAAAAGCAAGAGTTAGAGCATCACAGAAAAGAAAATTTTTATAAAGCATATAAAAACCAAAAGACACAAATACCAAAACACAGAAAAAGATAAGCCTTCCAGGATCTGTGATAATAAAAAGCAACCATAACACTATACAAATAAAAAATAAATACAATAAGGCAGGTTGTTGAAAGGTCTAATAAGTAATCAAAAATGCAACAGGAAGGTTAATAACACTGGTGATAAGTTGTTGAGGTCATGTACCCAATGCTATGATGTAATGAAAAGAGCACTTTACTTCTACTGTAATCTTCCCTAAAACTCATAACTTCAGCCTAATCATGAGAAAACATCGGAGAATTCCAAATTGATGGATGTAATACAAAATATCTGAACAATACTCTTTAAAACTGTCAAGATCATGAAAAAGAAGAAAGGAAAGACTGAGAAACAGGGCAAAGGAGACTGGGGGGAAATAACTAACTGCAATGTAGTAATCTGGATGCGCTCCTAGAAAAGAAAAAGTACTTTAGTGGAAAAACTGGTAAAATCAAAATAAAACCTGTAGTTTAGTTAATAGTAATGTATCAATGTTAATTTCTTAGTTTTGACAAATGTAATGTATCAATATAGTTATATAAGATGCTAGTTTTAGAAGAAACTGATTGAACATACATGAGAACCCTGTTAGTATTTTTGCAATTTTTCTGTAAATCTAATTATTCCAAGAATTTTTATTTTTTATAAGTCAAAACAAGAAATAAATTGAAGAAATAAAACAAGTATATGGTAGATAGAAGGCAGAAATACCAAACATAAGACACTGATACTGAAGTAACAGTATGTCCTAGCTTTAAAATTTGCATTGGTGAAAAAACAGTCCCTTAGTGAACCTGATCTGATATAATAACTGAAAGACAGATGCCAGAGCATCATTATCTCTTTTTAAAGTAGACCAAATGGGCAAGTTCCCCTAAGTAGTTCTTGGATGAATATTTTTATTAAAACAAAAATTTAATAATCATTAAGATTTTAGTGTACCATATATATTTCCTTTAACTGTATTTTCACTATGGGAATTAGTGTGAAATGCATTCTATTTTCAGGCCATACAGAGAAAATTAGCTAGATCCTTAAAGAAAGTAGAGTGATTGATTAATGGAGGCCAAAAAGAATTTACTAAACAATATTGGCAAATTCGTGTTTTAATTTTTAACAACAGACTTTTTAAATTTATTGAGGTAAAATTGGTTAATAAAATTATATAGGTTTCAAGTGTACGATTTGATGTCAATTGTATATTGCATTGTGTGTTCACCACCCAAAGACAAATTTCTTCTGTCACCATATATTTGACTCTCTTAACTTCCTTTCCCCTCTCCACTTTCCCTCTGGTAACCACTCAACTGTTGTCCATGTCTATGAGTTTTTGTTTATTTGTTCATTTTGTTCGTTTGTTCTTTTCAGTTTTATATTCCACTTATGATTGAAATATTATGGTTCTCAACTTTTTCTGTCTGGCTTATTTTGCATAGCATGATAATCTCAAGATCCATCTATATTGTCACAAATGGCAGTATTTCATCTTTTCTTATGGCTGAGTAATATTCCATTGTATATACGTACCACAACTTTATCCGATCACCAATCAAAGGGCACTTCAGTTGTTTCCATGTCTTGGCCACAATGAATAATGCTGCCGTGAACATCAGGGTGCATATATCTTTACAGATAAATGTTTTTCAAATTTGGAGGTAAATACCGAGAAGAAGGATTGCTGAGTCATATTGTAATTCTTAATTTTTTGAGGAGCCTTCATACTGTTTTCCATAGTAGCTGTACCAATTTACATTCCCACCAGCAGAAGATGAGGGTTCCTTTTCCCCCACAACCTCTCCAACACTTGTTACTTGTCTTGTACTTGTTATTTGGAGAATAATAGCCATTCTAACAGGTGTGAGGTGGTATCTCATGGGGTTTTGATTTGCATTTCCCTAATAGCTAGTGAAGTTGAGTATCTTTTCACGTCTGTTAGCCATTTGTATGTCTTCTTAGAAGTGTCTGTTCAGAACTAACAACAGACTTTTGATGATTAAGAAATTGTCCCTTCTGGAACTTCCTCCATATAATTTCTCAAATAAGTCTACCAGAATGTTATTTGCAACATGTCAGAATAACAGTTTCAGTAAACACTTTTCCTGAACACCTACTCAAATAGTTCCAAAATCACCTTCACAAAATATATTTTAGTAAAGGTCTGTAATCCCTGTAGATCTTTAAATATTTGGGGACCCAGAAGTAGATTTATCTGAATTTACAGTGATCTATATTGACAATTCATTTTTCTGTCTCACAAAAACTATGGACTAGTTCCCTAGAAGTAGAGTCTAAAACAAAGATACTTTTTTTATAAGTGCTTTATTGAGGCAGTACTCTCAGGAGAAACTTGTAAGGTAGTGAGAAAAACAAGGTAGAGAGTAAAATAAAACTAAAGTTGATATGTTTTCATACAAATTCTAGCCTTAGCCTTATCCCCTGGGAGACTGCTAGTGCATAAATTGAACCTCAGAGTTCTTCCCACTTTAAGGCAAGGGAGCTGGGCTTTTGTACCCTATTCTATCATCAATTAGTCTTTGACTGAAAGACTGCCCTGGTAATTTTAAGAAACACTCCATTGGATCACCTGCATGCCAAACACTTCTCTCTCTGTTCCTACCATTATTCAGCTGCACCCTGCACTCTTCATGATGATCACAGTAAATTATCCTACCAATATGGCAGTTTTTCTTTTTTTTTTTTTGGTTTGTTCTATCACAAAGAGCCAAAAATAACCATATGACAGATGTAGTTTTAAGTTTGTGGGAGGTTTACTAGTTCCCTAGTAGAAGCGTCTCCCTACTGGAATCCAGAACCATTATACCCTCAGAGCATAAGGTTGTAGGTAATGCAATAAAATATACTTGAGTTGTTCACTGAAAGTGATGGCAGGCAGGGGCACTTGTGTCACTTTGTGGTCCTTGAGCAATACTCATTTGTTTAATGTACAGATTACACTCTATAGTATCCCATCCTTATAACTGCCATCTTCAAGCTAGAGTTTCACTGCATTTAAGAGGCCAATCCATTAATCTATCAGGAAGGCTGCTCCTGGATGGTGCCTTATGTGACAGAAATCAGTGGGTCTTATGATCATGTATCCACTGCCACATTTTATTTGCCATAAAGTAAATCTTTTATTTGTGATAAAGTAGATCTTGACTTATCCCATGTCCATAAATCACACATACAGTGAAACCCTGGATAATAGTGCTGGCCAATGCACTTCAGAGAGTGATTTTGGCCAAGTTACTTTGGGCAAGAAAAATAAGTCCATATCCATAAATATGTATTAAGAACAGTAAGCACAAACCCTTGCTCCTTCCAGATAAAAAGAGTCTAATGTAATTAACATTTTAACAAATATATTGTTGATCTCCTCAAGTGACGATAGCATTATCTGTGGCTTAGTATCAATCTCCATTGCTAATAGGTCAGACATTCAGAAGTAGCAGTAACTATCACTTCACTGAAAGAGAGCCTAAACTGTTCAACCCATGCAAAGCTTCCTTTCACCTCCACAGCTATTTCATTCATGAGTCCATTTGGGGCAGCTGAGGACAGAGGCTGACTCTCATCTAATGGATGCATCATCCATCCACTTGTTTGTTTTATGACTCTTCTATAGTAGGTGCTATCAGATATCCATTAACATGCAACACAAGATCTCCACCATTTTTACCAACTGTCATAAGTCCATTTACATGCCTTTTCTCCAGATTCTTCAATCTAATCTTCCAGTCTTGCTCCTTCCAGGACCTAACAAAACAGCTAAACCATCATCACAGCCTGTGAGTCCATGTATGTTTTTATCTTGGCCTACTTTTCAAAACAAAATAGATTCTAGATGTACTACCTGAGGCTCTCCCCCTGGGAGGATTTCCCCATAGACTGTCTTTAAGGCCAATGCTGATTGGAGGGGGAGTGACATAACAATCCAATTTTGGTTTGCACCAATGTACCAAGCTAACTCATTAATGAGCAAAGCTCAGTTTATATTTTCTCCTTTCATTGCACGTTTATAAGGACCCCTCATGTGTCCATAGGTATGAGCTAAGATAGGCATTTATGCCATAATAGGGGATAATATGAAGACCTAGTCATGCAACTTACCTGTGCCCTCTATACCTACTCAGTCTCAGTCTCAGATGTATTGCCCTTGGGCCCAGCCAACTTTATGAGCTGGCGAATCTAATAACATCTGTCTGTGATAGGTAGTTCTGGTTGCACAGTTATTTACTATCTCATGATCAGGTTCTCAGTCCCTGTCAAAGATCAGCAGCATACAAGGAGCTGTTTTTTTGAATGGTGTATAGTTCTCTGATGAAGACAATATGGCCTAGCTCCAGAAACCCAAAATTCTGTACCAGAACCCTACTATTGGGGCTTGCCTGATAATCTATACAGCATCTATTATACCATAAATACTTCTAGAGCCAAGGAGTCTGCTGGTTCATACAGCCCAAGCAGCAGGGATGCCAATACTGAAACCTGGATCTGATAGAGAGCTTTCTTACTTTGGACTCCCCTTGAAACTGGCAGTCTTCTAAACCATTCAATAAATTAATTAGGGTAGTAGCTAAGGGCAAATTATGCTGCCTACAAAACCAAAAGAGGCCTACCAAGTACTGTGGCTTTCTTAGTGATAGAAAGAACAAGTGCAACTATTTATTCTTTATTTTGGAAGGAATGTGGCAACATGCTACTGGTCATTAGACCTTTAAAAATGTCATAATGGATCAAGTGCCTGAATAGGGTACATCTCTCACACTCTGTGGGGTCATATGTTTTACTAGGGCAACTGGAATACCTGCCAATTTTTTTAAGATTTAATTGACTTCATGTAATTGGTATACTGAACCAACATGATGTTCTATGGAATATCCAGATGATCCACATCTGTTTGACTATATTATCACAGAGAACAGAAGGATTAATATGGTGAAATCATGAATTTAAACAGTTTTCAATCTCAGGAAAATGTTAACCTCTTTTGATCTCCTTCCTGAGACGCTGAAAACTCATCAGCCAAATCAATAGCGCTTACCCCTGAAGTTCTGAAATTATTACAACTAACACTTGGGTGTTCAATAACATAAGTCTTCTAGCTATAAGAGATGAGGGTCACTGCCAAGCAGGTCCTCTGACATTCACACTTCACTTTAAATTAATAATTAAGTAGCATGAGCTTATAATTTCCTCTGTTCAATGCATTAATGATACTGATCAATAGCCATCAATTTCACAATCCTCATAAGTACCATTTCCCCTGTAACTGTCAACCACATGATCCACTGCACTAGCCAGTACATCTATTCCATCTACTTACCATCACAGTTTACAACAACTGAAAATCTTAATAATTTCACGGCTTCATGTTAGAAATTGCCAATATTCCACCTGTTACCAATGACAGAATACTCACTACCATCTGAATGATGGGTAATCTAACTCCAGAATCCCATTCTTAGAATTGGCTTCCTAAAACTAGCCCATTTCTGGTACCAACTGTCTTAGATGGATTCACAAGAAGCTGAGTTTGAAATGAGAATTATTTTGCAAGTGCTTAATGAAGAAATGCTCTCAGAAGAAACCTGTGGGAGAGTGAGGGAAGCAGAATTGGCAAGCAGTAGAAGTTAAACGTGGATAGTTTCAAGCAAAGTCTAGATTCAGCTTGATCTTACAGGGAGCTCTGGAGAGGAAGTGTACCACAGAGCCTATCCTGCCTTGAGGCATGAAAACTGAATCCTCAAACTTTTTAGTCATTGGTCCCTGAAACTCCAGATGAGGTAGATCCCATATCCCAAGGCAATCTTCCAAGGAAAACTGTAGTGGGCCATTAGTAGCTGCACCCACAGCAGCAAGATGATGGGGGGAAATGAACCAAGTCAATAGATCAGGGTAAAACACCAGCAGTATCAACTATAGAAAAATAATTTAAGGGATAAATAAACCCCCTTTATAATGGAAAGACAAAGGCAAGACAAGATCATGACAGCATAAACTTTAAATCATCAAATACCTTCTAAAATCAGATAAAGCAACTAGAACATTTTTTTAAAATCCGTATCTAGAATCTTCATCAAATTATCTTCACAAACCAAAGATTTGTGAAGGAGTAGGGGGCAGAGGAATATAAATCAAAGACAACAGGAAAACCTACAGAATATCTGTAAAACATCATCAGCTGTTTAGGGAAGGAAAAATAAAGGGGAGTTCTGATATTTCTAAGAATACTAGGACACAGAAATTATCAATATTTTCAAAAAGAGTAAAGCCCAAACTTAATGGAAAGCCTCAGTAAGCACAATTACCTATAAAACTGCGACAAAATTCAAGAAGAATTCAAGATGGCAGAGTAGATAAATGCTGTGTTTGCCTCCTCCCATGATAACATTAAAATTACAACTAAATTATAGAACAATCAATCTGGAAAACCATCCAAAGACTAGCTGAACAGAAGTCCTATAACTAAAGATATAAAGCAGCAGCCACATTGAGACTGGTAGAAGGGGCAGAGATGCAAAACAGGCTGGACCCACACCCCTATGTAGCATTTGAAAATCAGAAGGAATATCTCAGCTGTGGAGGTCCCCCCTGAGGAGCAAGGAATCCCAGCCCCACAGTGGGTTGCCCAGCCCAGAGTACCAGTATGGGGAAGAGAAACCCCACAACATCTGGCTGTGAAAAAACAGTGGGGGTTCTGTCCATCTGGGTGAGACAGAAGATTGCTAGAAACCCAAACATCCTCTTAAAGGGCCTGAATACAGACTCTCTCACTTCCAGGCACTTGTGCTGGGCTCCAGCAGAAGAATAGCAGCTTAGGAGGTGCCAGAGACATACAGGAAGAGACTGACTTATGTCGCTACAGGGCAAGGGCTTGGAGGAACAGCTCCCATTGTTCTTGTGTTGAGCCCTCCTGTGCAGTCTATGGGTAGGTGTCATCTTTCTTGTGTTGAGCCCTTCTTGCATAGGCCAAATCTGAATCTGCATTGACTTGGCAAAATACACTCACTCTATCCTGGAGACTCCTTTAGACCCTGCCCCACTCAACTGATGCACTGCTGAAGGTAATTTCGGTGGCAGGCGGCAAGCCCCAGACTGTGCTGCAGTCTTTCTTGGACAACTCTTGGTGTTCCAGAGGCTCTAGGATGACAGCTACTGGTCTTGGTGTACTCTGAGCCTTTTTCTGTGTGGCACTAGGCTCAGCACTGGCACCGAACCTGAATCTGCATTAACTTGGTGAGCATCACTGGCCCAACCCTGGTGACTACTTGAGATCCCATCTTACCCAACTAGCATACTGCCCAAGGCTCTTTTGTTCTGGCTGGAAAATTACTGCTTGGCTATCGCCCATGGGAACATAGACTATCGCCCATGGGAACATAACGCTCTAACAATAAGCTTTCTGCTTCTGTACCCTCCACTTGCACAACCGACCTGTGGGTTGACAGTTAGCAAAAAGAAGAAAAATAGACTTGTGTGTTCAAACAGTATAAAGAATGGGGTTTAGGGCTTAAAAACCTGTATCTCTAAATTTTGGGACTGCTTAATTTGGGGTTTGCGTACCCCTGGCAGACCCAGCTGGCTGAATAAAGAGTGTGTTTCCTATAACTCATTGATTTCTGGTGGTGCATGTGTCTATTGGGGGCTGGTGGCTACAACACTTTCATCATCTGAGCAGCAGGGAGTGGCACGACTCAAGATATCCTGGGCCTTTTGGTGAGCTAACCCAGACTCAGTACTGAAGGGAGACATAGGAGATCTACCTAATACATAGAAACAAACACAGAGAGGCAGTCAGAATGAGAAAACAAAGAAACATGTCACAAATAAAGAACAATCCCTCCCCTCCAAAAAATGAAATGAAACTGAGGCAAGCATATACCAGAAACAGAGTCCACAACACTGGTGATATAAATGCTCAAGAAATTTAGTTGGAATTTCAAAAGAGAAATAGCAAGCATAAAAAAGGACATAGAAACCATAAAAAAAGTCAAAAATGAAGAATACAATAACTAAAATGAAAAATACACTATAAGGAATCAACATCAGATTAAAGAAGAGGATCAAGTCAACAATTTGTGAGACAAAGTTACAGAAAACACACAATTGGAATAGCAAAAAGAAAAGAAGAATCTAAAAAAATGAGGATAGTTTAAGGGACATCTGGAACAAAATCAAGCACACCAACATTCGCAGCATAGGGGTACCAGAAGGAGAAAAGAGAGAAAGAAATTGAAAACCTATTCAAAGAAATAATGACGGAAAATTTCCCTAACCTGGCAATGGAAACGAGCATGCAAACCCAGGAAGCATAGAGTCCCAAACATGATGAACCCAAAGAGGCACACACCAAGACACATCATAATTAAGATGTCAAAGTTTAAATACGAAGAGTGAATCTTAAAAGTAGCAAGAGAAAAGTAGTTAGTTACATACAAGGGAGCTCCCATAAGACTGTCAGCTGATTTCTCAACAGAAAATTTGCAGGCCGAAAGGATGGCATGATGTACTCAAAGTGATGAATAGTAAAGACTTACAACCAAGATTACTCTACCTAGCAAAGCTATCATTTAAAATCGAAGGAGAGATAAAAAGTTTCCTAGAAAAGAAAAAGCTAAAGAAATTCATCACCACCAAGCCAGTATCACAAGAATGTTAAAGGAACTTCTTTAAGGGATAAAAAGATAAAAAGTATAAATAATAAAATGACAATAACTACATTTCTACCAACAATTACTTTAAATGTAAATGAATTAAATGTTCTAATCAAAAGGCACAGGGTGGCTGAATAAATAGGGAAACAATACCCTTACATATGCTGCTTACAATAGACTCACTCAGCTCATAAGACACACAGAGACTGAAAATAAAGGAATGAAAAGATATTTCATGAAAATGGAAACAAAAATAAATATATAAGCTGCAATAGCAATACGTATATTAGACAAAATAGACTTTAAAACAAAGGCTATAGCGAGACACAAAGAAGGACACAGCAATTACACTTCTGGGTATTTATCTGAAGAAACCAAAAACACTAATTCAAAAAGACATATGTATCCATATGTTCATTGCAGCATTATTTACAATAGCCAAGATCTGAAAGCAACCTAAGTGTTCATCAATAGATGAATGAATAAAGAAAAAGTGGTACACATATATAATGGAATATTACTCAGCCATAAAAAATGAATGAAATCTTGCAACAACATGAAAGTACATAGAAGGTATTATGCTGAGTGAAATAAGTCTGAAAGAGAAAAACAAATATCATATGATCTCATATGTGGAATCTAAGAAACAAAATAAATGAATACATAAAATGGAAGTACTCACAGATACAGAGAATATTTTGACAACTACTAGGTGGAAAGGGGGCTGGAGGATGGGTGAAAGAAGGGAAGGGATTAAGAGGTATAAATTGGAAGTTACAAAATAGTCATGGGGTGTAAAATATAGCATAGGTAATATAGCTATTAATACTGTAATAACTATATATCGTGTCAAATGTGTACTAGATTTTCTGAGGTTATCACTGTAAGTTATATGGATGTCTGATCACTATGTTGTATACCTGAAACTTAAATAATATCGTATGTCAATTGTACTTGGAAAATTAAAAATATATATTAAAAAGAAAAAAAAAAACCTTCCAGCCTCTACCTATCACCCAATTTCAAAGCCACTTCTACATTTTTATGTATTTGTTATGGCCACAGCCAACTTCACAGAAACAAAATCTGTATGTCAGCTTAGGCTGCCTTAACAAAATACCACAGATTGAGTGGCTTAAACAGCAGAAATTTGTCTTCTCACTCTTCTGAAGGCTAGAAGTCCAAGACTAAGGTACCAGCAGGGTTAGTTTCTGGTGAGATCTCTCTTCATGGCTTTTAGAGGGCCATATACTCATTGAGTCCTCTCATTACCTTTTTTGTGTGCAGGTGGTGAGAAAGAGAAATCTGAGGTTTCTGCCTCTTCTTATAAGACACAGGGCCTATCAGATTAGGGCCCCACTCTTACGAATGCATTTAACTTTATCTCCTAAAGGTCTTATCTCCAAATACAGTCACTTTGGGGATTAGGGCTTTAACATATGAATTTGGGGCAAGGGTACACAATTCAGTCCATAACATAGCTCCTTGAAAACAAAATTTATAAAAAGAAAATTTGATAAACTGTACATCATTAAAATTGAAAATGTCTACGCTTCAAAAAATGCCAATGAGAAAACAATAAGTCAGGACACGAATTGGGAGAAAATAACTGTAAATCATATATTAGACAAAGAATTTGTATCTAGAATATATAATGAAGCCTTATAATTTGAAAATAAAACAACTCAATTTAAAAAGGAATAAATGAGTTGAATAAACATTTCACAAAAAAGATGTGTAAATGGCTAAGAGGCTTATGAAAGATGTTCAACATCATCTTTCATAAGAGTAATTCAAATTAAAGCCACAATGGAAAACACTACACACCCACTAGAATAACTTTAAGCAAAAAGGACAGACAACATCAAGTGCTAACAAGTAAAAAAACTGGAATCCTCATATATTGCTGATGGGAAGTATAAAATAGTACAGTCACTACGAAAAACAGTTTGGCAGTTTCTTTAAATGTTAAGCACAAACTTACCATATGACACTGCAATTTCACTAAGAACCTACCCAAGAGAAAGGAAAGTTTATGTCCACACATAAATGTTCATAACAGAATTATTCATTATAGCTAATATCTGAAAACAATTCAATTTCTATCAACTCGTGAATTATAAACAAAATCTACTAAAATAAAAATTAATGAACTATTGGTAAGTGCTATAAATGGATAAACCTAAGAGAAAGAAGCCTCATGCAAAAGGTCTATCACATGTTTCCATTTATATGAAATGCTTAGAAAAGGCAAAATTATAGAAACAGAAAACAAATTAGCAGTTGCCAAGGGCTGAGAATGGAAGCATAGAACTGCAAATAGGCATGAGGGAACTTCTTAAGACAACAGAACTGTTCAAAATTGGATTGTTGTAATGCTTACATACTTCTATTTATATACTAATCATTGAGTTGTATACACTAACAATGGATGAATTCTGTGGTGTGCAAATTATACCTCAGTAATAGTGTTAAAAATAAAATGTTATCAAAATATTGACCACCTAGAAACAAGGCTTGATTCATTGTATTTCTTTTTATCTCCTAAGATAGTTAGCATATAGCTATGCTCACAAGTCCAGAGAAATGTTTGTTAAATAAATTGATGAATGAGATAAAGTATCTTCCTTTCTAACAAAAATAATAGAATAAAGGGTTTCTTTTCTTTGAGAACTGGTAGGTGCTAGGGTAGAGATTAAGGAAGGAGGATTTAATTAAACAGACTCCTTATCCATTTTGGAGAAATTATCCTCCTCTTCATATGAATTATGTAGATATGACTCAGATAAGTACCTAATTCTTCCACATTATTTGCTGTATCTGAACTTTTAATAGTTTTACCAAGAGGAAATGACAAATGTTAGACAAAAATAGAATATTTTGATTTATGTATTTGCTTTTACCATCAATACTTTAAATTCCTTATCAGAAGTAATACTGGACATTTATATTCATACTATAATAAGACTGACATATTTCATTGCTATGTAACAAAAGTAAGAAATTTCATATAACATTGATTGTGAAAAATATCTTTTACATTTTCTGCTTCTGAATTATCACTTGTATTTGCTTGAATTTTCTCTGGAAATACGATCTGTAGAAACGAATTTTGAGAACCTGAAAAAATAAAAAAATAATAAGTTAATAACTGTGTCTTAAATGTGACTAAATATCTGTTCAGGGACTTTCATAAGATTCACTTATGCATATAAGAGTCATCATCCTTTAAAAATCTTGAAAACAATTTAAAAGACAAGATAGTTATGAGAGAATAAAATACACAAGTGGAAATATCAACTTACACAAAATTTGCTGTTCCTAAAGTAAACAGAATAGACCAAAAAAATCAAACATGTACTTCAAGAAAACTTTCCTGAATTATAAGTTTGAAACAATAAGCTAAAAAGTACACTGCATTACAGAAAAAAATAATAGTAATTAAAACAGAGACTATTCTACTAAAGTTATTGGCTGTCTAAGATAAAGAAATCCTATGAGCATATGACATTTAAGTTAAAAAAAATCATGTGTGACATAAGCAGCAAGGCACGTGAGTTGTCCTCCTGGTCTCTCCCCTTTAAGTCACAAGTTGGACAACTATATAATTCAACAAAGGATTCCCTGCTCAACACAAACACATTTGAGAGATCTGCACATTGCAACATCTGAAGGTGGGCAAATCAGAGCAAACCAGGGAGGAGGGACAGGGAAAGAATGGAGATAGGTGCCATAGATGAAGACTAGAGCTCACTGCCAGACTCGGGAGCAGGAGAGGAATCAGGTTATGGCACGTACACTCTGCAGTCATAGAGAGCAGAGAGGTAGTATCAACATTCCTGCCTGAGTAATCAGCACTTAACTATGGGTGAGCCCAGTGACAGGGGCAGGGACGGAGCACAGAGATGTAGCAGCTGTGGTCTAGCAGCCATCATTACCAGGCAAAAAACAAAGCCCCAGACCTTCAGCCACCTCTGTTACCCTCCCAGAGCACTCAGTGGGCTACAGCAGAAACCGTAGCAGTGAGTGTCAGGTTTCAGAGCACACTATCACCCTGAGAACTAGAGAAGTAGAAACATTCTTTCCTGAGCTGGCAAGAGCAAACTGCAGCTAATCCCAGTGACAGGGGCAATGATACAGAGGTGTGGCAGCTGAGGTCTGGAAGCTGCCATTACTGAGAGCAGAAAAAAGCTACAAACATACAAATAAATGGGTACTTATTAAGTACTTATCTGAGTGATATCTAGATGATTCTCCCAGCCCGCCTCACTCCTATCCCTATAGCGTCAAAGCCCAGTAAAGGCATCTGAGACATCTCAGAGTACTGCTGGCAGCATCTATTTGCAGGAAGCAGTGCTAGGATTTCACGGCCTTGGGACCCCAATGCTCACCACATTCTTTTTTGGGAAGTTGCCCTAAGACCAAGGCAACCTAGTCACAGAGGGGACAGCCACCATCCAGGAAATATAGAATACTTTCCACCACCCTGCACAAATCCACAAAGTCTTAGCAGTACAAGAGAAAATTAAAATTTGCAGTTCAGTGCCACCTACTGGAAAACAGAATCAACCTGCTAAATAGAGAAATACTAAACACTCTTTAAAAAACCAAATTTCATTACCAGAAATGCCCAGAGAACTAATCCATCAAACACCATAAATAACCAAGGTAAAAAGGCAATTCAGAATAAAAATTAATCTTCTCCAGAAAATAAACTTAAAGATATGGAAATATATAATTTAAATTACAGAGAATTCATGATTGCAGTTCTGAAAAAATTAAATGAGCTATAACAAAACTCAGAAAATTCAATGAATATGTCTATGGCTATGCCACCCTGAACATGCCTGACCTCGTCTGATCTAAGAAGCTAAGCAGGGTTGGCCCTGGTTAGTACTTGGATGGGAGACCACCTAGGAATACCAGGTGCAGTAGGCTTCAAAAAAAAAAAAAAGAAAGAAAGAAAGAAAGAAAGAAATTCAATGAATGCAGAAATAAAATCAACAAACAAAAGGAGTACTTTACAAAATGACTGAAACTTTACAAAAGAACCAAATCGGAATTCCAGAGCAAAAGAACTCATAAAAGAGATGAATGAACTAGCAAGTTAGGAAATAGAACCGACCAGATGAAGGAAAGAATTAATGACATCAAAGATAAAAATCTAGCCTGACATAAGAAGCATAGCAGTGTAAGGGATCTCCCCGATCTCCCCTTGAAACTAAAAGGAGCTAAACACCCACATCTCAACAAATAACATCCAACCTGCACATCAGACAGATCTGCGCATCACAGTATCAAAAGGTGGGCTATTCAGGCACATGAGAGAGGGAGCAGAGAAAGACAGAGCCAGGCACTGCAGAAAGCAGCCCAGAGATCCCAGTAGGGGGAGGGGGAGGAAAAAAACAACAAAGTGACAATTTCTTGACTCCATGAAGCCCTGAACAGTCCTGCCTGAGGGATAAGCATATTCCACTCAGCGGAACCCAGGGAGCACGGTAGAAAGCAAGGCAAAGACTGAGGAGGAGTGACAACTGTGTCTCAGCAACAGTCTTGCCAGGAAGAAAGGGGAGTCACCAAGCCTGACTGCCATGCTCCACCATCCCAGAGTATGCCCTTCCTCAGCCCACGGGGTATATTGCATAAGCAGAACTGAAACATATATAGCAGCTTGTCTGTTTAGGGTTAACTCAGAACATAGCCCGTCCATGTACTCAGAAGACTGATAGCTGCCTAGCCAGCTGCCAAAGGCGGCAGAACACAAAGAGCTTTCAGCAATGCCTGCTCCCAAGGACCTTTTCTGGTACTCCCATGGAAGTTATCTGCTCCTGTAACCAAGCGGCACATCTTGCTCTCATCCATCTGAGAAGGTGGCTGCTCTCCCAATGAGATAACTCCTCCCTCTGCTTGCATGCATAAAAAAAAACTGCTTGCACTTGGTTAGCAGCAGCTTTTTTCCTGCTGCTCCAAATGGCCGCTGCTGAAGCTTCCCTGCCTCGTGAGTAATAAACAGCATTTCTCACCCCCATGGTCCTCCTGATGGTTTTCCCAGAATATCCACACCCAGGTGCAAGTTCCAGGCCTGTGTTTCCTTCATTACAGCCCCAGAGATAGGAGAGGGGGATAGAGATAGAAAACAGCTGAAGCCTGAGCCAGTATCACTGGAAAGAAAACAGTCACACCTAAAGCTAGTCTCTTCCAATTCACTGAACCCCTAATCCAGTCAGGATGATTCACAAGGAAGCAACAGAGCATTGCACCTGACAACTGGAGCAGTACCAGGGCTTCAGGGACTTTTAAGAGGCTCGGACTCCCATTGCCCTTCACATGCTTCCTCAGGGGTGGAACCCTGGGACCTAGGCAACATGGACACAGAGGAGATATACACATTTCCAGGACAAAAGGGGGATTCTTAACATCAAACCAGCTATCCAGTAGGCTTGGGCAGTGTAGGAGGCTAGGGTGCCACCTACTGGAAATCAAAAGAAAAACCTATTCTTATCAACCTGCTAAAGACAAACTTAAAAAAAAAAAGAAAAAGAAAAAGATTACATTCCCATTAATGCCTAAGTGGAGAAATAGTCTATCAAACACCATGAACAACTAAGGACTCAAGGCAGTTCAAAAAGAAAATGAAAAATCTCCAAAAATTAAGCTTCACCCTTCTCCTGTTTAGGAAAAAAAAAAAAAAGTGCAGCTTGCTGCCAGCATTAATTTAACATCACATGTAGGAATGCTGTTTTCTAGGATTTGACATTTTCGGCAATTGAAAGTTACTATATTTTGGAAATGGAAATACCACTATTAAAAACAGAATGCTATAAATAGAATGATGTAATTTGTTTCCAAAACTATCAATATAATGGAGCAATGGGAATATAATAATAAAAGCAAGATACTTTGAGGTAAACTTTGGGGGTAAGGTTAGGACTGTAATCTGTGAGTTATCTTAGGATAAAAGTTGCAGCCACAAGCACTGCTTATGATTATTCTTGAGGCAAGTGGGAAATGACTTAAAGATATAGAAATATGCCATTTAAATGACAGAGAATTCAAGATTGCACTTCTGAAAAAACTCAATGAGATGCAAGCAAATTCTAATGGAAAGAATTATGAAACAAAATCAATGAACAACAGGAATACATTACCAAGGATATTGAAACCCTAAAAAAGAACCAAATAGAATTTCCGGAGATGAAGCACTAAAAGAGATGAAGAATGAAATAGCAAGCATAGAAAATAGAACTGATCAGATGGAGGAAAGAATTAATGATATCGAAGACAGAAATCTAGAAAAGATGTAGAAAGGAGAGACACTTGTGAAAAAAAATTAAAGAACTATACGAGATCTGACACCATCAGAAGAGCGACATAAAATTAATGGGTATACCAGAAAAGTGAGAGAAAAGGCAACAGAGAACATATTCAAACATATAGTAGCCTAGAAATTTCCCAAACCTATGAAAAGAACTGGATGTTCAAATCCAAGAAGCAAATGGAACACCCAATTATCCCAACAAAAAAGACCTTATCCAAGACACATTATACAAAAATTGTCAAAAATTAATGAAAAATAAAAAATTATCAAAGCAGCCAGGGAAAATAACCTATACAGACAGGAAAACCCATTAGATTAGCATTGGACTTTTCAGCACAAACTTTACAAGCTAGGAGGGAGTGGAACTGAATAAACTTTTAAAAGAGAGAAGTTACAAGCCAATAATAGTATATCAAGTAAAGTTCTCCTTCAGGTATAAAGAAGAAATAAAGACCTTTTCAGAGATACAAAAGCTGAGAAAATTTTCTGCCACAAGGCCTGTATTTTAGGAAATACCAAAAGGGGTAATTCTACCTGAAACAAAAGGACAAAAAAAAATACATAACTGAGTGTAAAATGACCAACATATAGACAGAAGCAGAAAAGTGAAACCCTTATTAATAACAGAGTATTATAAGCATAAATGTTATATAACAGTAAAAGGTAAAAAAAAGAAAACACTTTAAAAAGAGAAGACAATAGCTACTGTAACGTAGAAATGAACACACAGCATAAAGAGGGATAATGTGAGACAACAGACACAGACTTGGGGAAGGGGAAAAGATCCAAATCTGCAAAGGGGAATGGAGACAAGGTGCATGCAGAAGAAAAAAGAGGAGTACTGTACATAATGTTCTTTTACTTAAACTTAATGGTAACCACATGCAAAAGAGAATCTAGAACTGAGAGACACACAACATGTAATGAGAGAACAGAGGGAAAAATCATAAAACACCACCAAATAAAATAATGGATGGAAACACAAGGACAAAGAAACAATGAAGACACCAAGCTAGCAAAAAAAAATGAAAGATAAAATGGCTACAGGAAAACCTCATGTCTCTATAATCACCCGAAATGTAAATGGACGGAACTCGCCAAAAAAAAGGCACAGTGTAACAGACTGGATCAAAAAACAAAACCCTACCATATGCTGCCTTCAAGAGACACATCTCAGCTACAAGGATAATTATCACCTCAAAAGTGAAAGGGTAGAAAAGGACATTCCAAGCAAATGACATCCAGAGAAAAGTGGTTTGGGCCATACTTCTATCTGACAAAACAGACTTCAAGATAAAAAAAGTAATGAGAACAATGATGGACACTTGATAATGATAAAAGACAATACTTCAAGAAGAGATAACACTTAATATATTTATGCTCCCAATCAGGAAGCACCAAAATATATGAAGCAACTACTAATAGAACTAAAGGGAGCAACTGGCAAAAACATATTATAGAAGGGGACCTAAATACGCTATGGATAGATCATCAAACAAAAAGTCAATAAGGAAATATCACCCTTAAATGACACATTAGACCGTTTGGACATAATTGACATTTATAGACCCTTTTGTTCCCAAAATAGCAAATAATACATTCTTCTCTAGTGCACTTGAAATATTCTCAAGGATATACCATATGTTGGCACAGAAAACTAGCCTCAACAAATTAAAGGCTTTTAGAAACATGGCATAGTGAGAGACGTTCCCAGATCACTCCCCTTGAAACAATAAGCTGAACATCTAAAACTCAACAAAAACCAGACACCAGCATGTCTGAGCATGAGATCTATACATAAGAGCTACCACAGGTCAGAACACCAGGTATCAGGCTGTGGACTGGGAGTAATAAAGAGATGTCTCTCACAGCCGCCAAAGCTCCCTGCAGGAGGAGGGAGAGAAAAGAAGGAATTCTCAGGGCAGCCAGGGAGAAAAAAATGGTAACTTATAAAAGTAAACCCATTAGATTATTCTCGGACTTCTTAGCACAAATCTTACAAGCCAGAAAGGAATGGTATCAAATATTTAAACTATTAAATGAAAAGAACTACCAGCCAAGAATAATGTATCCAGGTAAGCTCTCCTTTAGATATGAAGGAGAAGTAAAGACCTTTCCAGACATACAAAAATTCAGGGAATTCTCCACTATGAGGCCTCCATTACAGGAAATACTGAAAGGGGTCAGCTCACCTAAAACAAAATGACAAAAAAAAACCCCAAAAAACATAATTAGGAGTAAAGTGACTAGCAGACAGATAGAAGCAGAGGAGTGTTATAACAAGATAGTAATGAACATTCAGCATACATAGGGACAAATTGAGACAACAGTGACTGAAAAGGGGGGCGGATTCAAAGATCCAAATTCACAAAGGGAATGGAGATAAGGCACGCGCAGAAGAAAATGGACAACTATATAGATGTGTGTATATATATACACATATACATACACACACACACACACACACACACACACACACATATATACACACACATATATAAAAAACTATCTTTTACATAATCATAATGGTAACCACACGCCAAAGATTCAGAACCATTGAATATAACATAAAGCAAGAAGAACCAGAGGCAAAACCTACAAAAGACAACCAAATTAAAGAAAACAAAAGCACAAGGACAAGGAGACTCTACCCCTCCCAACTTGTGGGCTCACCCCAGTGGTTTATTCCATACAAATGGCCTGTCCTTACTCTTGCTGCAGACTTTCCTCAAACCTCTCAAAGGCTCACAAAACCCAAAGCAGCAGCATCTGGCCAAGGCATGCCCTGTACCTCTCTTGCTGAGCAGCCCCAAATCCCGCACTAGTAGCAACCAGCGTCAGTTCTTGGCTTGGTCTCTCCAGGCACCTATAAGCCCAGTACAGGTGACAGCCATCCTCAAGTGGTTTGATGACTCTTACCAGGTGGCCCCAGGTGCGCACAGGCTGCAGCTGAACTTAGCCTGCAGCTGGAACCCTCCCATAAGACCCTTGGGCCAGCACACCCCGTGGCCTGCTTTGACCAGCACCAGAGCCAGAGCACCACCCAGAGCTGCATCTGAGAAGGACATGCCTAAAGGGCAGACTAGGCAGGCACCAGAGCCCTGCTAAAGTGAATCCTCCTCTGTAAGGTCAGTCCTTCACTGGCCAGTCCTCACAACCACTCAGACCAAGGGTCAATCCCTTCCATCAGTGTGCAAACAGCAACCAAGGCTCAACTATAACAGGAGAGCACACAGAATGTACACAAGGGGCACACCTTGAGCACCTCTCTCAGGTGACCAGAGACGATTGTGCCACTGGGCCCCACAGGACACCTGCTACATAAAGGTACTCTACTAAGACCAGGAGATTTCAGCGCCCTACCTAATACATAGAAACAGACACAAGGAGGCAGCCAAAATGGAGAGACAAAGAACATGTCCCACATGAAAGAACAGAACAAAGCTCCAGAAAAAGAACTAAAAATGGAGACAAGCAATCTACCAGATGCAGAGTTCAAATCACTGATTATAAGGATGCTCAGTGAACTTAGGGGAGGAGTAGATGAATTCAATGAGAACTTTAACAAAGAGACAGAAAACATAAAAATGGAGATGGAAAACATAAAAGGGAACCAGTAAGAAATGAAGAATACGATATCTGAGATGAAGAGTACATTACAGGGACTCAACAGTGTGGATGAAGCAGAGGACTGAATCAGCGATTTAGAGGATGAAGTAGCAGAAGACACCCAATCAGAACAGTAGCAAGAAAAAAGAATTCCCCTCTGAGACAATATCAAGCATAACAACACTTGCATCATAGGGGTACCAGAAGAAGAGAGAGAGCAAGGAATTCAAAACCTATTTGAAGAAATAATGACCAAAAATTTCCCTAACCTGGTGAAGAAAATAGACATACAAGTCTAGGAAGTGCAGAGAGTCGCAAACAAGATGAACCCAAAGATGTCCACACCAAGACACATCGTAATTAAATTTGCCAAAGTTAAAGACAAAGAGAGAATCTTAAAAACAGCAAGAAAAGCAGTTAGTTACTTACAAGTGAGCTCCCATAAGGCTGTCGGCTGACTTCTCAACAGAAACTTTACTGGCCAGAAAGGATTAGAACGAAATGTTCAAAGTGATGAAAAGCAAGGACGTACAACCAAGATTACTCTACCCAGTAAAGCTATCATTTAGAATTGAAGGACATAAAAAGAGTTTCCCAGACAAGAAAAAGCTAAAGGAGTTCATTTTCAATAAGTAGAGACTGGGAGTGAGGCTAGACGGGAGAAGGTATTGCAGTCTAAGGGAATCAGGCAATGTTCTTTCAGGAAAGATCAGAAGTCAAGGTGGCCAAAGCATTGCTGGTAGCAGAAAATTGGCAGTCTGGGTTCAGAATGTAGAAAATGTTGAATACTGTGTTAAGGAATTTGGCTGGAATTTTCTACTGGAACAGGAAATGTTTGTTGGAAGGACTTAAGAAAAAAATATGTATCAAAAATATGAATAAAGAATGGCAATAACTACATATCTATCAATGAGTACTTCAAATGAAAAAAAAAGAATTAACTTCTCCAATCAAAAGATAGGGTGGCTGAATGGATAAGAAAACAAAATCCTTACATAGGCTGCCTACAAGAGACTCACTTCAGATTAAAAGACACAAACCAATGGAAAATAAAAGGATGAAAAAAAGATATTGCATGATGGACCTAGAGGGTATTGTGCTGAGTGGAGTAAGTCAAAAAGAGAAAGACAAATGCCATATGATTTCATGTACATGTAGAATCTAAAGAGCAAAACAAACAGAAACAAACAGATAAAGAGAACATTTTGAGGGTTACCAGACAAGAGGTGGGTTGGGGGGTCAGTTAAAAATGGGGAAGGGATTAAGAAGTACAAATTGGTAGTTACAAAATAGTCATGGAGATATAAAGTACAGCCTAAGGAAAACAGTCAATAATATTATAATACTATTATAATAACTATGTACAGTATCAGAGGGGGTCCTAGATTAGGGTGGTCGCTTTATGAGTTGTATAGATGTCTAGTCACTATGTTGTATACCTGAAACTATATTATATTGTAAGCCAACTATAATTGAAAATTTTTTAAATTATTTTTTAAATGATGCTCTACAACCCAGGTGGAAAGGACCATGCCAGGAACTTTTAACTAATCTTTGTACAGCCAAGCTTAAAGGCATTGATTCTCGAATTAATGTTTCTCATTTAAAGAAAGCTCCAACACCAGTTTGACAATCTGCTCCCGGATGGAGACCTAAAGCTCAAAATTGCCAAGGAGCAGAAGCAGATGGCATTTGAATAGACAGTTTTCTCAAGATTCTGGACAAGGGCGATATAGTCCTATGTTTTTCTTCCCAATATGCCATGCTTTCTGTAACCCTTCTCTTAATCATTTGGTTGGTAGAACTCTTATCTACTTTTCTATGTGCTGAAATTGCATGAGAATTTGTAATTTATTAAGGTAACACCTTGGAATTCAGAAAAACTTACTATTCTTACACTGACTGTTGCCTCGTAAAATCAAATCTGCTCATCAACTGTTTTATTTCACTTAGTACTCTTATGTCAGCTAGTATAGCAGCCACTTTCTTGACTTTTTACAATGGATCTCATTACACAGAGATAATTTTAGCTCTTGGTTTGGCCTCTTATCTCTTTTGTAACCTTCATTGCTGAAAATTACAATCTATTACACCTTTTTTTTCCTACCCTACATAAACTTTCTGAATCTGAAAATCTCACCAACTGTTGGATCTATACTGTAGCAAACCAACTCATGAGGTTCCTGGTTTGATGGTCTGGCCTCTATCCCTAGAGAGATGGAAAAACTTGACTGATAAAAATGTAGGATTCTTTTTTGGCCTTTCTGAAAGCATATATTGACTTCTCTCTAGAAAACATGCCCCAGAGATTACTACCTTCCATTGTGACCTCTTTGCTTATAAAGGTACACCCCTTACTCAAACCTTGTTTAGTAACCTTGTTTTGAAAATACAAATAGTACTGGTAAAACATTAAGTTATCTTCCATTAGCTGTCTATAACTGTATGCTCTAACGTTTCACATGACCATGAGTTCACGCCCGGTCTGCATGACTACAATGTAACTTCTCATAACATGTCCTCACTGTAGCACAATGAGCTCTATAATAGAACTGGATATTGGGAAGATGTGCTTCCCCTTAATAAAATGACGTGGGGAATTGACCAAAAATCCGGAGACTTGGTGGAAACTACATACTACCTACGTTTTTCCTGGAAGTTCCCCACTTCTAAATCAAAATTCGACTCACAAAAAATCAAACTTATTTGTTGCTTCAATTATTATTTCCTATTGCTGGATGATTTATTACTGTATGCAAGGCAAGTTATTATGTTGAAACAAAAGATATCTAAGGAAAGTCAGTTTGTGGGGGTTTGAGTAAAGTTCAAAAAGTTTCCAGAATGCTTGAGTGCAAGAAACTTTGAAGCAGTTTGATGAAGTGTATGACAGACCTAGAAGAAAGGCCGAACCCAAATTCAGAGAGTAAGAGATTTGCCCTTGAGCTTATTCTGCTCAACTTAACTTCTCTAGCCCAACGGATCAGCCTAACACAGCCCGGTTTCCAGGGTGACAGGGCAAAAGACCCCCCCAAAAATAGTGAAGGACCCTCGGGTTTTAACTGAGTTGGGCCACAGTTCGACGCAAGCAGGTGCACGTTGAAAAAAGGAAAAGAAAAACCTTCCGCAGCAGACGGTCGCAACTGGGTCTCCATTTGGCTCACCGGGTCCTGACGCTAGCAAGCCACGGAGCCCCACAAGCAGCATCACTAAGCGTAACATGGCGCGGCTTCTCGGCTGGGAGCGGGTACTGAGCGGGCGGCAGTTGGGCCTCCTGGGACAGGCGGATCAGAGGGCCGCCTCCCCGCGCGTTTCTGCGGCGCGTTCTCGCGAGGCCGCGGCGCCTGGTATTTCGCGCCAGAATACTAATCAGGCCGCCCCAGGCTAAATCCGGCTCTCTGACCTCTCCCACCCGGTGGCTCACAGCTCCTCTGGAGTTATCAGACCCGGCCGCTCCCACGTGGTCGTCATCCCTCACAAAACTTTCCCTCCGTGTTGATGAACCTGAAAGAACACATTGATTACGCGCTTTGTATCAGACACTTTCAGGTGCTTTAAAAGACGAACGTGTAATACTTTGTGAATTAGAGACTATACGAACTCAGACACACATACATATTTACTAAAGCTGGGTTTCTAAAATTAAAATCTTGCTAGATATATATAAGAGATTCCAATAAAGGGGGAACTGAGTAGATTTTGATATCTTTGTAAAGAGCCTGCTACGTTTTTTCCCCATACCTACTGCCTAAATGCACTTTCTAAAAAGGCGGTGTCAGCTCTCCACTATTCTGGTTCTTCACAGGCCCTTGACTAAAATTCATGTGGTGCCTTCATTCTCTTATTACAATATGAGAAGTTACAATATTCATTCACTCGTGCAGTGAAAGAAATGGACAAGATTCTTGCTCATAGTCACAGTATGTATGTTCCAGTAGAAAATTCCAGCCAAATTCCTTAACACAGTATTCAACATTTTCTACATTCTGAACCCAGACTGCCAATTTCCTGCTACCAGCAATGCTTTGGCCACCTTGACTTCTGATCTTTCCTGAAAGAACATTGCCTGATTCCCTTAGACTGCAATACCTTCTCCCGTCTAGCCTCACTCCCAGTCTCTACTTATATGCACTCTTTTAATCCTTTTCAAATTCCAAAGAATGAATTAATCTTTCATACTAATTAGCAGAAAGGGAGACACACTAACCAAAAGGCCCCATGGAAACACAGAAAAGCTCCCTCGGGGAATCACCACATCTACACCGACAGTTGAGATGCAATTCTATGTATGCAAAGAGTTTCAACCCAAGGGTTTCTAAGCCCAAGAAAGAACGGTATGAACAAAAACAGGCAACGAAACTATACACCTAGCTTGTATGTCAACAGAAACAGCCAGTGCTTGACTAACACTGCTTTCAAACAGTAGTTGAGCCAAAATCTGGTTTCACCTTGCATCATAGCATTAGAACAATTATAGTAAGTACTTAGACTTGTCAATTAGTATTATTTTGAATTAATTTCTAGTTCTTTTATTTCTTCATTATTTCCCTCTGCTCAAGCTTTTTAAATTCTTTAGTAGAGTAGGTTTTATATTATTATTTGTGTATATGGCTCTCTCCGTAACAGGAGGCATGTCCTTTCCAGTACATGTATGACAGTACCTAATATAGTACTTGCAAGATGGTAGAGTTTCAGTAAATATTTATGGAATTTAATAAAATCTGATTTGTGCTTAGAAAAGCTGGATTGTACTTAACTAATAGAGACCCAGGCATCTGCATGATAGGAAGGGAAAATGCAATACCCTGAATGAGTTAAATTTGTGAACATAGAGTCAAACAGTGATATCAAAGTTACATATAATTTGTCTTTGACTATTAAGGTATCTTCAGTTGAAATAAAGATTCTTCATTTGGGATTGTTTACAATTTTTAATGTACATCTGATTGTTAAAATAACGTACCATCTTCAAAGAAGTGAAATATCTGTCTTCTTCAAAACTAATCCGTTTTCTTTTAATAACAGAAAGACTACACAATTTGGCAGAAGTCTAAATATTAGTGAAATAACATCTGTAAAAGTTTGACTAGTACAGTTTTATCTAAAACTAGTATAATGTTTAATTAATAAGGTTATAAATAGCTGAGTATTTAGAAAGTTACCAGGTGACACAAAACAGAATTTCAAGTATTTTATTTATTGTAAATGTTATATTTGCATATGTACATATACATAAACTAAAATATTTTGGAAAAACTAATGAAATTCCATTAACAAACCTATTATTAAACTTTATTATGAAAGGTTATGTAAAATTTTTAAGTGCTTAAAATTTCACTATCCATACCATTACTTCCATAGTAAAAATTCATTTTTTAACACAGTTGGGATGATAATTCACATATACCACCATAACTTTTTTGCACTTATCTAAGAAAATCTTTTCTTCTTTCTTTTCTCTAGCCTAATTTCTTTGAAAATAATAGTTTCAACAGAGACATGATCCAGCACACCTTAGTAAATGTAAACATTCTAAATTATATTAATAGCAAGCTTTGAAGTTTCAGATTTTAGACTTAATTAAAGTGCTCATGAAATTCTCAAGTGGTTTTATAACAGCTCAATTGATTGCAGGTATAATTGCTCCTGCTTTATTATAGCCATGAATCAACAGCATATCTGATTAGTTCTATTAAATACTTCGTACCTTAAAGTTTATACTTCATTAAAATAATTGCTATTGTAAAAGGATGTCATGTTTTAACATGATTCACAATAGAATTCTATTATTAAATTAACTTTTTAATATTCATTATCCATAGATAGATCCACAGAATCTATTATCCATAGAATCTATAGAATCATTTATCCACAGAATGATCATAAAAATGAAAGTTAATAACTATGTGTGAATACATACATACACTTTTAGTGTATTTTGTACATTAAAAGTAATATTATGATATCTTAATTGCGGGTTTTGTGCATTCTTTTGAAGACAGAATAAATCTTTATTCATGTAGTGAATGATACAGACAATATTCTAGATATGATGATGATTAGTCTGTGCAAGATGAAAAATATTAGATATTATTGGCAGCTAATTAGTCAGTTTTCATAGGTATTAGATTATCACATGTTCGACCTGAAACTACATTAATGATAACTAAGGTCAAAATTCAGAATTACATTTAAGCATATAATGAAAAAACATAAACCAACAGAGTTAATTTGAAAATCATTACAGTAACATGTTCAAAATAACATAATCCATGTTAGATGCATTACTTCACAGATGACTGAATAAGACTTATTCAGTGATAGAAATGAAAATGTAACTCTAAATTCCCTGGCTTCACTGAATTTCTTATATTTCTCAATTTCCATTACTCAATTTGTTTTTCTGTTAGTAAAGTTCGTTTTGCGGTATTTTGTTTTTATTCAAAGTTGCAGCAGGAAAAAAGGCTTTTCAAGAAAATATCAGGAAAAAAAAGTATTAGCTCAGTTCCCTGAAGATATCTGCAAAAGGAAAGGTAAAACAATCAAGTGAGGGAACTATATAAAGGAGGTGCAGGAGCAGGACGAGCAGGAATTAAATTTCCCTGAGATGATACTTTCGGTTGTGGTGGAGGTGGCCTGAAGAGGAAAAACAGACAGTTAATCATGTGTTTCGACTGAATGAAATAACGCTACATTCATTACAGATCCAACAAAACACTGTCCTTAACACTGCTGACAATTCTTAAGGGTACATTATATTCTAAGATTATTATTAATCTAATATGCAATGGTTAAAGGGCTCAAAACAGAGCCTAAAATGGAATACTTCCATTAAAGAATAGTATTCTATAATCAATAATGTTGTATGAAGGTTTTGGTCTATATGTTTTTAAAAAGATTAGCACATGATATTGTGAAGACAATTGTAAAAGACAAGTGAGGACACTGTGGATTAGCACCACTTGTGCTGTTAGGAATTAACAGCACAGGAAATTACTGTTATGTGTAAACCTCACATATATACATAGAGCTAAAATTCCAGCTCTCTCAATAATATCCACTCTGAGAATTAAACCTGCTATGATTCCTATACCTATCCTTCTCAATCTTCATATTTTAACCTGTGGATACCCTTTCCTTAACCACTTCACCTAATTCTAGTATATCTCTAATTCAATAACACACTAGAACATTACCTAGTGAATAATTGTCTCACAATTCATATGTTCTTCTCTTAATGCTCAGTTGGATTTCGATGCACTCTTATTGTATAATAAAGATTATACATGAAAACACACTTCAGTGCTGTAATTCAATTCTAATTTGAAGGGTGGGATGCATTTTATGCCATATAAAATATACTAATTAATTTTATCCTTTCTTGCTGACTTTAAGCCCATCTACTGAGCCTTTAATATGATTCTTTTTTAAAGTTTTCAGTTTTGTGTTGAAATTCTCAATCTTGACTATTAATCCCATGACATAATCATCACAGTTATTTTAAAGTCCGTATCTGACAACTCTATTAAATGGATCCCCTCTGAGTCTATTTCCACAGTAGATTGCTTTTCTTGGTGTTAGTCACATTTCTTTTTCTTATATGTCTGGCTTTTTTTGTTGTGGGCCACACATAAAAACTGCAGAAATAAGCTGAAGATCTAGTTCACCCTTTCCCTTGGGTTGCAACACAAAGCATGGAATGCTTGCAAGGGTCTCTCTTCCTTGGCAGAGCTCTAATTTTTGTTCCTTCAGCCCTGGGAGTTTGTTGAAACCTCTCCTCAGCTTTCTAGCCCTCTCAGTTCTCACTTTCTGAATAGATATACACATCTAGGACAGAAAAATGACCCCAAAAGTTGGGATCAACACTGGACTGCCTTCTTCTCCTAGACTTTAGCCCCATAATTCTTCATTTCCTTGGAAGTTTTCTGATGCTTAGTCCAACCCATTGCTGGTTATTTAAAGGTCCTCGTTTCTGAACCTTATGTACACCAAAGGTTGCAGCAGCACCTGACTGTCTTGCTCAGGCTTCTTTAAATTTCATTTTGACACTGCACTAATATGACAAAACATATAAAATTCTTAAACGCTTTTCTATAAATTGTGCTCTATCAAAGCCGTTAGCAATAAATACTTGCCCTAAATTAAATTAAGATACAAGGGAAAATATTAGACACTAACGCTGGGTTTTACTCTGGTCAAGTAATCTAAGCAAATTCATTTCAGACCTTGATGGGAACTGCTGAGGCTGCTTGGCTGCATAAGTTGGTACTGGAAATCTGTTTGCATATATAGGCTAAAAAAAGGGAGAAAAAAGTTATTAACACATGCACTTATAAATATATTGTCTATACAGTTTGTTATTTTTGATAGAAAAGTAATCAATATATTTAAAATCAATGTATAGAAAACTTACATATAATGCTGACATTTAAAAATATTTTGCTTATTCAACATCTTTGCCACTGAATGTGGAATACTAAATTCTTTTAAGGCTATATATTTAAATTCAATATTACTAAAGGATAATCTTGGTTCTAATCAACTACATTAGTTAAAAGGTAACATATTTCCTAAGTCAATATATTTCAAATAAAATTTTCCAAAAATGTATTGCCAAACGCATACAATACCTAAATGGTACTACAAATACCACCAATCTACAACCCTTGATTTTGAAATTTATGACATTCTTCCTTGACAAAGTAGTTGAAATGAAGTTTTACAACAAAGTGAGACTCTATAACATGGCCTCAAATAAGAAAGTAAAAGTAAGAAAATTTTTCACATACTATATTACATTAGGAAAAATTAAGGAAAATAAGATAAAATTATGAAATCACTGATAAAATATTATTGACTAGGATATTAAATCTTCTTTCTGGAAAAACAGCAGAATACACTTTCATTCATGCCCAGGCAGAAAAACAGTCTACTATATACCATGAACAACCAAGGTGACAAGGTATCTCAGAAAGAAAGAGAAAAATCTCCAGAAAATAGCTTACAGACATAGAAATATGCAACTTAAATAACAGAGAATTCAGAATGGTACTACTGAAAAAACTCAATGAGATCCAAAACAACTCAAATCGACAATTCCAGTAATTGAAAAAACAACCAGATGAGCAGAGCAAGGAGACTGAAACCCTCAGAAGGAATCAAATAGAATTTCTGGAGATGAAGAACAAACTGCAAGAGCTGAAAAATGAAATAGCAAGCATGGGAAAAAGAGTCGACCAAATGGAGGAAAGGATCAGCGATACCGAAGACAAAAATCTAGAAATATATCAGAAGGAAGAAGAGAGAAACCGAAGAATGAAAAATAATGAAAGAGAACTTCAAGAACTAGCTGATACCATCAGGAGAGGAAACGTAAGAATAATGGGCATTATCAAAGGCAAGGAAAAGGAACGGGGATTAGAAAGCATTTTCAGACAAACACTGGATGAGAATTTCTCAAATCTAAGGAAGGAGCTGGAGCTTGGAATTCAAGAAGTCAATAGAACACTCAATTGTCTCAACTCAAAAAGGCCTTCACCAAGACACATTGTATTAAAATTATCTAAAATCGATGACAAAGACAGAATTCTCAGGGCAGCCAGGGAGAAAAAAATGGTAACTTATAAAAGTAAACCCATTAGATTATTCTCGGACTTCTTAGCACAAACATTACAAGCCAGAAAGGAATGGAATCAAATATTTAAACTATTAAGTGAAAGAGACTACCTGCCTAGAATAATGTATCCAGCTAAGTAAGCTCTCCTTTAGATATGAAGAAGAAATTAAGACTTTTCCAGACATACAAAAAATGAGGGAATTCTCCACTATGAGGCCTGCACTCTAGGAAATACTGAAAGGAGTCAGCTCACCTAAAACAAAATGACAAAAATATATATATACATAATTAGGAGTAAAGTTACTATCGGGCAAATAGAAGCAGAGGAGTGCAACCCATATTAAGAACAGGGCAATATAAGCTTAAATAATAAAAAGAGAATAGCTATACCAAGATAGTAATGAACATTCAGCATACATAAGGACAAATTGAGAAAACAATGACTGAAAAGGGGAGGTTTTAAACATCCAAATTTGCAAAGGGGAATGGAGATAAGGCACATGCAGAAGAAAATAAAAGACTGTATATATATAACTACCCTTTTAATATTCGTAATGGTAACAACACATCAAAGATTCAGGACTAAAGTATATAACATAAAACAAGAAGAACAAGAGAAAAAAACACACAAAAGCCGACCAAAATAAAGAAAACAGAAACACGAGGACAAGGAAGCAATGGAAACACCGAGCTACCAGAAAGCAAAAGATAAAATGGCTATAAAAAGACCTC
>NW_006439192.1:3870183-3872727 GCF_000325575.1 Pteropus alecto
AAGCTGAAAATCACATGGTGCCGCTTATATGTGGGATATAAACCTAAAAGCAATAAATGAACAAGACAAACAAACAGAGACTTATGGACATGGATAATGGAGTAGTAGTTACCAGAGGGTAGGGGGTGGGGGAGGAGGGGAGAGGTAGACAGGGTAAAGTGGGTCAAAGAAAGAGGGGTAGGGGGATGGTGAAGTGGGTAAAGGGGATCAAATATATGGTAGCTGAAGGAAACTGGACTTTGGGTGGTAATCACACAATAGAATATATAGATGTTAAATTATAATATACACCTGAAAAATATATAATTGTATTAACCAGTGTTACCCCAATAAACTTAAAAAAAAAAAAAAAAGAAGACCAGAGGGAAAACCCACAAAAGCTCACCAAAATAAAGATACAGAATCACAAGAACAAGGCAATGGAAACACCGAGCCACCAGAAAGCAAAAGAAAAAATGGCTATAAGAAGGCTTCATATTTCAATAATTACCCTAAAAGGAAATGTATTGAACTCATCAATAAAAAGGCACAGAGTTGCATAATGGATCAGAAAACAAAACCCAACCATATGTTGCCTTCAGAGGACACATCTCAGCTCTAAAGACAAATATAGTCTCAAAGGGAAAGGGTGGGAAATGATATTTCAAGCAAATGGCATTCAGAGAAAAGCGGGAGTAGTGGTACTAGTATCAAATGAAATAGACTTCAAAACAAAAAAGGTAAAGAAAGGGGGATGGCTCCACAGCGTAGTGGTTCTTTACACGCAGGTCCTAGGTTCATGCCCCAGGTGGAGCCACGGACCATACCGTGGGTGCGCCAGGCACCCCAGGGGCGCCAGGCCCTGGGTGCATTCTGCGAGCATGTGGGAAGAGACATCCTGCCTTCAGAAATCCAGTTCTTAAGGGGAAATGGCAACATCCATAGGCCAGGATTGTAACGGTGGTGGGGGTGAGGAGGATATTAAAGAGAGGAAAAAAATGTGAAGAAAGATACTGAGAGACATTTCATAATGATTAAGGGAACCATGCACCAAAAAGACATAATACTTACTAATATCTATGCTCCCAATCAGGGAGCCCCGAAAATATGTAAAGCAATTGATAACAGAACTAAGAGAAACACATCAAAACATGATCGTACTAGGGGATCTATATAACCTACTGTCGGATATGGACAGATCATTCAAACAGAAAATCAATAAGGAAATAACATCCTTAAATGACACATTAGACCAACTGGACATAATTGACATTTACAGAGCCTTCCATCCCAAAACAGCTGCTTATACATTCTCATGGAACATTCTCAAGAATCGAGCACATACTGGGACACAGAGAAAGCCTCAACAAATATAAGAGGGTTGAAGTCATACCAACTATATTCTCTGACCATAAGGCTTTCAACCTAGAGATCAACTGTAAAAAGAAATCAGGAAGATCCACAAATACATGGAGATTAAACAACATGCTACTGAAGAATAACTGGGTCAGAGAAGAAATAAAAAAAGAGATCAAGAAATACACAGAAATGAATGATAGTGAGAGTACAAAATATCAGAACTTTTGGGACATGGCAAAAGCGGTCACCAGAGGAAAGTTCATATCATTAAAAGCCTCTTTTCAAAAACAAGAACGAGCCCAAATAAACAACCTAATGCTTCATCTTAAAAAAACTAGAAAAGGAAGAACAAATGAAGCCTAAAGTAAGCAGAAGGAAAGAAATAATCAAAATTAGAGCAGAAATAAATGAAACTGAGAACAAAAAAAGAAAGAAAAAATAAATACAACAAAGAGCTGGTTCTTTGAGAAAGTTAATAAAATTGACAAACCCCTAGTTAGTAAAGAAAAAAGAGAAAAGATCCAAATAAACAAAATCAGGGATGAAAGAGGGAAAATTACGACTGACATCGCAGAAATACGAAGGATCATGCAAGAGTACTATGAAAAAGTATATAACACCAAATTTAATAACTTAGAAGAAATGGATAAATACTTAGAAAAATACTATCTTCCTAGAAGAACTGGAAAATCTAAATAGATGGATCAGCAGTATGGAAATTGAAACAATCATCAAAAACCTACCAAACAGTAAAAGTCCAAGGCCAGATGGCTTCCCCAGTGAATTCTACCATTCAAAGAAAATTTAATACCATTCTCCTCAAACTCTTTCAAAAAATTGAAGAGGAGGCAATAGCTCCCAATCATTATATGAGGCCAAGATTACCCTAATACCAAAACCTGGTAAAGATAACATGAAAAAAGAAAACTACAGATCAATACCTCTCATGAACACACATGTAAAAATCCTAAGATACTAGCGAACTGAATACAGCCACATATTAAAAGGATTATACACTATGATCAAGTGGGCTTCATCCCAGAGGCACAGGGATGGTTCAACATATGCAAATCGATTACTGTGATACACCACATAAACAAATTTTAAAATAAGAATCATATGATCTTATCAATAGATGCAGAAAAAGCCTTTGACAAGATACAGCATCCATTTATGATCAAAACACTTAACAAAATTGGTATAGAA